>NC_086101.1:5041550-5341550 GCF_963921235.1 Mobula hypostoma | reverse complement strand
CTAATGCATCCACTATTTCTTGGGCTACTTCCTTAAGCACTCTGGGATGCAGACCATCTGGCCCTGGGGATTTATCTGCCTTCAATCCCTTCAATTTACCTAACACCACTTCCCTACTAACATGTATTTCGCTCAGTTCCTCCATCTCACTGGACCCTCTGTCCCTTACTATTTCTGGAAGATTATTTATGTCCTCCTTAGTGAAGACAGAACCAAAGTAATTATTCAATTGGTCTGCCATGTCCTTGCTCCCCATAATCAATTCACCTGTTTCTGTTTGCAGGGGACCTACATTTGTCTTTATCAGTCTTTTCCTTTTTACATATCTATAAAAGCTTTTACAGTCCGTTTTTATGTTCTCTGCCAGTTTTCTCTCATAATCTTTTTTCCCCTTCCTAATTAAGCCCTTTGTCCTCCTCTGCTGAACTCTGAATTTCTCCCAGTCCTCAGGTGAGCCACTTTCTCTGGCTAATTTGTATGCTACTTCTTTGGAATTGATACTATCCCTAATTTCTCTTGTCAGCCACGGGTGCACTACCTTCCTTGATTTATTCTTTTGCCAAACTGGGATGAACAATTGTTGTAGTTCATCCATGCAACCTTTAAATGCCTGCCATTGCATATCCACCGTCAATCCTTGAAGTGTCATTTGCCAGTCTATCTTAGCTAATTCACGACTCATACCTTCAAAGTTACCCCTCTTTAAGTTCAGAACCTTTGTTTCCGAATTAACTACGTCACTCTCCATGTTAATGAAGAATTCCACCATATTATGGTCACTCTTACCCAAGGGGCCTCTCACAACAAGATCGCTAATTAACCCTTCCTCATTGCTCAAAACCCAGTCCAGAATAGCCTGCTCTCTAGTCGGTTCCTCGACATGTTGGTTCAAAAAACCATCCCGCATACATTCCAAGAAATCCTCTTCCTCAGCACCTTTACCAATTTGGTTCACCCAGTCTACATGTAGATTGAAGTCACCCATTATAACTGCTGTTCCTTTATTGCACACATTTCTAATTTCCTGTTTAATACCATCTCCGACCTCACTACTACTGTTAGGTGGCCTGTACACAACTCCCACCAGCGTCTTCTGCCCCTTACTGTTACGCAGCTCTACCCATATCGATTCCACATCTTCCCGGCTTATGTCCTTCCTTCCTATTGCGTTAATCTCTTTTTTAACCAGCAACACCACCCCACCTCCCCTTCCTTCATGTCTATCCCTCCTGAATATTGAATATCCCTGAACGTTGAGCTCCCATCCCTGGTCACCCTGGAGCCATGTCTCTGTGATCCCAACTATATCATAATCATTAATAACAATCTGCACTTTCAATTCATCCACCTTATTACGAATGCTCCTTGCATTGACACATAAAGCCTTCAGGCACTCTTTTACAACTCTCTTAGCCCTTTTTAATGCTTGCCCTGGATTTGTTGGCCTGCCACTTTTACTTTTCCCCTTTGTACTTTTTGCTTCTACGCTCACTTTACACCCCTCTGTCTCTCTGCACTGGTTCCCATCCCTCTGTTGTGAACTAACCTCCTCAATATGCAAGGGTATTGGAAAAATCAGTTCGGTGTCGGATGGCAAGAGAAGGAATTTGTTGAACACCTACGAGAAGACTTTTTAGAGCAGCTTCTGCTTGAGCCTACTCGGGGAAAGGCTGTCTTAGATGGGGTGTTGTGTAATAACCCAGTTCTTGTTAGGGAGCTTAATGTAAAGGAACCCTTAGGAGACAATGATTTAATTCATACTACAACTTGATAGGGAGAGGCATAACTCACATTTATCTCTATGGCAATGGAGTAAAGGGAATTACAGAGGCATGAGAGAGGAGCTTGCCCAGGTGGAGGATACTGGTGAGGATGACGGCAAAGCAGAGATGGCTGAAGTTTCTGGGAATAGTTCACAAGGTGCGGAATAGATATGTCCCACAGAGGAAAAAATCTCAAATTGCAGGGGTAGGCAATCGTGGCTGACAAGGAAAGTTAAGGAATTCATAAAAGCCAAGGAAAGGGCATATAAGGTAGCAAAAGTAGTGGGAAGTTGGATGTTTGGGAAGCTTTTAAAATCCAACAAAAGGCAAATAAAAAAACTATAAGAAGGGAAAAAGCTAAATATGAGGGCAGACTAGCCAATGATATAAAGCAGGATACCAAAAGTTTTCCAGTTATATGAAGAATAAAAGGGAAGAGAGAGTTAATATTGGACCACTAGAAAATGATGCAGGAGAGGTTGTAATGAGGGAAAAAGATTTGCAGATGAACTTAATTGGTACTTTACTAGCACTGTGCCAGAGGTCCGTGAGTGTCCAAGAGTGAGTGCCATTGTTATTACAAGGGGAAAAGTGCAAGGCAAGCTCAAAGACCTCAAAGCGTATGTTACCTGGGCCTGGTGGATTACATCCCAGAGTCCTGGGGGAGGTTGCTGAAGAGATAGCAGATGCATTGGTCATAAGCTTTCAGGAATCACTTGATTCTGGCCTGGTTTTGGAGGACTGGAAGATTGCAAATATCACTCCAGTCTTTAACAAGGGAAGAAGGCAAAAGAAAGGGAATTAAAGGCCAGTTAGCATAACCTCAGTGGCCGGGAAAGTGTAGGAGTCTATTATGAAGGATGAGGTTTTGGGTTATTGGAAACTAGTGATAAAATAAGTCAAGGTCTCCATGGTTTCTGTGAAGGGAACTCTTGCCTGACAAACCTTTTAGAACAGAGTTAAGAAGGTTTTTTTTAGCCAGAGTGTGGTGAAACTGTGGAATACTCTGCCACAGACTGTAGCGTGGTCATGTCCTGGGTTTATTTAAGGCGGAAGTTGATAGTTTCCTGATTGGTCAGGGCAACAAAGGATATTGTGAGTGCATGGAACAGGGGTGGAATCCAGGATCAGACTCGATGTGCCGAATAGCCTGATTCTGCTCCGACGCCCTATGGACTTATGGTACTGAGCGTCGCAGTGTGGGAGGGGGCTCGGGGAAGTGGAGGGGTTCCGGCCGCACCAGCAGCCGATCGGACGGAATTGCCCGTCGGACCCAGATCTGGAGATACCAAGCCGTCTCTCGGGGATGCCGGCCGTGCCCTTTCGTGCGGGTTGTTCCTGCACACCTTTCACTTCCTTACCTTCGTCTACCTACCGGCCTCGCCTTCGCAATCTGTTTTACCATCCGGCAACGCTGGAAATCTCTCTATGCCGGGGGTTCTTCCCCTGTACATTGAGGGGCCTGAAGTGGAAGGTGTTCCATTACGGGCAACATAATTTTAAGCAGGTTGAATGACAGCCCGTCTACTTGTCCATCCAGTGGCCGGGAGGGAGGAGGGAACGTCGACTCAGACCATGAGAGGCCTACGTCGGGCATTTTAATGCCTTACAAGGAGCAGATTGGAAGTCTGTGTGGGGCGCCACTCCTCACACAGACACTAATGTGTGGTTAAGTGCCTTGCTCAAGGACACAAACACGCTGCCACAGCTGAGGCTCGAACTAGCGACCTTCAGATCACTAGACGAACGATTTAACCACTTGGCCACGTGCCCCACACACGTGACCGGGAGGAGTCAGCGGACCACGCTGACATGGAGTGTGAGGGGCAGCAGCCCCTGTTTGAGTATCTGAAAGGGGCTGTTGCTCAGGTTCTGGTTGAATTTCAGCTCCCCGCGGGGACTCAGTACGGAAAGGGGAGGATCACTGGGAGGAACTACTGATGGGCTTGCTCCTGTGCCTGGCCAAGATGGCCATTCACTAGACTACGCGGCGGACAGTTCAGGGCTTCGTCAGGGCCGACTGACTGCCCCTCTTCCGGGGTACGTTCGCGCCCGGCCTACCTTGGAGAGGGAGAACGCTGCCACAATGGGTACAGTGGGGAATTTCCGGGAGCGGTGCGCCCCCCAGGGAAAATACTGTTTTAAAGACAGTAATAATAATATTTTAGTTCGAATTTGATCATTCTTGTAAATACTTAATGTTTGCACTTCGTGTGTTTTCTGTGTAAATAAACTTTGTTCAAAAAGGGAGCATTGAGGGAGCGTCACGCTGAGGGAGCGGTACTGAGGGGCGTCACACTGTAGTTGTCAGATCGTCAATCGGCACTCGCTGACCCGTTCCTGTAGGATCAGGAGAGAGAATCGAGTAACTGGACACCGGGTTAAAGCGAGCTGCTTTATCCGTGGATATAAACTATCCACAATGATTTATTAAAGCTGAAGAAATCTTGCTGACTTTAACTTCAGCCAATTACACAGCTCCAGACACAGCAAGTCCATTCACGCCCGAGAGCGATGCCGAGCCTAACACTCGACCCACGCCACCGCCAAGACTCTCGCCGAGGGTCGTGACTCCAGCCCCTCCACACACCTTTGCGGGGGGGGGGGCAAGGCTCAATCAAACCTGCAGCTAGGCCGGTTGGGTGTAAAACAAGCCAAGCTGCGGTCCCTAGTTTTAAGGTAATGCGTCTTTATCTGGGCTGGCACCTGCACGCCGATAACCCTTCAATCATCTCCAATGGGTGACGCTTCTTTATACTTGTGCGTAACAGCCTACGCTAGTGGGCTACGCCGTTGTGAGCATTTATACTTAAGCGTTGGTGTGTCTGCGTCTCTCTGCAGTTCACCGCCAAGACGCTAGCTGGCGGTGGGGTTTCTATGCCACTGTGTTGAAACTCAACACGAAGAAACTCAAACTGCAAACAATGGTGACTGAAACTGAAGGAGGGTGAATTTTCTGTGCTTGTCCGGCCACTGAGAGACATGGACGAAGAAATGCATTTCAAATATTTTCGGATGTCGGCAGGTAGATTTGACAATTTGGTTCATCGTCTGCAACCGTTTATTTCGGAGCAGTGTACGCACGGTATACTCAGAGACTGGCAATCGCCATTCGAGTTTTAGCTTCAGGTGGAAGTCAACAGGCTGTAGCAGCTAGCTACAAACTGGCGTCAAGCACAGGGTCCTCCATAATTTCGGAGGTCTGTAAAGCTTTACGGAAAGCATTTCAGCCAGAGTTCCTTCCCTGCCCTTCAGTCGCCCAATGGGAAGCTATTGCAGCGCAGGAGGAAATGCGATGCTACCAAGCGGACCAATCACAGTTGTTCGGACTGCGTCGCTGCGACGCGTAGTTACATTTTGGGAGAGTTGCGCGTTAGGCTACGGCGTAGGGTGCGCCACCACGGCGTACATTTCACGCACAAGTATAAATCAGCCTTTATGGCCATCAGTCATGTGGACTGCCAGACCAAATGTGAGAGAGCAGCCTCGGGATACTGACCTACGGGGAAAATGAGCGATGTGGACAAAACCCGGAGACGATGGGAATGACGTTTTCCCCAGGGCAGAAATAGAAAATGCGAAGGGGCGTCATTTTAAGGTGACTGGGGAGAAGTATGGGCAGGGGAATGTCAAAGCTAAGCTCCTTACAGAGAGACTGGTGGCTGCTTGGAACGCGTGGTAGAGGCAGATACATTAGGGCCATCGAGGAGACTCCTAGCTAAGCACATGGATGATAGAAAAATGGAGGCCTATGTTGAAGGACAGGGTTATATTGGTCTTACGAGTAGGTTAGAGTAGTTAGAATTAGTTCATTGTCGTCATCGTGGCTATCTCTCGAGGTCGAGAATGATGGTCTTCATTCTGAAGAAGAGGCCCACTGAGCGAAGACACCTGTGCGTGTATTTGTTTAATGTGTACTTGATGTTGCACTCCAAGAAGCACACGATACTTCACAAATCAACCAACTGATTCCAGTGACATGGAAACCATGACGATTGAAGCAGATGGATTTGTTGCAGCCTTCATCCACCTTCACAGCCGTTGAATTCAAAGTAATTTTGTCCGCCTGTTTCACCGTTGAGGTCTTGGTTGGATTGTTCTTTGTCAGGGACCTCACCCTCGACCTTACCACCATGGGTGACCCTACCAGGAGCACAGCTCTTGGGATCACAGGACCACACAAGCTTCTCCACCACGACAAGGTGACAATCCATGGAGAAGAGAATTAGTTAGCATAGGTTAAAAGGTCGACATTGTTTGGAAGTATTCTGGAGTTATGAGAATCAGTTCTGCTCACCTCACTACAGGAAGGATGTGGATACCGTAGAGAGAATGCAGAGGAGATTTACAGGGTTGTTGCCTGGATTGGAGGGAGTACCTTATGAGAATAGGTTGAGTGAACTTGGTCTTTTCTCTTAGGAGTGACAGAGGATGAGAGGTGACCCGATAGATGATGAGAGGCATTGATCGTGTGGATAGCCAGAGGCTTTTTCCCAGGGGTAAAATGGCTAACACGAAGGTGCATAGTTTTAAGGTGCTTGGAAATGGGTACCGAGGAAATGTCAGGGTATGTTTTTCACACACAGAGTGGTGGCTGCATGGAATGGACTGCCAGTGGTGGTGGTGGAAGCGGATACAATAGGGTCTTTAAAGAGACTCTTAGAGCTTAGAAAAATAGAAGGTTAGAAAAATAGAAGGTTATGTGCTTGGGAAATTCTAGGCAGCTTCTAGAGTAGGTTACATGGTCAGCACAACGTTGTGGGCCGAAGGGCTTGTAATGTGCTGTAGATTTCTATGTTCTCTGTTCTATAGCAGATATTAATCCAAACAAGATCCAGTCTTAAGCTATGATCGTAAATGTAAATAAGTTCAGGAAGCTTACAATAAGCCTTCAGTATCATTTTGTGAAGATTGCAAGCAGTAAATTGAAGTTACAAGTACAGGCCGCTCTGCAGAGAAAGAAATTGAATATGCATCAGCCATACGTTAAGACGGGGGGGGTTCCCAATCTTTTTTTATGCCATTAATGGAAGAGTCCATAAACCGTAAGTTGCATTAAAACAACAGGCTTATGCTAAAGGCCCTGCATCAACTATGTGCTATTGTGTAAGTTCTGGGAAGTGTCCCAGTATCTGAACATTTTCAGAGGTGTCTCCCACTGTCGATATTTCATTCAAAGGAAGCACTGTCAACTCAAAGTATTGAAGCAAATGATGTCATTGTAACTACTGCAATCGTATTGAATCACCTTCTCCTACCATTGATTTTAAAGGTATAAAAATGTGATGTATTTTAAGTTTGTGAACCTCCACCAAGAGTGCTCCCAGAATGATGCCTGCTTCGTGTAACAAATAAAGACTTCTATATCACCATCTTTAGTGCTTCTCCAGTGACTTTGATTACAGTCACAAAATTTAGGGGCTCATCCGGGATATGTTCGTGACCCACTGTGTGACCAATGATTTAAGCAATATAAAGGGGAGGGGTAATTATATTTAAGAGTAGCACCCACACTTAGATATTCAGATTAATGATCACAAAACAACAAAGAACACAGGGGAGAGCTGAACTGTAGATATAAAAGTGTGGTGCAGGTGACTTTGCATGCATGCTTGTGTAAGAGACTGGTTATAAGACAGTTTTATATGGCTTGCTGAAACGGCCACCAGTTGCAATAGGTGGTTACTGACCGTTCAGGGTGCCAGAGTAGCATACTTGTTTATGTGTATGTTTGTGTTTTATAGAATAAGTTTGAAACTTTGGTAAGATGAGTTTTAAATACAAGGGACCTCACCAGGCATCATGAGGTCAGCAGCACATAAGTGGAAGATTGAAGAGTACATACTGTATGGTTTTAAGTATTTACTGTTAATTTTTATAAATCTCTTATATTTTGCTTAGTGTGGAGATATTTGACTGAGAGGTTATACCCAGGTTTATCTATGGAGAGGGCACCTACTAAGATCAGACAACGACAGGTTGAGAACCCTGACAACCTGAGACAGCCCCTGACCCTGATTACTGCCATTCACTTGGACTTTCAGAAGGCTTCAGACAAGGTACCCCATGAGAGGTGAATAATCAAATTACAGGAGGTAGAGATTCAGGGTAAGGTGTGCAAATGGGTGCAGAATTGGTTCAAAAACAGAAAACAACGAGTTATGGTGAGAGGATCATTTTCACACCTGGAAGATGTTAAAAGTGGGGTTCCACAGGGAACATTTTTGGTGTCACTGCTGTTTTTATTTTACATTAATGAATTGGATAAGTAAATAGGAGATAAGCTAGTAAAGTTTGCCAATGACACTAAATTAGGGAGATTGGCAGTAAGGCCGAAGAATCAATAAAGTTAGACGTGGTCAGATCATCACCTACAGATGTCATAAAATTTATTTTTTCTTACAGAGGCAATACAGTGCTAAACATAAAATTACTAAAATACTATATATAATTGAATAAACAACAGACGAAATCTAATTTAAGAAAATGTGAAGGATTACATATAGGGAGTAGAAATATTGATATAACTATACAATAGGTGGTCTAGAGTTAGAAAGTGAACTGCATGAAAAGCACTTGAGGAGATTGCAAGTAGGAGAGCTGAAGCTGTTGCAGTGGATATTGCATATTTGTACTTTGACAAGGTCTTTGTCAAAACAAAGTGCAGAAGGTCTTTGACAAGGAGTCTGATTGGCTGCTAGTGGACTACTGGTGTTCCACAGGGGTTGGTGTTGGGACCGCTACTTTTTATACTGTATATCAATTATTTAGATGATGGAATAGATGGCTTTGTTGCCAAGTTTGCAGATGATACATAGATTAGTGGAGGGGCAGGTAGTACTGAGGAAGCAGGTAGGATGCAGAAGGACTTAGACAGATTAGGAGAATGGGCAAGAAAGTGGCAAATGAAATACAATGTTGGAAAATGCATTGGTCATGCACTTTGGTAGCAGAAATAAATGTGAGGACTATTTTCTAAAAGGGGATAGCAGATATTTGTAGTAAGCACAAGGTGGGAGATCTTAATTTTCCACACATAGACTGGGAAGCAAGGGCTGGATGGTTTGGAGTTTGTAAAATGTGTGCAGGATAGTTTTTGCAGCAATACATAGGGGTACCAACTAGAGAAGGGTCAGTGTTAGATCCCCTAATCTGAGGAAAGACATCCTTGCCATAGGGAGTACAAAGAAGGTTCACCAGATTGATTCCTGGGATGGCAGGACTTTCATATGAAGAAAGACTGGATGAACTGGGCTTGTACTCGTTGGAATTTAGAAGATTGAGGGGGGATCTGATTGAAACGTATAAAATCCTAAAGGGATTGGACAGGCTAGATGCAGGAAGATTGTTCCCGATGTTGGGGAAGTCCAGAACGAGGGGCCACAGTTTGAGGATAGAGGGGAAGCCTTTTAGGACCGAGATTAGGAAAAACTTCTTCACACAGAGAGTGGTGAATCTGTGGAATTCTCTGCCACAGGAAACAGTTGAGGCCAGTTCATTGGCTATATTTAAGAGGGAGTTAGATATGGCCCTTGTGGCTACAGGGGTCAGGGGGTATGGAGGGAAGGCTGGGGTGGGGTTCTGAGTTGGATGATCAGCCATGATCATAATAAATGGTGGTGCAGGCTCGAAGGGCCGAATGGCCTACTCCTGCACCTATTTTCTATGTTTCTGTGTTAGGGAATGAGATGGGTCAGGTGACAGAGGTATGTGTTGGGGAGCACTTCGGGTCCAGTGGTCACAATGCCATTAGTTTCAATATAATTTTGAAGAAGGATAGCTCTAGACCAGAGTTGAGATTTTTCATTGGAGAAAGGCTAACTTTGAGGAGATGCAAAAGGATTTAGAAGGAGTGGATTGGGACAAATTGTTTTATTGGAAGAATGTAATAGAGAAATAGAGGTCATTCAAAGGTGAAATTTTGAGGGTACAGAATCTTCAAGTTCCTGTTAGGTCGAAAGGAAAGGTTAAAAGTTTGAGAGAGCCATGGTTTTCAAGGGATATTGGAAACTTGGTTCGGAAAAAGAGAGATATCTACAATAAATATAGGCAGCATGAAGTAAATAAGGTGCTCGAGGAATATAAAGAATGTAAAAAGAATCTTAAGAAAGAAATTAGAAAAGCTAAAAGAAGATATGAAGTTGCTTTGGCAAGTAAGGTAAAAATAAATCCGAAGGGTTTCTACAGTTATATTAACAGCAAAAGGATAGTGAGGAATAAAATTGGTCCCTTAGAGAATCAGAGTGGACAGCTATGTGTGGAACCAAAAAGAGATGAGGGAGAATTTCAACAATATATTTTCTTCGGTATTCACTAAGGAGAAGGATATTGAATTGTGTAAGGTAAGGGAAACAGGTAGGGACGTTATGGAAACTATGATGATTAAAGAAGAAGAAGTACTGGCACTTTTAAGGAATATAAAGGTGGATAAGTCTCTGGGTCCTGACAGGATATTCCCTAGGACCTTGAGGGAAGTTAGAGTGGAAATAGCAGGAGCTCTGACAGAAATATTTCAAATGTCATTAGAAACAGGGATGGTGCCGGAGGATTGGCGTATTGCTCATGTTGTTCCATTGTTTAAAAAGGGCTCTAAGAGTAAACCTAGCAATATTCGGCCTGTGAGTTTGATGTCAGTGGTTGGTAAATTGATGGAAAGTATGCTTAGAGATGGTATATATAATCATCTGAGTTGACAGGGTCTGATTAGGAACAGTCAACATGAATTCGTGCGTGGAAGGTTATGTTTGACAAATCTTATTGAATTTTTTGAAGAGGTTACTAGGAAAGTTGACGATGGACATTGTCTGTGGTGAATGTTGTCTATGTGAACTTCAGTAAGGCCTTTGACAAGGTTCCACATGGAAGGTTAGTTAGGAAGGTTCAATTGTTAGGTATTAATATTGAAGTAGTAAAATGGATTCAGCAGTGGCTGGATGGGAGACGCCAGAGAGTAGTGGTGGATAACTGTTTGTCAGATTGGAGGCCGGTGACTAATGGTGTGCCTCAGGGATCTGTACTGGGTCCAATGTTGTTTGTCATATACATTAATGATCTGGATGATGGGGTGGTAAATTGGATGAGTAAGTATGCAGATGATACTAAGATAGGTGGAGTTGTGGATAATGAAGTAGGTTTTCAAAGCTTGCAGAGAGATTTAGGCCAGTTAGAAGAGTGGGCTGAAAGATGGTAGATGGACTTTAATGCTGATAAATGTGAGGTGCTATATTTTGGTAAGACTAATCAAAATAGGACATTCATGGTAAATGATAGGGCATTGAAGAATGTAGTAGAACAGAGGGACCTAGGAATAATGGTGCATAGTTCCCTGAAGTTGGAACCTCATGTGGATAAGATGGTGAAGGAAGCTTTTGGTATGCTGACCTTTATAAATCAGAGCATTGAGTATAGGAGTTGGGATGTAATGTTGAAATTGTACAAGGCATTGGTAAGGCCAAATTTGGAGTATTGCGTACAGTTCTGGTCACCGAATTATAGGAAAGTTGACAACAAAATAGAGAGAGTATAGAGAAGATTTACTAGAATGTTACCTGGATTTCAGCACCTAAGTTACAGAGAAAGTTGGAACAAGTTGAGGCTTTATTCTTTGGAGTGTAGAAGGTTGAGGGGGGACTTAATAGAAGTATTTAAAATTATGAGGGGATAGAGTTGACGTGGATAGGCTTTTTCCATTGAGAGTAGGATAGATTGAAACAAAAGGACATGAGTTGAGAGTTAGGTGGCAAATGTTTAGGGGTAACACGAGGGGGAACTTCTTTACTCAGAGAGTGGTAGCTGTGTGAAACGAGCTTCCAGCAGAAGTGGTAGAGGCAGGTTCGGTATTGTCATTTAAAGCAAAATTTGATAGCTATATGGACAGGAATGGAATGTAGGGTTATGGGTTGAGTGCAGGTCGGTGGGACTAGGTGAGAGTAAGAGTTCGGCATGGACCAGAAGGGCCGAGATGGCCTGTTTCCGTGCTGTAATTGTTATATGGTTTTATGGGAGAAAATCCAGGAATCTGAAATGCAGAGGGACTTGGGAGCCCTTGTGCAGAACACCCTGAAGTTTAACTTGCAGGTTGAGTTGGTGGTGAGGAAGGCAAATGCCATGTTAGCATTCATTTCAAGCGGTCTAGAATACAAGAGCAGGGATGTGGTGCTGAGGATTTATAAGGCACTGGTGAGGCCTCACCTTGAGTATTGTGAACAGTTTTAGGCCCCTCATCTTAGAAATGCTGGCAGATATGCTGGCATTGGGGATGGTCCAGAGGAGGTTAACAAGGATGATTCAAGGAATAAATGGTTTATTATACAAGGAAGGTTTGATGGTTCTGGGTCTGTGCTCACTGGATGGGCGGGGGGGCGCGGGAAATCTCATTGAAACCTTTCGAATGTTGAAAGGCCTAAGAGTAGATGTGGAAATGATGTTTCCCATGGTGGGACATTCTAGGAAAAAAGGGCACACCGTCAGGATAGAGGAGTGCCCTTCGAAACAGAGGTGCAAGAAATTTCTTCAGCCAAAGGGTAGTGAATTTGTGGAATTTGTTGCCACATGCAGCTGTGGAGGCCAGGTCGTTGGGTGTATTTAGGGCAGAGATTGATAGGTTCTTGATTGGACATGGGATCAAATGTTACAAGGGAGAAGGCCGAGAAATGGGGTTGAGGAGGAGATAGAAATAAAGGATCATGATTGAATGGTGGAGCAGACTCGATGGGCCAGATTATACAATATTATGAGGGGTACAGAAAGGGTAAACGCAAGCAGACTTTTCCCACTGAGGTTGGGTGGGACTACAATCAGAGGTCATGGGTTAAGGGTGAAAGGTGAAATGTTTAAGGCGAACTTCTTCATTCAGAAGGTTGTGAGAGTGTGGAATGAGCTGCCAGCATACGTGGTGGGTCTAAGAGAAATGTAACATTTAAGAGAAATTTGGATAGATAGAGTAACGAGAGGGGCATGGAGGGCTATGGTTGACAATGCTTCCATTGAATTGCATGTCAATGCTATGGTCCGGGTGCAGGTCGATGGAACTCGGCGGATTAATGGTTCAGCAGAGAGTAATGGGCCAAATTGTGCAAGGTCAGGTAAGTGACCCATCCGAGGTACTTGAACACGCAGAGGTGTCTCCCACGGTCGATATGCAGTTGAAAGGAAGCACTGTCAACCCGAAGTGTTGAAGCAAATGATGTAATTAAATCTGTATTGAATCACCTTCTGTGATGAATCGAAGTGAGATGTGATCTGTTTTGTGTTTGTGAGCCTCTGCCGAGAGTGTCAGCTTGTTGTGATGAATAAAGTCTTATGTATCACCAGCTTCGGAGTCTCTCCAGTAACTTTGAACACACACAACAGGCACTACACCAAAGGGCCTGTGTTCTGTGTTCTTGAGTTCGATCTTCTGTGAACCTCAGCATGAGGTCCCACCTCCCACCCCTCGCTCTCACTCCATCCAGGGGTCCTAGTCATCCTTGAGATTGGACCTGGGAACAATGGTCACTCGATAGTGTTTGATTCTCATCAGCTTCCCCTCCATGCACTGTAGATTGGGGAGTACCCCCCTCTCCTCTGGTAGGAACTTGAAGTCCTTCAGGAGGTACGCGAGGAAAAGGAAGAGCTCGATACGGGCGAAGGGTTCCCCCAGACATGACCTTGCGCCCATGCCGAAGGAGATCACGTTCTGTATTGTCTTCTCTGCCTCAGGCATGTCCAAGAAACGCTCTGTACAAAAACAAAGACCAGAGCACACTCAACACATCGTCCCTTGGCTGACTAATTCCCAACCCATTTGCCCCTTGGTTGTTCCCTTTGTTGGAAATTCAGCTGGTAACTCCAAACGCTTTGTAACTCGGGCTGAAATGGGTTAGTTTAGTCAGGATCATTGTGTGAAGATCAAATACAGCAGCTAAGGAGATCAGTAGCATAGCATTCAGCGTGGCACTATTACAGCGTCAATGACCCAGGTTTAATTCGTGCCACCGTCTGTAAGCAGTTTGTACATTCTCCCCATGCCTGCATGGATTTCTTCCAGGTGCTCCGGTTTCCTCCCACTATCCAAAGACGAACAGTTTTGGGTTAGTAAGCTATAATCATCCATGTTGGTGCTGGAAGCATGGCAAAACTTGCAGGCTGCCGCCAACAAACCCTCAGACTGTGTTGGTCGTTGATGCAAAACAACACAATTCACTGTATGTTTCAATCTGACAAATGAATGCAATCTTTAAAACCTCTTTTAAAATGCAGGAATATTTGCCTAAATTTGATCAGCTAAGGTGATATTGAACAGGAAAACAGGGATCTGCTCCTGCACAGATTTCTATGTTTCTCTCAGTTGGTCTGAAATCCATCTGTTCCATCCCAATCCAGAGAGGGGCCAATCCAATACTTCATATTCCAAACAACAGGAATTCTGCAGATGCTGGAAATTCAAGCAACACATCAAAGTTGCTGGTGAACGCAGCAGGCCAGGCAGCATCTGTAGGAAGAGGTGCACTCGACGTTTCAGGCCGAGACCCTTCGTCAGGAGGGTCTCGGCCTGAAGCGTCGACTGCACCTCTTCCTAGAGATGCTGCCTGGCCTGCTGCGTTCACCAGCAACTTTGATGTGTGTTACTTCATATTCCAACAAGGCAGCCTCCAACCTGATGACATGAACATCAATTTATCCGACTTCTGGTAATCCACCTCCCTTCTTCAATTCCCCAGTCATACCTCTTACCTCCCCCTGGGGCCCTTCCTCCTTCCCTTTTTCCCATGATCCACTCCCCTCTCCTATTAGATTCCTTCTTCTTCGGCCCTTTTCTGTAATGAGCTTCTCGGGCTTCTGGTAGGAGACAGAGAGCGTTGGGCTCCAAGGTTTTAAGATTGTCCGAATCAGTTATTTGATGTTTAATGAAATGTGTTAATCATTTATAGTTCCCTGTGTTGTTTTGTTTTGGGAGGGGGGCACTCACTCTTTGCAATGTGATTTCCTGCTGTCTTCTATTTAAACTTGTTAAGTTTATTTTGATAGGCTTTGGAATTCTGTGTTACTTGTATTACTTAAGCAGATGTCCAATGATTGCTAATCGCGGAGTCCTAGTTTTGGGAATGTTATGTCTCATGGAATCGCTCATCTGAGCTTTGATGTTCTGCTGGAAATCTTTGGAATAAACTCTGGTTGCCAACTCTACTACAGAGTCTATCCACACTTGGGTTCTGACATTGCCAATGCACCTTGAGACACTGCACATTTTTGGCCTATCACCTCCCAAATTCTTGTTTCAGCCCCGTCCCATCCCCTCCCCACCAACCTGGCTACACTTATCACCTTCCAGCTTGTCCTCTTCCTCTTTCTGCCTTCTTATTCTGGTACCTTTCCCCTTCCTTTCCAGTCCTGATGCAGGGTCTTGACCTGAAACATCAACTGTTTATTCCTCTCCATAGATGCTGCCTGTCCTGCTGAGTTCCTCCAGCATTTGAGTGTGCTGACATGGACAGGCAATTATTAATGCCACTGAATTCTATTGGGATAGTCCACATCCATTGATCTGGTCTGACTTCCATCCAGTCAGTTCCAACTCATCATTCCTTCAGAGAGTAACAAACGATGGAAACAGGGCCTTCGTCCGTTCTGGCCATCACTCAGCTCCTCCCCTTTGCATCATTTGGCCTGTGGGGTTACCGTATGAGGAACATCTGGCAGCTCTGGGACTGTATTCCCTGGAGTTCAGGAGAATGAGGGGGGATCTCACAGAAACATTCCAAATGTTAAAAGGTCTGAACAGATTAGATATGGCAAAGTTACTTCCCGTGGTAGGGGAGTCTAGGACAAGAGGGCACGACTTCAGGATTGAAGGACATCCATTTAGAACAGAGATGCGGAGAAATTACTTTAGTCAGAGGGTGGTAAATCTGTGGAATTTGTTGACATGAGCCGCTGTGGAGGCCAAATCATTGGGTGCATTTAAGGCAGAGATAGACAGGTTTTTGATTAGCCAGAGTATCAAAGGGTATGGACTGAAAGCAGGGGAGTGGGGATGACTGGAAGAATTGGATCAGCTCATGATTGAATGGCAGAGCAGACTCGATGGACCGAATGGCCTACTTCTGCTCCTATATCTTATGGTCTTACTCAGCCAGTTCCACCATGGCCGCCAGCCTATGGGGACGCCTTCAATGGGTGAAGCCTCAGTAAGTTGGCATCTGTCATTGAGGGCCTCCATTACCAGGACATTGCGACCATCAAGGAGGTGGTCCAGGAGCCTGAAGAGACTCACTCAGCGTCTCAGGAACAGCTTCTTCCCCACCACCATCAGATTGTTGAATGGACAATGAACCCCGTATTCTTTTTTGTTTTCTGTTGTTGCACTATTTTTTGCTTAATTAACTAACAGGAAGTTCTATGTCTTTGTACTGTATCGCTGTCGCAAAGCGAATCTCACGTCATATGCACTGATAATTGTGATTGTCATTACCTGGTCTGAAGTGGGTCGGCTCGCTCCATTTGCTCTCGTCGTAATTTGCCTGAAACAGGTTTGTGATGACTTTGGTCCCATTTGGGATGAAGTAGCCAGCAACACTTGAAAGGTAGAAGTGGAAATACATTGAACAATCACCGGTATTCAGCAAGAAGCAACATCCAGAATGTTCACCAGCCACTCAGGTTTTGGGCAATTCACCATTCAGTGAAAGCATGAGCAAGGAAGATTGATTCATTGAGTCATGGAACACTGCAGCACAGAACAGGCCATTCAACCCATCTAGTCCATGTCGAACTGTTATTCTGTCTCGTCCCATCAACCTACACCCAGACCATGGCCCTCCTAAACTCTCAAGTCCATGAACTATCCAAATTTCTCTTAAATGTTACAATCAAATCCCCATCTTCCTCTGGCAACTCACTCCACACTCACACTACCCTCTGAGTGAAACAGTTTCTCCTCAGGTTCCCCTTCAATATTTCACCTTTCACCTTTAACCCATGACCTCAAGTTCTAGCCTCACCCAAGCTCAATGGGTGCATTGCATTCACCCTAACTATACCCCTTATAATTTTGTGTACCCCTACCAAACCTCCCCTCATTCTGCTATGCTCCAGGGAATTCAATATTTACCTACAACTCAGGACTTAAGTCCCAGCAACACCCATGTAGATCTTCTCCGTGCTTGTTCAAACTTATTTGTATCTTTTCTATAGTTAGGTGTTCACAAAGATACACAATTATCTTTCACCAACATCTTCTACAACTTCCACATAACATCCCATCCCCTGTACTCAGTACTTTGATCTATAAACGCCAAGGTGCCAAAAGCTCTTTTTATGACACAATGGGAGGATGGATTCACCAGAGGATGGCGACGCAATCACTCTCCCCACATCGGTCCATGGGAGTGTGTTCCAAGTCAGGAACTTCCCCCCACCCTGGCGACTGAGCGCCAGTGGGCTCGGAATACCCTTCATACCCTGGGGCGTAGGAGGCCCGGGTACCCCACAAATGAAGGAGGGGCGAGTGTTTGAGCGGTGGGCGTGTGGGCCTGAGTCCCTACCTGCTGTCGCGGGTTGCTCGGTGCGGCAGGGATAAAGGTACAACGGGTCGCAGGCGCAGGACCTCGGCGATCGCGGCCGTCAGGAGCGGCAGACTCTGGCGGTCAGAGTATTCGGGGTAGCGGTCCTCGCCGACTCCGGAACACATCTCCTGGTAAATCCGGTCCTGGACCTGGCAGATAATGGAAAGGGAAGCTCATGAATGGGGCTGAGGTCGCCGGGAGATGTCCAGGACAGTGACAGTGTCTCGGAGAGAGGGGTGGAGGCAGACGCCGCTGGACGGATGGGACTGAAAGAGAGAGCCCCAAAGATGGTGGGAACCAAACCTCCTCTATCCCGCACCCCACCCCCCCCCCCCGGTCACCGGGGGCGGAGGTGGGGATGGAAGCGAGACTGATAAAGTTACACAGAGGGTCAGGGAGAGACTAACACGGCTGGATGGGTAAGGGGCAGATTGCCGCCGAAGATTTGGAGGGTTTTGAGGGAGGCTGACGGGACTGGGTGGGAGGGGTGGGGAAGAGACTGACGCAGTTGGACAGAGATGGTGGGGGGGGGGAGAGGCTGATGATGGGAGGGTGGAAACTGCGAGGCATCAGAATGCATAAGATAACGAAACTGCAGAGAGGACCGTCGGGGCCACCCGTATTTGTGCATGTCTTGAGAGCGTTGTGGACGAACGGTCCACACCGTTGCTAAAGATCTTCCCCACTCACCCACAATCGCTTTGACCCACTACCATCAGGAGCGTCAGGACTAGGACCGTCAGACTGGGTAACAGCTTCTTCCCTCAGGCTGTGAAACTAATGAATACCCTGCTACCACCGAATTCACGTCACTAGGACAACGGGTTGTTTACTGTAATTACCTGTGTTGCACAATACACATGCATTTTGAATGATATTTTATGAACTTATTCATGATAATATTTTGTTTTATGTGCTGTGTGCGATGTGTTTTGTGGATGCACCATGATCCGGAGGAACGTT
Organism: Mobula hypostoma; assembly: GCF_963921235.1. NCBI lineage: Eukaryota > Metazoa > Chordata > Chondrichthyes > Myliobatiformes > Myliobatidae > Mobula > Mobula hypostoma. The sequence continues at coordinate 5,323,279 of NC_086101.1, read as the reverse complement.
GTTTCGTTTGGTTGTATATAGTATAGTCAGACTACAATAAACTTGAACTTGAATTTGAAGGGGCGCTCGGGGCAACTTGTTGCGACATATCCCCCCCGGAAGGTCCGTGCTCACCTCGGGCCAGTGAACCAAATACGCAATTGCCCAGCCGAGAGTGGATGAGGTCGTCTCCATCCCGCCGATAAGCAGGTCCACGATCATCATGTGAACATGTTCCTCCGTGACCTCACCCTGTTCCAAAGAGCCCTCCTCCCGGTCCCAAATGGTCCTCATCAGCATATCGGTGATATCCCGAGTAACTCCCTTCTGGAATGTCACCTGGAACACAGAGTGGTGGCCATGATCTCGCTACGAGACCAAAAGACATAGGAGCAAAGTTAAAGACATTCGGCTTTGCCATTCCATCACGGCTGATTTATTATCCACACTCCCAAACCCATTCTCCTGTCTTCTCCCCGTAATCTTTAACACTGTTACTCATCTAGAACTATCTAGAACTATAAGATAGACAGATAGATAGATATACTTTTTGATCCCGAGGGAAATTGGGTTTCGTTACAGCCGGACCAACCAAGAATAGAGCATAAATATAGCAATACAAAAACCACAAACAATCAAACAACAAAAAGCAAACTATGCCAGATGGAAAATAAGTCCAGGACCAGCCTATTGGCTCAGGGTGCCTGACCCTCCGCGGGAGGGGCTGCAAAGTTCGATGGCCACAAGCAGGAACGACCTCCCGTGCTGCCCAGTGTTGTATCTCGGTGGAATGTGGCCGAAGTCCAACAGCAAAAAGTTCATTATCCGGTCTACAAACACGTCCCTCGATCGTAATATGACCCGGATTGCACCATCCGTTGTTGACCAGAACAGTAAGCACCCAACTCCTTTACGCTTATCGCTCTCAGTGCACTTCCGGTCAGCCGGAACGGTCTGGAAGCCGTCCATGGAGAAGTTTTGATCGGATTTATATATACCCGATGACTTGACCTCCACAACCGTCTGTGGCAACGAATTCCACAGAGTCACTGTACTCTGGCTAAAGAAATCCCCCCCCCCCTCATCTCTGTTCTAAATGGACGTCCCTCTATTCCGAGGCTGTGCCGTTTGGTCCGAGACTCCGCCACTATAGGAAAGATCCTCTCCATGTCCCCTACCTCCCAATCGTTGGGGTCAATACTTTAACATCCCTGGTCACTGCAGAGTAACCGGAGCGATAGGGACTTGACTTGTCTTACAAAAGGGCGAGAGGGGGCCGGATCTCTGGACCCAGGCAGCCGGAGGTAGGCTGTCAAATGGAAGGGGTTAAACTCGGGAATGATTGGGAGGCCGGGCCTGGGGGAACCGAGTGTCGCAGGGATGTGGTGGGGTGGGGGTGAGAGATAAGATTTGCAAAACAAGAGGATGATAAACTCAAGGCTCTGACTAGCGGGGATTGCGTGGGCCATCGGGAACAGGGCAGAGTGGCGAAGAGCGTCCGGGACAGGGCGGGACGGTTCAAGTGTTCTGGACATTTCCAGGCTGCTCGGGGACCGCTGGAGCCTCAGTCCTGTGCTCGGGACGGTGGTCATCTTCAAGATTGTGAGGCTCTCCACTGGTCGGGGTCGGGCACGGACATTGCGTCTCCGCTGCGTATGCAATCCGGGAAAATACGATATGGAGAGCAGTGTGTTGCCTCATTCAGCGGACTTCCCTTCTCCGTGCAGCTAGTAAATCCAAAGCAGCGGCAGAGGCCGATATCGTTGGACCAGCAGCGGCGCGGGAGTTGCCGGGTCCCTGTTGATCTCGACGCGGGACTGCCTCTGCTCGGGATTTATCCCCCGAAGCCTTCCCCATGAGAGGGTAGAGCCGCAAGGCAGCGGAAGTTTGAGATCAGAGTTTTCCATCTCCTAGATGAGCTGCCAACCACGGCTGACGAGCCCCGTCTACCCGAAGCGCCAGTAACCCGCGTTTGCCCTCTTCTCTCGTCAGTAGAAACAGTCCCGCCAGGTTTAGTAACCAAGCCACGCGTGAAGGCCGGGATTTGGACCTTGTCAGAGGCCATCGGGAGCGTTTAATAGGAAATGGGAGATTATCCCCACAACACCCCACGCCCCACAGCCCCGTCAGCTATGACGACCGTTAAGGAAACTTTTTCAAGATACACGATTGTTTATTGTCATTATTCAGTACACAGGAACAAAATCATCGTTACTCTGGATGCGATACAGTAGCTAAACAAAAATCATTTTCATGTATACACCTGTATTCGCAGCGCTTCCGTTGACAGAAATGCCTGATTAGAAAGTTTGAAGTACTTTCTAAGCACCATTATTGGGAGCCGCCATTTTCTTCTCTCAGTGACAGTAACAACTCCACTTACAGAAGGGCACCAGCCACGACTAGAGCTGCGGGAAGATCGGGACCGGTTTAGCTACTAAACTGACGGGTTTCGGCCCGAAACGACGACTGCACTCTCTGTCCATAGAAACTGCCTGAGCCTGGCGTGCTGCGTTCCCCCATCATTCCGTGTGTGTTGTCTGCAGATTTTCTCCTGTTAGACTGACTCACCTTGTGATTCTGAATATGTTGTCGGACAAAGGTGTCCCGTTTCAATACGGCCTTCTGAAGATGCCTCCAGGCGGAGATGGGGATATACTGTGGTATGAACGACCGAACAGAGTTAGACACGGTCACGGCAGCCCAGAGATAAATTTAATCCCAGCAACTTTCCCACTACTTTTCTTTTACAGTTGCACAGACCAACCATTGCTGTGAACAGGAATTTTTTTACTCGCCCTGAAAGCTGCACGGCACTACAATGTAACATTTATAAAATAAAATTCAGGCAGCGCGGCGACGAAGGCCAATGCGCGGCAGCATTACAGTTACTGCACAGTTTAGAGGGAGCAATGAATCCCAGTGTCAGGCAGACCAGAGTTAAACACACAGCCAGTGACAGGCAGACCGCAATTAAACACACAGCCAGTGACAGGCAGACCAGAGTTAAACACACAGCCAGTGACAGGCAGACCAGAATTAAACACACAGCCAGTGTCAGGCAGACCAGAGTTAAATACACACCCAGTGACAGGCAGACCGGAATTAAACACACAGCCAGTGTCAGGCAGACCAGAGTTAAATACACACCCAGTTACAGGCAGACCGGAATTAAACACACAGCCAGTGATAGGCAGACAAGAGTTGAACACACACCCAGTGACAGGTAGGGATCTCAGGGATCTGAGGATCTGTTCTGGGACCCCTACTCTTCGTGATTTTTATAAATGTCCTGGATGAGGAAGTAGAAGGGTGGGTTAGTAAGTTTGCTGATGACACAAAGGTTGGGGGTGTTGTGGATAGTGTGGAGGGCTGTCAAAGGTTACAGCAGGACATTGATAGGATGCAAAACTGGGCTGAGAAGTGGCAAATGGAGTTCAACCCAGATAAGTGTGAAGTGGTTCATTCTGGTCAGTCAAATATGATGGCAGAATATGGTATTAATGGTAAGACTCTTGACAGCGTGGAGGATCAGAGGGATCTTGGGGTCTGAGTCCATATGACGCTCAAAGCAGCTGCACAGGTTGAATCTGTGGTTAAGAAGGCATACGGTGTATTGGCCTTCATCAATCATGGAGTTGAATTTAGGAGCCAAGAGGTAATGTTGCAGCTATATAGGACCCTGGTCAGACCCCACTTGGAGTACTGTGCCCAGTTCTGGTCACCTCACTACAGGAAGGATGTGGAAGCCATAGAAAGGGTGCAGAGGAGATTTATAAGGATGTTGCCTGGATTGGGGAGCATACCTTATGAAAACAGGTTGAGTGAACTCGGCCTTTTCTCCTTGGAGCGACAGAGGATGAGAGGTGACCTGATAGAGGTGTATAAGATGATGAGAGGCATTGATCGTGTGGATAGTCAGAGGCTTTTTCCCAGGGCTGAAATGGTTGCCACAAGAGGACACAGGTTTAAGATGCTGGGGTGTAGGTACAGAGGAGATGTCAGGGGTAAGTTTTTTCACTCAGAGAGTGGTGAGTGCGTGGAATGGGCTGCCAGCAAAGGTGGTGGAGGCGGATACGATAGGGTCTTTTAAGAGACTTTTGGATAGCTACATGGAGCTTAGAAAAATAGAGCGCTATGGGTAAGCCTAGTAATTTCTAAGGTCGGGACATTTTCGGCACAACTTTGTGGGCCAAAGGGTCTGTATTGTGCTGTAGGTTTTCTATGTTTCTATGTTTCTAAATACAATCCCAGTGTCAGGCAGACCAGAGTTAAACACACACCCAGTGATAGGCAGACCGGAGTTAAACACACACCCAGTGACAGGCAGACTAGAGTGAAACACACACCCAGTGACAGGCAGACTAGAGTGAAACACACACCCAGTGACAGGCAGCTGGAGTTCTGCCGCTGCTAGTAATCCACACACAACATTCTGGAAGAACTCCAAATTCCACTATGGAGGGGAATAATTTGTCGACATTTCAGGGCGGGACCCTGAATCAGGTCTCAGCCGAAATGTCGGACCTTTATTCATTTCTACTGACGCTGCTGAATTCCTGCAGCATTTGGTGTGTGTAATTTTGCTATTAATCGCACAGCTCCAATGACTGTAAGTCCTGTTTCCATCACCATGCCTGCAGCCCCCATTTAGTGAGAGGACGCGTACTGACAAGTTTTACACAACTCGTGACTGGTTACTCAGTTGGGAGTCTGTTCCCCACCACCCGCCCCCCCAGCCCCCGTCTCCTCTTAGTTTTAATTGTTAGGAAATTTAGAGTAGGGTTGACCCAAAAACATCGACATAGAGACAATTTTGCAGTGAATGAAGACTTTAATAATAATTTTGCAGTGAATGAAGACTTTAATAATGGACCACTAATTAATAAGCCACAAATGACCACAGACCAAGAGGGAACATAAACTAAACACAACAGGTGATGAGACAAACTTTCGGCAGGGAGAGTGAAGGTTCAGAGAAAGTGGTTGGGTCTGGTGGTTGGATTAGTGAACAAGGACTGTGGATGAGAACTGGGATTAGATAGGCTGCCGGTGATGAGTGGCAGGTGAGTCCTATAGGCTGAGTAGAAACTGGGAGCTGTCAGCAGGAGCAGGCCTGACATTACTGTGATCAAGCTGGATAAGGTCCAGCCAATCACATGGCCTGGAGCTCCTGCTGAGGTTGTGGGGTGTACGATAAGTCTGGGCGCATGGGGCACCCTGCTCCCAGAGCTAGTGGCAGCAATGCTGGGTGTCCCTTCTTTCCCCTCACCTGTAGAACAGGAAACATGTCAATGAGGCCGATTGCGCGGGAGCCCCACAGGGCAATCAGCTCCGCCAAGCAGTCGTGAATCTCCTGGAGTCGTGGGTCGCTCCTGTCGTACTGGAATCGGTGACAAAGTGAAAAACAAAAGACCAACAGTAACAGATAACAAGCACATGTCTAGGCAAACAATCACAACATCCTACCCACCATAGCACCATAAGACACAGGAACAGAATCAGGCCATTCTGCCCATCAAGTCTGCTCTGCTGTTCCATCACAGATGATTATTCCTTCCAACCCTTTCCTCCCATCTTCTCCCCGTAACCTTTGGTGCCCTGACTAATTAGGAACCTATCAACCTCCACTTTAAATAAACCCAATGATTTGGTCTCCACAGTCGTCTGTGGCAATGAATTCCACAGATACTCCACCCTCTGGCTAAAGAACCTCCTCTTCATCTCTATTCTAAAGGGCTGTTGTTCTATTCCGAGGTTGCACCCTTTCGTCCTAGACTCTCCCTCTCCATATCCACTCTATTGAGGCCTTTCAATGTTCAGTAGGTTTCAATGAGATCCCCCCCCCCATTCATCTAAACTCCAGTGAGTACAGGCCCAGAGCTATAAAACATTCCTCGTACATTAACTCTTTCATTGCTAGAGTCATTCTCGTGAACCTCCTCTGGACCCTCTCCAATGCCAGGGCATCCTTTCTTAGATATGGGGTCCAAAACGGCTCACAATACTCCACGTGTGTTCTGAGCTTTGCCTTATGGAGCCTCAGCTTTACAGCCATTAATCCCTGACCCCTGTATGGAACGACCATTACAGAGCCCTGTGTATATTCATTGACCATTGATCTCTATCGTCGAACATTTAACCGTTGACCCTCTACATGAGTCCATCAGACACACCTCCTAATCCCCACACATGAATCAATGTTACCAACGCCACTCAATAATTGTCATTTGCGCCAAAAGGAATCGGTGCTGCACAAAGCTTGCCACATTTTTGATGCCAACACATCATGCTCACAACTCACCAACCTGGACCCTAAGAAATAGGACTAGAGTTTGAATATTCAGCCCATCGAGTCAGCTCCACCATTCCATCATGGCTGATTTATTATCCCTCTCAACCCCATTCTCCTGCCATCTCCCTGTAACCTTTGACACCCTGATTAATCAAGAAACTATAATCCTCCTCTTTTAACTTATCCAAATGGCAACCTCCGTCTGTGCCAATCTGTGCCAATGGATTCCACAGATTTTCCACCCTCTGGCTGAAGAACTTCCTGCTCATCTCTGTTTCCAGGAATGTCCCTCTATTCTGAGACTGTGCCCTCTGGTCCTAGACTCCCCCACTACCGGAAACAACTTCCCTATGTCCTCCCCGTCTGGGGCCTTTCAATATCCAGCTTCCTCCCACCCTTCTTTCTAAACTGCAGCAAGTTCAGGCCCAGAGTTGTAATCGCATTGGTAGTAGGGTCAACTGAATAGATTAAGTTAGACAAGACCAGGTTAGATCGTATTTATGTGACACCTGCTCATGACAACATTGAAATATACAGTGAAATGCAGCATTTGTGCCAAATGAAATGATTGTGGATTGTACAGCCGGCAGCCGGAAAGCTTCACCACACTTTCCAGAGCCAATATAGCATGCCCACAACTGACTAACCATAAGCCGTGTATCTTTGGAATGTGGCATGAAATGAGCATGGCTACGTATAGAACGCACAATTCCTCCCTGCACTCTTAATCATGCTGCCCGTACCATCCCTGGGAAGGAGGCATAGGGAGACGCAGAGGTCCACCAAGTCCACGACGGAGAGAAACCACCAAAGGCCAGTCATCGATACTCACATTGGTACTGAAGATCAGGGAGCTTATTGTGTTGCAGGTGGACATGGAGAACTCCCTGTTGGGATCCACAGGAGACCCTTCACACTTCCGGAAAACCTGGTGATGTCAATTAAGAGATAGTTTCTGAGAGGAATATTCACACTTAGTTCACGAAAGAATGTACAAGGTGGTGACATAATGTGTCTGGGATGCAACAGCATTTACAGGCAATACAATCTCAGTGTCCACTGACTGTACCCACACACAAACTGCACAATCACAGTATCCTGACTGTACATACACACAAACAAAACAATCTCAGTGTCCACTGACTGTACCCACACACAAACTGCACAATCACAGTATCCTGACTGTACATACACACAAACAAAACAATCTCAGTGTCCACTGACTGTACCCACACACAAACTGCACAATCACAGTATCCTGACTGTACATACACACAAACAAAACAATCTCAGTGCCAACCATATGTCCCCAAACACAGACAGTACAATTACTGTGTCCATAAACCCATAAGACATAGGGGCAGAATTAAACCGTACTCTGCCATTCCATCATGGCCAATCCTTTTTCCCTCCTCAGCCCCACTCCTTGGCCTTCTCCCCATAACCTTTGATGCCACGTCTAATCAACAACCTATCAAGCTCTGCCTTAAATACTCCCAATGATCTGGCGTCTACAGCTGCCTGTGGTAATAAATACCACAAATTCACCATCCTCTGGCTAAAGAAATTTCTCCGCTTCTCTGTTTTAAATGGATGCTCCTCTATCTTGAGGTTGTGCCCATCTGTCCTAAACTCCACCACCATGGGAAACATACCACTTCTACTCTGTCTAGATCTTTCAACATTCGAAAGGTTTCAATAAGATCCTCCCTCATCCTTCTGAATTACAGCAAGTACAGACCCAGAGTACAAACGTCCCTTCTATGATAACCCTTTCATTCCCAGAATCAACCTTGTGAACCTCCTCTAAACCCACTCCAATGCTAGCATGACTTTTCGTAGCTAAGGAGCCCATAACTGATCACAATACTCAAGGTGAGACCTCACCAGTGCCTTATAAAGCCTCAGCATCACATCCCTGCTGTTGTATTCCAGACTTCTTGAAATGAATGCTAACATTGCATTTGCCCTCCTCACCATCGACTCTACCTGCAAGTTAACTTTTAAGGCATTCTGCACAGGAATTCCCAAGTCCCCTTGCATCTCAGATTTTTGGATTTTCTCCCCATTTAGAAAATAGCTCGCATATTTATTTGTACTACCAAAGTTCATGACCATGCATTTTCCAACATTGAATTTCATTTGCCACTTTCTTGCCCGTTCTCCTAATCCGTCTAAGTCCTTCTACAGCCTACTTGTTTCCTCAACACTACCTGCCCCTCCAACAATCTTCGTATCATCCATAAAAGTGGCAACAAAGCCATCCATTCCATCATCTAAATCATTGATATACAGCATAAAGAGAAACGGTCCCAACACCATCCCCTGCGGAACATGACTAGTCACTGGCAGCCAACCAGAAAGGGATCCTTTTATTCCCATTCGCTGCCTCCTACCAATCAGCCAATGCTCTAACCAGCCAGTAACTTTTCTGCAATTCCATGGGCTCTTAATTGAGTAAGCAGCCTCATGTGTGGCACCTTGTCAAAGGCCTTCTGAAAATCCAAATATACAACATCCACTGCATCCCTGATTTATCCTATGTGTAATCTCTTCAGAGAATTCCAACAGGTTTGTCAGGCAAGACTTTCCCTTAAGGAAACCATGCTGACTTTGTCCTATCTTGTCCTGTGTTTCCAAGGACTCTATAACCTCATCCCTAACTATAGACTCCAACAGCTTCCCAACCACTGAGGTCAGGCTAACTGGTCTATAATTTCCTTTCTGTTGTTTTCCTTCTTTCTTAAAGAGTGGAGTGACATTTGCAATTTTCCAGTCTGCTGGCACTATGCCAGAGTCCAATGATTTTTGAAAGATCATTACTAACACCTTCACAATCTCTACCACTACCTCTTTCGGAACCCTAGGGTGCAGCTCATCTGGTCCGGGTGATTTATGCCTCTTTAGGTCTTTCAGCTTTCTGAGCACCTTCTCCCCTGTGATAGTAACTGCACCCACTTGTCTTCCTTTACACACTTCAACATCTGACGTACTGCTTGTGTTCCACAGTGAAGACTGATAGAAAATACTCATTAGGTTCATCTGCCATCTCCCTGGCTCCTGTTATTATTTCTCCAGCCTCATTTTCAAGCGGTTCTATATCCACTCTCACTTCTCTTTTATTTTTTCTATACTTGAAAAAGCTTTTTCATGTTGTTTGCTAGCTTACTTTCATATTTCATCTTTTCCCTCCTAATGATTCTTTTAGTTGTTCTCTGTAGGATTGTAAAAGGTTCCCAATCTTCTACATTCCCACTATTTTTTTTTTTGCGTTGTTGTAAGCCCTCTCTTTTGCTTTTACATTAGCTTTGACTTCCCTTGTCAGCCACAGTTGTACTATTTTGCCATTTGAGTATTTCTTTGTTTTTGGAATACATCTATCCTGCACCTTCCTCATTTTTCCCAAACTGTGATCACGGCTTCCTAAGGGTTCTTTTACCTTAAGCTTCCAAATCACCTCTCACTCAATACATAACACCCAATCCAGTATTGCTGATACCCTAGTAGGATCAACAACAAACTGCTCTAAAAAGCCACCTCGCAGACATTCAGCAAACTCACTGTCTTGAGATCCATTTCCAACTTAATTTTCCTAATTGACCTGCATGCTGAAATCTCCCATGACTATCATAACATTGCCCTTTTGACACACTTTTTCTATTTCCTGTGGTAATCTGTGGTCCACGTCCCAGTTACAGTGTCCACTGATTGTACCCACACACAAACAGAACAATCTCAGTACCCACTGAATGTACCCACACACAAAGTGCACTCAGTGTCTAATGACAGTACCCACACACAGAGGCAATACAATCTCGGTACCCATCGACTGTACCAACTCACAGACAATACAATCACAGTGTCCACTGATCGTTTACACATACAGAAACAGTACAATCTCAGTACCCTCTGACTGTACCCACACACACAGCACAATCACAATGTCCAATGACTGTACCCACACACATAGCATGGAGTCCAATGACTGTACCCACACACAGCACAATCACAGTGTCCAATGACTGTACCCACACACAGCACAATCACAGTGTCCAATGACTGTACCCACACACATAGCATGGAGTCCAATGACTGTACCCACACACAGAGTACTCTATTTACAGCCCAGCAACTATACATAGTCCCCACTTTTGTATGAACCTCAGTCAGAACTACAACCCCTCTACATGCAATGCCAATAGCCTCAACAAAGGCAGCTAGCCCACACACAGTAATTCACCACACCGGACATAGTGCCCACACTGCGAGTAACCATTGGCTATACCAGTTCACCATGTGCCTGTGCCCTGCCACTGTAAGAGATATCAGCAGTTATACCAGTTCACTGTAAGAGATATCAGTGGCCGTACCTCACACAACCTCTCTGCCTCTCGCATCACGACCGGCTCGAGGGCCGATATCCGACTCCGGTGTATTGCACTGTGCGCCATCTTCTTCTGGATCTTCCACGTGTGGGTGTAATCTCCGAGAGACAGGTCCTTCCCGCCGAAGGATATGTATTCTCCTGCAGAAGATTAGTACGGCAGAAAACAATGGGCCAGGAGCACTGAGAAAAGTCCCTGTCCTGGCCAAGGTGGGAGTGAATGTCAGGGCCATACCACTAACTGGAGGTTCGTCTGTGATGCCAGCCCTGCAGAAATTCTTTCTGAGACGCACTGATTGGTGCAAGTTATGTCTTATGATGACAGGTTGAGTGAGCTAGCGCTTTTCTCTTTGAAGTGAAGGAGGATGAGAGGTGAGATAGAGAGCATAAGGTGATAAGTGGTACAGATCGATTGGACAGCTAGAGACTTTTCTCCCCCAGGGCAGAAATGGCTGATAGCTGAGGGCATAACTTTACAGTGGTTGGAGCAAAGTATAGGTGTGGGGATGGCAGAGGAAAGTTTTTTGACACAAAGAATGGTGACCGAGTGGGATGCCCTGCCAGGGTGAATGATAGTCAGAGGTACAGTCATAGAACACTACAGCACAAAAACAGACCCTTCGACCCATATAATCCATGCCATACAATTGATCTGCCTCGTCCCATTGGCCTGCACCCGGAAACTTCCTCCATCTGTGTCCTTATCCAAGTTTCTCTTAAATGTTGAAATCAGACCCGAATCCAGCAGTTCCACTGGCTGCTCATTCCACACTCTCACCACTCTCTGAGTGAAGAAGTTCCCCCTCATGTTCTCCTTAAAATTTTCACCTTTCACCTTTAACCCATGACCTCTAGTTCTAGTCTCATCCAACCTCAGTGGGAAAAAACCTGCTTGCATTTATCCCATTTACACCCCTCATAATCTTGTATACCTCTATCAAATCTCACGTCATTCTCCTACACTCCAGGGAATAAACTGCTAACTTGTTCAACCTTTCCCTGTAACTCAGGTTCTCAAGACCTGGCAACATCCTTGTAATATATCTTTGCATTTTTTCAATCTTATTGACACCTTTCCAGTAGGTAGATAGCCAGAACTACACACAATACTCCTAATTACACCAATGTCTTATTCAACTTCAACATAACATCTCAACTCCTGTACTCAACACTTTGATTTATGAAGCCCAATATGCCAAAAGATCTCTTTATCCCCCTATCTACTGGTGATGCCTCTTTCAAGGAATTATATGTCTGTATTCCCAGATCCCTCAGTTCAACCAGACTCCCCAGTGCCCTACCACTCACTGTGCAAGTCCTCCCAACGTCCAACACCTCACACTTGCCTGCATTAAATTCCATCTGCTATTTTGAAGACCATTTTTCCAGCTGGTCCACTTCCTGCTGCTAATTTTGATATATTAGAGATATTTAAGAAACTATTAGGTAGGCACATAGATGATAGAAAATTGGAGGGCTGTGTGGGAGGGAAGTGGTAGATTGAGTTTAGAGTAGGTTGCAGGGCCAGTACAACATGCCATCAGAAGGGCCTGAACTGTGTCGTACTGTTTTATGTTCTCAGACGAGGGGTTGGTTGAATTATGACCTGCCGTGAAAACACCAATGCCCATGAAGGGAAAATCCTACATATAGTAGTGGATACGGGTAAAGCCCTCCCCACCCACCATTGAACACATTCACACGGAGTGCAACTCAGGAAAACCGCGTCCATCATTAGTGACCCCCACCACCCAGGACACGCTCTCTTCTCACTCCTGCCACCATCAGGCAGGAGGTACGAGAGCCTCAGGACCCACACCACCAGGGTCAGGAACAGTTATTACCCCTCAACCATCAGGACGGAGGTACCGGAGCCTCAGGACTCATACCACCAGGTTCAGGAACAGTTATTACCCCTCAAACATCAGGAGGTACCGGAGCCTTAGGACAAACACCTCTGGGTTCAGGAACAGTTATTACCCCTCAACCATCAGGCTCTTGAACCAGAGGGGATAACCTCACTCGCCCCATCATTGAAGTGCTCCCACAACCTATTGACTCACTTTCAAGGTCTCTTTATCTCATGTTCTTGAAACTTATTGTTTATTTATTTATTATTTTGTATTTGCAGTTTGTTGTCGTTTACACATTGGTTGTTTGTTCTGTTGGCTGCGGTCTGTCATTGACTCTATTGTGTTTCTTGGATATACTGTGAATTCCCGCAAGAAAACGGATCTCAGCGTTGTATATGGTGACATACATGTACTCTGATAATAACGTTACTTTGAACTATGAGACGCGCTGAAGGTCGCAGTGGGGCAAAGAGACGAGAATGAAAGGCATTCCGACTGCGTCACGAAAGTACAATGTGCACTGGAATTAAAAACGGGGGCGGCACCTGCGAGAGGCACCGCGAAATGGACACCAAGTATCTGAAAGGCAAAGGCAGTAATTGATAGAGGGTTAACAATGTACAGTTCAGCCACAAAACACGCGACGGAGGGTCTTCAGCGCCAGGAGATCAAGCGGCTTCTCACCGAATTGGGAGGAAATGAAGAGCGACCGAACGGCATGAACGTCAATTTCTCTCTCCCCTTCTCTCCCTCTTCTCCACAATGGTGTCTCACCTTCTCCTCACCCTCCTATCTCCTCACTCTGGTGCCCCTTCTCCTTTCTTTTCTCCCAGGGTCCACTCTCTTCTCCCATCAGATTCCATCTACTTCAGGCCTTTACCTCTTCCACCTTCCACCTGAAAGGCTTCTTTCTTCCACCCCTCCCACGTCTCCGGGTGTCACCTATCAGCTGCCACACTGTACACTTTCCCCACGCCCCAGCTTCTTCCGCTTTCCTTCCCAGCACGGAGGAAAGATGTCCCGCCCTCACCCCAGAAACGTAAACTGTTTATCCATTTCCACAGACGCTGAGTTCCGCCAGCATTTCGTGTGCGTTGCTTTGGATTTCCAGTAAATTACGCTCTTGTGTTTATGAACGGAATCGCATGCCGTGCCGGCATCCCCGCTCCCAATGTGTTGATGGAAGGACGAGCATGTCAGATCTGAAGGCGGCTGAGCCCAGTGGTCCTGAAGAATTCCTGGGGCCGATGTTTTCATTTCGTGTGTGCAGATACGGCGCCGAACAGGCCCTTCGAGGTGCACGGCTATTTAACCCCAGCCTAATCACGGGTCAATCTACAATGACCGATTAACCTAATAACAGGTCTGTCTTCGGGAGGAACCGATTGGTTTGTGATAACAACCAGCACAGTCCAAAGATGTGCTGGGGGCAGCCCACAAGTGTTGCCACACATTCCGGCGTCAACATAACATGTCCGCAATGTTTAGCCGAACAACACAAGCAGCGGTAACAACAACAGAACAAAGCAAAATAACGGGTGAAAAGAAAATATCTTTTCTCGCCCTCCCGCACAGACAGCCCTCCGCCCCCAGGTCCGGCCGCCTCCGTGCCTCCAGTCCTTGGCCTCAGACTCAGACTCGCAGACATCGGGCCTCCAACCTCCAGTCTCTGGCCCGGACTCGTACTCGTAACTTTCGGGCCCGTACCGCGGGACTCTCCGACTTCGGTCTTCGATTTTAAGGGCTTCCTACCTCCGAACTCAACCTCCGATGTTGGACTCCGGACTTCGCCGACCTCGGGATAGCGACCCCAGGGCTCGCCGATGACGGGTTTGACCTTCTGACCTCGGCAGGACAGTCCTCTCACATCGTCACAGTCCCGCGTGTTTTTTTTTTGTTTTGTTTCGTTGTTCATTTTCCTGGGTGGTGGGGTCTACTAAGGGGTGCCTCTACCGAAGGATGAGTAAGGGCCCGTATCCTCCGCCGGCTGCCAGGTCACCCCTTGGGCGAGGTGTAGCACCTGCGTAGCCCCCACTCCCGCGGCTGATCGGGGTTATGTCAAGTCATGGGAGCAGGCAGCGGTTGACGTATGGCGGATGTCCTGTGGGCATCCGATGCACATCACAGGACCTGATGATGCGGCCACTGACGCCAGGCAGACGAGGGTATTGGTAATGGCTGGGGTCTCCTGTCTTGCAAACACACTGCCCGGAAGAAGGCAATGGCAAAGCACTTCTGCAGAACAATCCCGGCCAAAGACCATGATCTCCTACGTCCTACGACTCGGCGCTCAGCGATGATGATGACGGCTCTGTCGCCGTTTCTCATCTCCGCCTCTTTTCCCCGGCAGATTTTCTGCCCTCAGTTCTCGGTCTCCATTCTTTTGCCTTCACCCTGTCACCGACCTTGTTGCCGCCCACCTAACCCCGAGTTCAGACACACCTCTCGCCTGAGGTTTCCCGGAGCGAGAAGAGTCCAGTTCTTTCCGCAGTCCGGAAGAAGTGTAAGTTCCTCCAGCGGTTCTGGTGTAGGATTAAATATTAACTCCATTGCCCCCACCCCACACGCACACCCTCTCCTTCAGCATCTCCAACACTTTCAGCTGTTACTTCAGACCATCGGCATCCGCGGGTTTTCACTTGGTGTTTGCGTCAATACCTCTCCGTCAAAGAAAGCCCCGAAACTGCTCAAAGAACTCGCTCCACTCACGCCCCTCTTTACGTCGGTGGCACAGCAGTGGAAACTGCGAGCGGTCTCAGACTCCTGGGAGTGTGCATCTCGCACAAACTTAGTTACTTTCCCCGAACAGTAAAACTGATCATCACCTCCACTCACCAACACAATAGGTTGAGTGAACTCGGCCTTTTCTCCTTGGAGCGACGGAGGATGAGAGGTGACCTGATAGAGGTGTATATGATGATGAGAGGCATTGATCCTATGGATACCAGAGGCCTTTTCCCCAGGGATGAAATGGCTAACCCGAGGGGGCATAGTTTTAAGGTGTTTAGAGGTAGTTACAAGGGGGATGTCCCAGATAAGTTTTCCACACAGAGAGCGGTGGGTGTGTGGAATACAGTGCCAGCGAAGGTGGTGAAGGCGGATACAAGAGGGGCTTTTAAGAGACTCTTAGATAGATTCGTGGAGCTTAGAAAAATAGAGGGCTATGCACGAGGGAAATTCTAGGCAGCTTCTAGAGTAGTCGGCACAAGATTGTGGGCCAAAGGGCCTGTAATGCGCTGTTGATTTCTGTTTATGTAACCCACCCCTCCACTACTTTATCATTTCCTGTCAGTCATCTTATGTACAGTGTGAGGGGATCCAGGAGTGCCCCTATTAACTGATTGAAGAGAGACAGAGCGAGACATTTATCATTGATGGTTTGTTTGGAAAGGAGAGAGAGACGAAGATTGACGGTTGGACTGACACGGGAGTTAACTTTGGAGTTTTACTTTGGAGATAAAAACTGAGCAGCTCGAAGGTTGCTATGGTGACTAACAGGGGATTAATTGATGTTATTTCCGAGGACTTGTTGCCTGCTCGCAATCCTTTACAGACAAAGGAAGGAGGGACTCTTTGAATGACAGGTGATGCTCAGCCTGGTGAAATAAATAGGAGGTCAGATGTTACAGACCTCAGACACATGATCTGGACACTGAGTGAGCATTGTTGTGCCAGCAGAGAAAGTGGGTTTTGGAGGATCGATCAGGCGGATTGATCCAAGTGCTCTGCCAGTGAAAATTCAAAGGCAAGACCGGTGGGGAGTTGACCATGTGTCCGACCCTGGCCTGGGTAGACAGCTCAACCACACTTTGTTGTTAAAGTCACAGTCGGTGACTTGTGAAGGATTTCCGAGGACGACGAGGAAATCGACGGCAACAGCTCACCTGAAGATTCAACTCACTCTCTCTCTCACTCTCTCTGCTTCGCTATTCAACTAAATACCACGAACTGAACTGAACTTTACTCAACATCGTAAGACTGTATCCTTTTACCCCTAGACTTAAAGAAGCTTGGTTTCTCATTCATGTTTTTCCACACTTACTGATTTACTTACTTATATATATAATCCTTGCTAACCTGTTTGATTTATCTTCACTTAGTTTACTGTATTGCATAGTTATTAATAAATATTATCAGTTATTAGCAATACTAGACTCCAAAGTGGTTTCTATTTCTGCTGGTTTCTTTATTCCCGTCACGGAGTACGTGACAACAGACACTCCTGTGCCTAGCGTCACTTTATGGTCATACAATCAATCAAATATATATCAGCTATCTAGCTGTCTTACGTATTTATATTTATTGTGTGTGTTTTATCGTTTGTGTGTGATGTATGTGTGTGTATGTGAGTGTGCTGTGTGTGTATGATGTGAGTGTGGTATGTGTGTGAGTGTGTGTGTATGTGAGTGTATGATGTGACTGTGGTATGTGTGTGAGCGTGTGTGTGTGTGTGTGTGTGTGTGTGTGTATATGTATGTGAGTGTGGTATGTGTGTGTGTATGATGTGAGTGTGGTGTGTGTGTGTGTGTGTGTGTGTGTGTGTCTGTGTCTGTGTGTGTGTGAGAGAGAGAGAGAGAGAGAGAGAGTGCGCTTTGCTGCATCGATCCGGAGTAACGGTTATTTCATTCTCCTTTACACTTGTGTACTGGAAATGACATGGAGCAATCTGGAATCTCCGCGCAGTCGCTGGGTCGCACCAGGCGCCGGCGCAGGCTCACCTTACCTACAAACGACTTCGGGCGCCCAGCGAACTCTGACGACCTCTTCACCAGCGCTTCTTTGATCACATCCAAGGAGTTTAGGACAATGATATCTGGATTTCAGAAGAAATGTGTTCATGTCAAGACGAATTTATACCCCAGGTAGATCACCCGGTAGAGTCTGGTCAGAATCTCGGCTCGCTGCCGATTTAAAACGTCAACTTTCGGATGGGGCTGTCGCACACGACTCCATTACCTCTCTGCCCTTGGGAACACGTAGCATAGAATATTATAGCACGGTACAGGTCCGTCCGACCTTTTAACCACTATAAGATCGATCTGACCCTTCCCTCCCAAATAGCCCCCCGTTTTTCTATCATCCGTGTGCCTATTTAAGGGTCTCTTAAATGTCTCTATCCGCCTCCCCCAGCACCCCTGACATATACCCACCACTCTCTGTATAAAAAGATAGTTCTGACATCCACCCTATACTTTACTCCAATCACCTTAAAATTATGACCTCTCGGATGAGCGATTCTCCACTCCCCAACCCCCGGGAAAAAATAACTGTCTGTCCACTCGATATGTGCCTCTTATCATCTTGTACACTTCTGTCAAGTTAACTCCCACCCTCCTTCGCCCCAAGGAGAAAAGCCCTACCGCTCGCTCAAACTATCCTCGTAAGTCGTGGTCTGCAGTGCAGACAGCGTCCTGGTAAATCTCCTCTGCACCCTCTCTAAAGAGCCCATATCATTCAGGTGGCCAGAACTGAACACAATATTCCAAGTGTGGTTTAACCAGGGTTTTATAGAGCTGCAACATTACCTCGCGGCTCTCGAACTCAACCCCCCGATTAATTAAGCCAACACGCCGTACGAATTCTCAACCACCCGATCAACTTGCATGGCAAGTTTAAGGGATCAGTGTCTGGAATTCCTGCCACCATCCTGTACAAAAAGGACGGGTTACACTTAAATCCTAGGGGGACCAATATCCTGGCAGGGAGATTAGCGGGGGCTACTGAGGTGACTTTAAACTAGAATGGTTGGGGGGTGGGAATCAAATTAAAGCGGCTAGGTGTGAGGAGGTTAGTTCACAACAGAGGGATGGGAACCAGTGCAGAGAGACAGAGGGGTGTAAAGTGAGCGTAGAAGCAAAAAGTACAAAGGGGAAAAGTAAAAGTGGCAGGCCGACAAATCCAGGGCAAGCATTAAAAAGGGCTAAGAGAGTTGTAAAAGAGCGCCTGAAGGCTTTATGTGTCAATGCAAGGAGCATTCGTAATAAGGTGGATGAATTGAAAGTGCAGATTGTTATTAATGATTATGATATAGTTGGGATCACAGAGACATGGCTCCAGGGTGACCAGGGATGGGAGCTCAACGTTCAGGGATATTCAATATTCAGGAGGGATAGACATGAAGGAAGGGGAGGTGGGGTGGCGTTGCTGGTTAAAAAAGAGATTAACGCAATAGAAAGGAAGGACATAAGCCGGGAAGATGTGGAATCGATATGGGTAGAGCTGCGTAACACTAAGGGGCAGAAGACGCTGGTGGGAGTTGTGTACAGGCCACCTAACAGTAGTAGTGAGGTCGGAGATGGTATTAAACAGGAAATTAGAAATGTGTGCAATAAAGGAACAGCAGTTATAATGGGTGACTTCAATCTACATGTAGATTGGGTGAACCAAATTGGTAAAGGTGCTGAGGAAGAGGATTTCTTGGAATGTATGCGGGATGGTTTTTTGAACCAACATGTCGAGGAACCGACTGGAGAGCAGGCTATTCTGGACTGGGTTTTGAGCAATGAGGAAGGGTTAATTAGCGATCTTGTCGTGAGAGGCCCCTTGGGTAAGAGTGACCATAATATGGTGGAATTCTTCATTAACATGGAGAGTGACGTAGTTAATTCAGAAACAAAGATTCTGAACTTAAAGAGGGGTAACTTTGAAGGTATGAGACGTGAATTAGCTAAGATAGACTGGCAAATGACATTTCAAGGATTGACGGTGGATATGCAATGGCAGGCATTTAAAGGTTGCATGGATGAACTACAACAATTGTTCATCCCAGTTTGGCAAAAGAATAAATCAAGGAAGGTAGTGCACCCGTGGCTGACAAGAGAAATTAGGGATAGTATCAATTCCAAAGAAGTAGCATACAAATTAGCCAGAGAAAGTGGCTCACCTGAGGACTGGGAGAAATTCAGAGTTCAGCAGAGGAGGACAAAGGGCTTAATTAGGAAGGGGAAAAAAGATTATGAGAGAAAACTGGCAGAGAACATAAAAACGGACTGTAAAAGCTTTTATAGATATGTAAAAAGGAAAAGACTGATAAAGACAAATGTAGGTCCCCTGCAAACAGAAACAGGTGAATTGATTATGGGGAGCAAGGACATGGCAGACCAATTGAATAATTACTTTGGTTCTGTCTTCACTAAGGAGGACATAAATAATCTTCCAGAAATAGTAAGGGACAGAGGGTCCAGTGAGATGGAGGAACTGAGCGAAATACATGTTAGTAGGGAAGTGGTGTTAGGTAAATTGAAGGGATTGAAGGCAGATAAATCCCCAGGGCCAGATGGTCTGCATCCCAGAGTGCTTAAGGAAGTGGCCCAAGAAATAGTGGATGCATTAGTGATAATTTTTCAAAACTCGTTAGATTCTGGACTAGTTCCTGAGGATTGGAGGGTGGCTAATGTAACCCCACTTTTTAAAAAAGGAGGGAGAGAGAAACCGGGGAATTATAGGCCGGTTAGCCTAACGTCGGTGGTGGGGAAACTGCTGGAGTCAGTTATCAAGGATGTGATAACAGCACATTTGGAAAGCGGTGAAATGATCGGACAAAGTCAGCATGGATTTGTGAAAGGAAAATCATGTCTGACGAATCTCATAGAATTTTTTGAGGATGTAACTAGTAGAGTGGATAGGGGAGAACCAGTGGATGTGGTATATTTGGATTTTCAAAAGGCTTTTGACAAGGTCCCACACAGGAGATTAGTGTGCAAACTTAAAGCACACGGTATTGGGGGTAAGGTATTGGTGTGGGTGGAGAATTGGTTAGCAGACAGGAAGCAAAGAGTGGGAATAAATGGGACCTTTTCAGAATGGCAGGCGGTGACTAGTGGGGTACCGCAAGGCTCAGTGCTGGGACCCCAGTTGTTTACAATATATATTAATGACTTGGATGAGGGAATTAAATGCAGCATCTCCAAGTTTGCGGATGACACAAAGCTGGGTGGCAGTGTTAGCAGTGAGGAGGATGCTAAGAGGATGCAGGGTGACTTGGATAGGTTGGGTGAGTGGGCAAACTCATGGCAGATGCAATTTAATGTGGATAAATGTGAAGTTATCCACTTTGGTGGCAAAAATAGGAAAACAGATTATTATCTGAATGGTGGCCGATTAGGAAAAGGGGAGGTGCAACGAGACCTGGGTGTCATTATACACCAGTCATTGAAAGTGGGCATGCAGGTACAGCAGGCGGTGAAAAAGGCGAACGGTATGCTGGCATTTATAGCGAGAGGATTCGAGTACAGGAGCAGGGAGGTACTACTGCAGTTGTACAAGGCCTTGGTGAGACCACACCTGGAGTATTGTGTGCAGTTTTGGTCCCCTAATCTGAGGAAAGACATCTTTGCCATAGAGGGAGTACAAAGAAGGTTCACCAGATTGATTCCTGGGATGGCAGGTCTTTCATATGAAGAAAGACTGGATGAACTGGGCTTGTACTCATTGGAATTTAGAAGATTGAGGGGGGATCTGATTGAAACGTATAAGATCCTAAAGGGATTGGACAGGCTAGATGCGGGAAGATTGTTCCCGATGTTGGGGAGGTCCAGAACGAGGGGTCACAGTTTGAGGATAGAGGGGAAGCCTTTTAGGACCGAGATTAGGAAAAACTTCTTCACACAGAGAGTGGTGAATCTGTGGAATTCTCTGCCACAGCAAACTGTTGAGGCCAGTTCATTAGCTATGTTTAAAAGGAAGTTAGATATGGCCCTTGTGGCTACAGGGGTCAGGGGGTATGGAGGGAAGGCTGGGTTCTGAGTTGGATGATCAGCCATGATCATAATAAATGGCGGTGCAGGCTCGAAGGGTCGAATGGCCTACTCCTGCACCTATTTTCTATGTTTCTATGTTTCTATCTATGGAGTGACTGGGGAACGTGCCTCTCCACGTCGCCCCCCTGGATCTAACAATAACCCGCCATAGTTCTCCTGTCACG
This sequence comes from Mobula hypostoma, assembly GCF_963921235.1. Taxonomy (NCBI): domain Eukaryota; kingdom Metazoa; phylum Chordata; class Chondrichthyes; order Myliobatiformes; family Myliobatidae; genus Mobula; species Mobula hypostoma. The sequence goes on along the minus strand of NC_086101.1, from coordinate 5,301,845 downwards.
TAACTCCCCGATAAATGTATTCCCCTCACCACTGAAAGTGGTTCCCTAAGGTTGCCAGAGCCGGGGGCAGGGGTGGAAGAGCAAGAACATAGAACATAGAAATCGACAGTACATTACAGGCCCTTCGGCCCACAATGTTGTGCTGACCATGTCACCTGCTCTAGAAACTGCCTAGCATCACCTTACCGCACAGCGTTCTATTTTTCTAAGCTCCATGCAGAAGCTTAAAAGACCCTGTTGTATCCGTCTCCACCACCGTCGTCTGCAGTGCATTCCACGCACCCACTCTCTGTGAAAAGCTTACCCCTGACATCCTCTGTACCTACTTCCAGGCACCTTAAAACTATGCCCCTTCGTGTTAGCTATTTCAGTCCCGGGAAATGAAAAGAGATCCGCGATATGTTAAAAATACTCCCAATGGCTGCGTCTCAAATAACCCCTGGCACCCAAGTCCAGCCCCTGGCCTGAGCGTGCAGCACGGCTATTAATTCCGGCGGACAGGAGAAGGGGCAAAGGCGGATTTACTGGCGCCTTAAAACCATCTCCTTCGTGCAGATGGGGCTCGTCAGCCGTAGCTGACAGTTCATCTAGGAGAAGGAAACCTCCGCTGCCTTGCGGCTATACCCACTCATGGGGAAGGCTTCGGGAGTAAACTCCGAGGGCAAATGCGGGAACTGGCCTCCCTAAGGCAGTACTACGTTGAGTTCAACGCTGCCTGGCAACTCTCGCAAAGCCGCTGCTGCCAATCTGTCCCGGTTTTTGCCTTTCCTTTGGATTGATCAGCTGTGTGGAGAGGGGGAACTTGCTGCGTGGGCAAGAGCTTGCTCTCCCTATCGTACCGCCCCGGTTAGCCCGTCGCGCAGAGTTAGGCCGAACCCTGACCAACGGAGGGCATCAGCCGCCGAATGCGGGAGCCGAGATGCAATGTGCGGACCGGGGCCGCGGAGAAGGAGGAACGCCGCGGTGCGTGACTTCCCAGAAGTACTGGCAATTTTGTCCGGCCGGCACCTCGCTTTGGAAAATGGCAAACCCCCACTCTAAACCATTCCGTGCAGGTCTGGTCTCATTCACAGGTGTGGCTTCACAACGGACCTCAGCAGACCGACTGATCCAGGATAGGAATCTGGTGGTGGCCTCCGCTGGCCGGGGGTGCACCATGGATGTTGCGTAAAATGTCATAGGTTATGGAGAGCATGCTGTTAACCATGTCGCAGGCTCCCCCTCTCCAGAACGCCGATGAATCCGTAGGATCCGCAGACACTGATACAGTCCGGCAGGAGTTGCAGGAACTCGGCAGATCCGGCAGTATCGATGGGTCTGGTCCGAAACGTAGATCGATTATTCTCATCCATAGATGCTGCCTGACCTGCTGAGTTCCTCCAACATTTTGTGTGCATTGCGCTGGATTTCCAGTATCTGCAGAACCTCGTGCAGACCACTGAAGCTGTAGAATTACTGCCCCCTCCCTTAGGGTACTGTGGCCTTACCTTGGCCCCACAGCCGGAGTCTGTAAATCGGCCCGAAGGTCTTGGCCAGTTCGCTGAGGCGGACGTGGAGGTGTCTGTGGTTGAATTCGGCCAGGTTCCCGATGAGAGGCAGCGCCGAGGGCCCAGGGATGGATCGGAGGCTCCGTTCCGCCGGGTCTCTCCTGCTCCCGCAGATCCCGAGGGCCAGGAGGAGCGCGATGGCGGCGAACAGCAAAAGCGCGACCGTGGCCAACATCAGGGCGGCGCTCAGCGGGGCGACTCGCCGTTCCTCGGCCTGCCGGCGCCGGTTCCCTCCGCACTGGCAGCTAAGAGCAAACTCAGAACTGACGCAGGCAGCACAGCCCTTGAGGTGGACCCTACCCACCCTCCGGCTCCTCCTCCCAGCCCCCTCCTGCCGGGAAGACCAGTCCTTGGCAGCGGCCTTCTCCGATGCCAGCCCGTCAATCTCGCCGTTATTGCGGTCGCTTGCGCGTAAACAAGGCCCGCGAGGTCACTCAACCCGTCTCACCACTTGGCGCCCAACACTCCCCGACCCCCGCTCTCGCTTGGCCGGGTTCGACCGCGGACATTAAATACAGCAATACTTAACGCGATTCTGATTCCAATTGGGGAAGCCTTCCCCCTCTGTAGCCCTCTGTTCCATCCCACGTTCGTGCGGTATTCCTCCGCCGTCCTTGCTCAAAAGCTGCCTTCATAACTCACCGCTTGAGTGCCCCCGGTCTTCCCATTCCGTGAAGATTGTCCCCGTATCCTGCCAAGGGCAATACTGTCTTCCCAACAAAACACGGTCAACAGACCCTGCTCTGAGGAAAACAATCGCGCGTGTTTTGTGTTTTGCTCGAACGTCCTGGTGCAGTGGCCAGGCCGCCTACCCACCAGGCGGGCAGGGTGAATGGACAGCTTAACGCCGCCTTTAACAAAGGTGATTAACATTAGATTGATTTATAAATCTAATCGAAACATACAGTGAAATACATCGTTTGCGTTAACGCCACCACCATCCGAGGTTTGTGCTGGGGGCAGCCCGCAAGTGTCGTCACACGTTCCGGCGCCAAAAATACGAACGCTGATGGGGTGGGGGGGCGGAACAGAACCGGGAAAAGCAATCGATCTCCCTCCTGACACTTATCTTTGTAGCTTTCCGCAAGGATCGCTCCCTACGCGACTCCTTTGTCCATTCGTTCCCCCCACCCCCATCCCTCCCCACCGATCTCCCTCCTGACACTTATCCTTGTAAGCGGAACAAGTGCTACACATGCCCTTACACTTTCTCCCTCACCACCATTCAGGGCCCCAGACAGTCCTTCCAGGTGAGGTGACAATTCACCTGTGAGTCGGCTGGGGTGATATACTGCGTCCGGTCCTCCCGATGCGGCCTTCTATATAGAAACATAGAAACATAGAAAATAGGTGCAGGAGTAGGCCATTCGACCCTTCGAGCCTGCACCGCCATTTATTATGATCATGGCTGATCATCCAACTCAGAACCCAGCCTTCCCTCCATACCCCCTGACCCCTGTAGCCACAAGGGCCATATCTAACTTCCTTTTAAACATAGCTAATGAACTGGCCTCAACAGTTTGCTGTGGCAGAGAATTCCACAGATTCACCACTCTCTGTGTGAAGAAGTTTTTCCTAACCTCGGTCCTAAAAGGCTTCCCCTCTATCCTCAAACTGTGACCCCTCGTTCTAGACCTCCCCAACATCGGGAACAATCTTCCTGCATCTAGCCTGTCCAATCCCTTTAGGATCTTATACGTTTCAATCAGATCCCCCCTCAATCTTCTAAATTCCAACGAGTACAAGCCCAGTTCATCCAGTCTTTCTTCATATGAAAGACCTGCCATCCCAGGAATCAATCTGGTGAACCTTCTTTGTACTCCCTCTATGGCAAAGATGTCTTTCCTCAGATTAGGGGACCAAAACTGCACACAATACTCCAGGTGTGGTCTCACCAAGGCCTTGTACAACTGCAGTAGTACCTCCCTGCTCCTGTACTCGAATCCTCTCGCTATAAATGCCAGCATACCGTTCGCCTTTTTCACCGCCTGCTGTACCTGCATGCCCACTTTCAATGACTGGTGTATAATGACACCCAGGTCTCGTTGCACCTCCCCTTTTCCTAATCGGCCACCATTCAGATAATAATCTGTTTTCCTATTTTTGCCACCAAAGTGGATAACTTCACATTTATCCACATTAAATTGCATCTGCCATGAGTTTGCCCACTCACCCAACCTATCCAAGTCACCCTGCATCCTCTTAGCATCCTCCTCACTGCTAACACTGCCACCCAGCTTTGTGTCATCCGCAAACTTGGAGATGCTGCATTTAATTCCCTCATCCAAGTCATTAATATATATTGTAAACAACTGGGGTCCCAGCACTGAGCCTTGCGGTACCCCACTAGTCACCGCCTGCCATTCTGAAAAGGTCCCATTTATTCCCACTCTTTGCTTCCTGTCTGCTAACCAATTCTCCACCCACACCAATACCTTACCCCCAATACCGTGTGCTTTAAGTTTGCACACTAATCTCCTGTGTGGGACCTTGTCAAAAGCCTTTTGAAAATCCAAATATACCACATCCACTGGTTCTCCCCTATCCACTCTACTAGTTACATCCTCAAAAAATTCTATGAGATTCGTCAGACATGATTTTCCTTTCACAAATCCATGCTGACTTTGTCCGATCATTTCACCGCTTTCCAAATGTGCTGTTATCACATCCTTGATAACTGACTCCAGCAGTTTCCCCACCACCGACGTTAGGCTAACCGGCCTATAATTCCCCGGTTTCTCTCTCCCTCCTTTTTTAAAAAGTGGGGTTACATTAGCCACCCTCCAATCCTCAGGAACTAGTCCAGAATCTAACGAGTTTTGAAAAATTATCACTAATGCATCCACTATTTCTTGGGCCACTTCCTTAAGCACTCTGGGATGCAGACCATCTGGCCCTGGGGATTTATCTGCCTTCAATCCCTTCAATTTACCTAACACCACTTCCCTACTAACATGTATTTCGCTCAGTTCCTCCATCTCACTGGACCCTCTGTCCCTTACTATTTCTGGAAGATTATTTATGTCCTCCTTAGTGAAGACAGAACCAAAGTAATTATTCAATTGGTCTGCCATGTCCTTGCTCCCCATAATCAATTCACCTGTTTCTGTTTGCAGGGGACCTACATTTGTCTTTATCAGTCTTTTCCTTTTTACATATCTATAAAAGCTTTTACAGTCCGTTTTTATGTTCTCTGCCAGTTTTCTCTCATAATCTTTTTTCCCCTTCCTAATTAAGCCCTTTGTCCTCCTCTGCTGAACTCTGAATTTCTCCCAGTCCTCAGGTGAGCCACTTTCTCTGGCTAATTTGTATGCTACTTCTTTGGAATTGATACTATCCCTAATTTCTCTTGTCAGCCACGGGTGCACTACCTTCCTTGATTTATTCTTCTGCCAAACTGGGGTGAACAATTGTTGTAGTTCATCCATGCAACCTTTAAATGCCTGCCATTGCATATCCACCGTCAATCCTTGAAGTGTCATTTGCCAGTCTATCTTAGCTAATTCATGTCTCATACCTTCAAAGTTACCCCTCTTTAAGTTCAGAACCTTTGTTTCTGAATTAACTACGTCACTCTCCATGTTAATGAAGAATTCCACCATATTATGGTCACTCTTACCCAAGGGGCCTCTCACGACAAGATCGCTAATTAACCCTTCCTCATTGCTCAAAACCCAGTCCAGAATAGCCTGCTCTCTAGTCGGTTCCTCGACATGTTGGTTCAAAAAACCATCCCGCATACATTCCAAGAAATCCTCTTCCTCAGCACCTTTACCAATTTGGTTCACCCAGTCTACATGTAGATTGAAGTCACCCATTATAACTGCTGTTCCTTTATTGCACACATTTCTAATTTCCTGTTTAATACCATCTCCGACCTCACTACTACTGGCGAGACCCGACGCAGACTGGGAGATCGTTTCGCTGAACACCTACGCTCTGTCCGCCAGAGAAAGCAGGATCTCCCAGTGGCCACACATTTTAATTCCACATCCCATTCCCATTCTGACGTGTCTATCCACGGCCTCCTCTACTGTAAAGATGAAGCCACACTCAGGTTGGAGGAACAACACATTATATTCCGTCTGGGTAGCCTCCAACCTGATGGCATGAACATTGACTTCTCAAACTTCTGTTAATGCCCCACCTCCCCCTCGTACCCCATCTGTTACTTATTTTTATACACACATTCTTTTTCTTTCTCTCCTTTTTCTCCCTCTGTCCCTCTCACTATACCCTTTGCCCACCCTCTGGGCTTCACCCCCTCCCCCTTTTCTTTCTCCCTAGGCCTCCTGTACCATGATCCTCTCATATCCCTTTTTCCAATGAACTGTCCAGCTCTTGGCTCCATCCCTCCCCCTCCTGTCTTCTCCGATCATTTTGGATCTCCCCCTCCCCGTCCCACTTTCAAATCTCTTACTAGCTCTTCTTTCCGTTAGTCCTGACGAAGGGTCTCGTCCCGAAACGTCGACTGTACCTCTTCCTAGAGAAGCTGCCTGGCCTGCTGCGTTCACCAGCAACTTTTATGTGTGTTGCTTGAAATTCCAGCATCTGCAGATTTCCTCGTGAAAGCAGTACTCTACTGGCCGGAGGTAGCCTCCAACCAGATGGATCGATTTCTCCAACTTCCGATAATTTCCCCCCCCCCTTTCTATCTTCTTCTATTCCCCACTCTGGCCTCTTACCTCATCCTTGCCTGCCTATCACCTCCCCCTGGTGCCCCCCTCCCTTCTATGGTTTACTCTCCTCTCCTACCTGATTCCTTCTTCAGCTCTTTACCTTTTCCACGTATCACCTCCCAGCTTTCCTTCCCCCGCCCACCTGATCAACCTATCACCTCCCAGCTTACCCTCCCCCGCCCACCTGATCCACCTATCACCTCCCAGCTTACCCTCCCCCGCCCACCTGACCTCACCTATCACCTCCCAGCTTTCCCTCCCCCACCCACCTGACCTCACCTATCACCTCCCAGCTTACCCTCCCCGCCCACCTGACCCACCTATCACCTCCCAGCTTTCCCTCCCCGCCCACCTGACCCACCAATCACCTTCTAGCTTGTCCTCCTTCCCGCCCCCCACTTCTTATTCTGGTTTCTCCAGCCCGTTGTTTCCAGTCGCGATGAGGGGCCTTGGCCTGAAACGTCGGCTATTTATTTCTCTCCCTAGATGCTGCCCGACCTGCTGAGTTCTCCATCATCTTGTGTGTGTTGCAATGGAATGTGCAAATCCGGCCGACGCCGAACACGGAGCGGGAGAGTAAACATGGGGATTGTGGAGATAGGTATCAGATCACATCACACCTCAGGAGCCAGACTGTCCTCCATGGACTCTGTATATTCCTTTCGCTGGCGCAGTGAACAGTCAAAGACAGCACCCATCCCGGGCATTCCCTCTGAGAGTCCGAGAGCGCTGCAGCAAAGAAGCGGCTCCTCCCGGTTCACCTAGTTCGTGACGAACTGTTCCATCGACCTGCACCTCCATACCCTTCTCATCCGTGGACTTTCCCTTACAGAGTGCAGTCAAACCCATATGTCTCTCTGTCTGTCTCTCTCTCTCTCTCTCTCACACACACACACACACACACACACACACACACACACACACACCCTCACCCTCCCTCCTCCTCCCCCCTCCCCATGTGGCCCATCGAGTCCGCTCCACTACTACATCATGGCCGACGCTCCTCTCCTGCTGGAATCGGTGACAAAGACAAAAGGCGACAGCAAAAGGGAACGAGCACATGTCGAGGCAAAACATCGCAACGTCCTACCCACGGCCGCACCATCAAGAATGGGAGCAGAATCCGGCCATTCTGCCCATCAGTCATGGCAGACCTCTCAGTTCCATTCTCCTGTCTTCTCCCCATAACCTTTGAGGCCCCGACTAATCAAGAATTAATAACCTCGGCTTTAAGTATACCCAATGACTTGTCCTCCATAGCCATCTGTAGTAATGAATTCCACAGATTTACCATTCTCTGGCTAACGAAATTCTTTCTCATCTCTGTTCTAAACGTAGTCTCTCTATTGTGAGACTGTCCCCTCTGATCTTGGTCTCTCCCACTACAGGAAACATCCTCTATATGTCTACTCTACCGTGGAGTTTCAATATTCGATAGGTTCCGGCGAGAATCACCGCATTCTTCTGAACTCCAGCGAGAGCAGGCCCAGGACCATCCGTTAACCCTTTCATTCCCGGAATCCTTCTCGTGAACCCCTGCAAGGCCAGTACATCTCTTCTTAGATAAGGGACTCAAAACTATTCGCAATACTCCCAGTGCGGTCTGGCCAATGCCTTATAAAGCCTTCCAACTGACTGCGCCGACCGACCTTCACGGCCGCTACCGCGATTTATGGCAGGCGCCAAGAGCTGGTCCTTGACTGTGAAACAACCTTCAACTTGTCACAGTCACTCGGGAGTCTTCATAACACTGCGACTGCGGTGACGGGGGGTGAGGCCCGGGAAGGGAAAGTGGAGAAAGAGTTGTGCGACCGGGGACACGAGGTTGCGTTCCCCCCAAGCTGACATCGGACTAAACAGCTCCGACCGCCGCATCTGGAGGATCCGGGGAAAAATACGCCACATAACGAGGCCTTTCGGCCCCTATGCCCAGGACAGCCACGTAGATAAATTATAACTCCATTTATGATCGGCAAGTTTACGAAAATGAATTATAACTCCATTTATGGCCGGCAAGTTCACGATTGACCGGACGGGCTCCGTTCAATAGACAATAGACGATAAACAATAGACAATAGGTGCAGAAGTAGACCATTCGGCCCTTCGAGCCTGCACTGCCATTCTGAGATCATGGCTGATCATCTACTATCAATACCCGGTTCCTGCCTTGTCCCCATAACCCTTGATTCCCCTATCCATAAGGTACCTATCTAGCTCCTTCTTGAAAGCATCCAGAGAATTGGCCTCCACTGCCTTCTGAGGCAGCGCGTTCCACACCTCCACAACTCTCTGGGAGAAGAAGTTCCTCCTCAACTCTGTCCTAAATGACCTACCCCTTATTCTTTAACCATGCCCTCTGGTACTGGACTCTCCCAGCATCTGGATCACATTCCCTGCCTCTATCTTGTCCAATCCCTTAATAATCTTATATGTCTCAATCAGATCCCCCTTCAATCTCCTTAATTCCAGCGTGTACAAGCCCAGTTTCTCTAACCTCTCTGCATAAGACAGTCCGGACATCCCACAAATTAACCTAGTGAACCTCCGCTGCACCTCCTCCACAGCCAGGATGTCCTTCCTTAACCCTGGAGACCAAAACTGCACACAATACTCCAGGTGTGGTCTCACCAGGGCCCTGTACAAATGCAAAAGGATTTCCTTGCTCTTGTACTCCATTCCCTTTGTAATAAAGGCCAACATTCCATTAGCCTTCTTCACTGCCTGCTGCACTTGCTCATTCACCTTCAGAGACTGATGAACAAGTACTCCTGGATCTCTTTGTATTTCTCCCTTACCTAACTCCACACCGTTCAGATAATAATCTGCCTTCCTGTTCTTGCTCCCAAAGTGAATAACCTCACACTTATTCACATTAAACGCCATCTGCCAAGTTTCTGCCCACTCACCCAGCCTATCCAAGTCACTTTGAATTCTCCTAACATCCTCATCACATGTCACACTGCCACCCAGCTTAGTATCATCAGCAAACTTGCTGATGTTATTCACAATGCCTTCCTCTAAATCATTGATGTAAATCGTAAACAGCTGTGGTCCCAATACCGAGCCCTGTGGCTCCCCACTAGTCACCACCTGCCATTCTGAGAAACACCCATTCACTGCTACCCTTTGCTTTCTATCTGCCAACCAGTTTTCTATCCATGTCAATATCCTCCCCCCAATGCCATGAGCTCTGATTTTACCCACCAATCTCCTATGTGGTACCTTATCAAATGCCTTCTGAAAGTCAAGGTACACCACATCCACTGGATCTCCCGCGTCTATTTTCCTGGTGACATCCTCGAAAAACTCCAATAGATTAGTCAAGCATGATTTGCCTTTGGTAAATCCATGCTGGCTCGGCCCAATCCTATCACTGCTATCAAGTTATGCCGCTATTTCATCTTTAATAATGGACTCTAGCATCTTCCTCACTACTGATGTTAGGCTAACAGGGCAATAGTTCTCTGTTCGTGCCCGCATTTCTTCTGATGCTGAATCGAGTTTTTTCTAAAGGGGCTTTGCCTCTCCTGTGAGCGACTCCTGCCACTTTCATGCCTATTCAAAAGCTTAGCTGTCTTATAGCGAGCTAGGGCTTTTCTCTTTGGAGCGAAGGGGGATGAAAGGTGATGATAGGGATGTCCAAGATGATGAGAGGTATAGACACAGTGGACAGTCGGAGATTTTTTCCAGGGCGCAAAAGGCTAAGATAATAGGGCATCGTTTTAGGGTGATTGAAGGAAGGGACAGGGGCTTCTTGGTGGCTGCGTGGAACACACTGTCGGGGGCGGTGGTAGGGACATTTAAGGGACTCTTAGAAAAGCACATGGATGATAGAAATATAGAGGGGAATGCAGGAGGGAAGAGATAGATTTTATTTATGTATGTCTTTATTTACTTAGCGATAGCGCGCGGAGTAGGCCCCTCCAGCCTCGCCGCCCCAACAAACCCCGATAACCCGATTAACTCTAACATAATCACGGAAAATCTTGCAATAACCGGCTAACCTACCCAGTACGTCCTTGAACTGTGAGAGGAAACCGAAGGACGCCGGGGAAACCCACGTACCCCAGAGGAGGACGTGCGGAAAGCCCTTACAGAATGGCACCGGAACTGAGCTGCGAACTAACAGCATCGCGGTGACCGCTACGCCACCGTGGAACCCATAACATGTCACCTGTTGGGTGTGTGGAACGTGCTGCCGGGGTGGCGGCAGAGGCAGGGACAGCGGGGATATTTAAGAGACTCTAAGATAGGCACATGGATTTTTGACTCTGTAGGAGAGAAGGGTTATAATATCGCATCTGGAACTTGAGGAGGCTTCTAACTGATTGCATCATCGCCTGGTATGGAAATAGAAATAGAAATGGAAATATCTTTATTGTCATTGCATAGTACAATTTGTCATGCACCAATACAGCGAAAATGAGTTTGCAACTCTCGTACTCAATGCTATAAAACAACAAATAAAGTAAATAAACAATAAATAAAATCAAGTAACCAGCCAGTACGAGCGATGTCCAGCAGCACAAACGCACAACTCAGATGTATGACAGCCATAAAACCAGTATTAAAAGCAGGAATATAACAATTTATGGATGATGCTTGATCGATTGGTTCAGAGTAATTATAGCTCTGGGGAAAAAGCTATTTTTCAGTCTGGAAGTGCGGGCATAGAAAATCTTATAACGTCTGCCAGATGGAAGAAGTTCAAACAGATGATTCCATGGCTGTGTATTGTCCTTACAGATGCTTGCAGCTTTAGGCAGCGAGAGCTGTAGGTGTCCTCCAGGGCTGGGAGCTGTGTCGCGATGATCTTCTGTGGGCTGGAGACGACCCGCTGAAGTGCTTTCCTATCAGCTGCTGTACAACTGAGATACCACACAGAGATGCAGTATGTTAAGATGCTCTCTATGCTGCAGCGGTAAAAGGTCACCAGCATCTGTTCAGGTAGACCAACTTTCTTCAGCGTCATATGGAGGGGCTATTGGACAGGATCGGGGACAGCCTCAGAAAGTTGTGAACTCGGTCAGCTCCATCATGGGCACCAGCCTCCCCAGCATCCGTGATGTCTTCAAAAGGCGATGCCTCAAAAAGGATCCCCCTCCCCCCATCACCCAGGACCTGCCGTCTTCTCAGTGCTAGCATCACGGTGAAGGTACTCGAGCCACTGGGAGGTGAGAGTTGGAGACAACCGAGTGACAGCGCTGGGAAAGATGGGTGTATGGACTGGTGAAAGGGGGTGAAAAATCTGCAGGTAGGAAATGGGGAGAGAGAGGAATCTGTGCACCATAAGGAACGGGGTTCTGCCTGTGAAGCGTTGTTTCCCACATAATATAAACTGGTCAAACTTGTATGAAGCAGAATTAGAACCAGGTTTTATATATATATATATATATATATATACACACACACATATACAGAGAGAGAGAGAGAGAATGAGAATGAATATTTCCTACAATGGGGGAGCCTAGGACCACAGGGCACAGTCTCAGAATAGAGGGACGTCCAGTTAGAAGAGGGATGAGGTGGAATTTCTTTATCTAGAGGTGGTGAATCTTTGGAATTCGTTGCCATGGTCGGCTGTGGGAGTCAGGTCATTGAGTATATTTAAAGTGAAGGTTGATAGGTTCTTCATTAGTCAGGATATCAAAGGGAGAAGGCAGGAGAATGGGGTTGAGAGGGATAATAAATCTGCCATGATGGGATGGCAGAACAGACTCGATGGACCGAATGGCCTGATTCTGCTCCTACGTCTTATGGTCTAACATCACTGGCAGATGTGGTGAAATTTGTTGTTTTGTGGCTGCAGTACATTGCAGTACAATAAAAAAATAAACTGCAATTAGAAATATTTATTAAACATTAAATTAAATAAAAAGTGCAAAAAGAGAGCAAAAAGGGGGAAAAAATGAAAATGTAGTGAGGTAGTGTTCATGTTTTCATTCAGAAATCTGATGACAGAGGGGAAGAAGATGTTCCTAAATTGTTGAGTGTGTGTCTTCTAGCTCCTGTACCTCCTCCCTGTTGGTGGCAATGAGAGATGGTGTGTCCTGGGTGATGGATGCCAGTTCTTGAGGTATCGCCTTTGACGATCTCCGAGGAAGGCTACAGTCGATAATGGTAACAGGGAGAGGATGGTAGCGTACAGGAACCGTGGTGTACAAAGGCAGTTGAAAATCTAATCCAGAAGAAAAGAAAAGCTTACGAACGGTTTAAAAACTAGGTAATGATAGAGATCTAGAAGATTATAAGGCTAGCAGGAAGGAGCCTAAGAATGAAATTAGGAGAGCCAGAAGGGGCCATGAGAAAGCCTTGGTGAGCAGGATTAAGGAAACCCCAAGGCATTCTACAAGTATGTGAAGAACAAGAGGATAAGGCGTGAGAGAATAGGACCAATCAAGTGTGACAGTGGGAAAGTGTGTGTGGAACTGGAGGAGGTAGCGGAGGTACTTAATGAATACTTTGTCAAGTATTCACTACAGAAAAGGATCTTGGTGATTGTAGGGATGACTTACAGTAGACCGAAAAGCTTGAGCATATAGACATTAAAAAAGAGGATGTGCTGGAGCTTTTGGAAAGCATCAAGTTGGATGTCAACAGGACTGGAGGAGATATACCCCAGGCTATTGTGAGAGGTGAGGGAGAAGATTGTCGATCCTCTAGCAATGATCTTTGCATCATCAATGAGGATGGGAGAGGTTCCAGAGGATTGGAAGGTCGCAGATGTTATTCCCTTATTCAACAAAGGAAGTAGAGATAGCCCAGGAAATTATAGACCAGTGAGTCTTACTTCAGTGGTTGGTAACTTGATGGAAAAGATCCTGAAAGGCAGGACTTATGAACACTTGGAGAGGCATAACATGATTAAAAATAGTCAGCATGGCTTTGTCAAAGGCAGGTCGTGCCTTACGAGCCTGATTGAATATCTTGAGGATGTGACTAAACACATTGATGAAGGAAGAGCAGTACTAGTGTATATAGATTTCAGCAGGCATTTGATAAGGTACCCCATGCCAGGCTTATTCAGAAAATGAGGAGGCATGGGATCCAAGGAGACCTTGCTTTGTTGATCCAGAACTGGCTTGCCCACCGAAGGCAAAGACTGGTTGTAGATGAGTCATATTCTGCATGGAGGTCGGTGACCAGTGACGTGCCTCAGGGATCTGTTCTGGGAACCCAGTCTTTGTGATTTTTATAAATCACCTGGATGAGGAAGTGGAGGGATGGGTTAGTAAATTTGCTGATGACACGAAGGTTGGGGGTGCTGTGGATAGTGTGGAGAGCTATCAGAGGTTACATCGGAACATTGACAAGATGCAAAACTGGGCTGAGAAGTGGCAGATGGAGTTCAACCCAGTTAAGTGTGAGGTGGTTCATTTTGGTAGGTCAAATATGATGGCAGAATATAGTATTAATGGCAAGACTCTTGGCAGTGTGGAGGATCAGAGGGATCTTGGGGTCCGAGTCCACAGGACACTGAAAGCAGCTGCACAGGTTGACTCTGTGGTTAAGAAGGCATACGGTGCATTGGCCTTCATCAACTGTGGGATTGAGTTTAGGAGCCGAGAGGTAATGTTGCAGCTATATAGGACCCTGGTCAGACCCCACTTGGAGTACTGTGCTCAGTTCTGGTCACCTCACTACAGGAAGAATGTGGAAACCATAGAAAAGGTGCAGAGGAGATTTACAAGGATGTTGCCTGGATTGGGGAGCATGCCTTATGAGAACAAGTTGAGTAAACTTGGCCTTTTCTCCTTGGAGTGACGGAGGATGAGAGGTGACCTGATAGAGGTGTATAAGATAATGAGAGGCATTGATCATATGGATAGTCAGAGGCTTTCTCCCAGGGCTGAAATGGCTAGCACGAGAGGGCAGAGTTCTAAGGTGCTTGGAAGCAAGTACAGAGGAAATGTCAGGGATAAGTCTTTTACGCAGAGATTGGTGTGTGGAATGGGCTGCCGGCAACAGTGGTGGAGGCGGATACGATAGGGTCTTTTAAGAGACTCATGGATAGGTACATGGAGCTTAGAAAAATAGAGGACTATGGATAACCCTAGGTAATTTATAAAGTAAGCACTTGTCTGGCACAGCATCATGGGCCGAAGAGCCTGTATTGTGCTGTAGCATTTCTATGTTTCTATGGAGCAAAGAAAGGGTGTGGCATAAACGGTGGCCTCGGTTACTGACAGCAAATGCCTCCACTGTGCATCTGACATTTAACATGCATAGTAACAGGACCAGCATGTAGATCAGCTCCCCGCAAACCCACCCCCCCCCCACAACAGACCGCCACCTTGGCCTCCCGAAACTCCATAACCCTACACTGTACCACCCACCTGCTAATTGCCCATATTCAGCCCCTCTTCACACTGCTCACCCACCTCTGTCCACTACCCACATCCCTCACTACACACCCCATCCTTCACCAAACCCTGTGTTTGCTCCATGCTCACCAGAAGGCTTAGATACAGGATTAGGACATTTGGCCCATCAAGTCTGCTCTGCTAGCCCATCCTGGCTGATTTATTATCCCTCTCAACCCCATTCTCCGGCCTGCTCCCCATAACCTTCGACGTCCTGACTAATGAAGAATCTGTCAAACTCCATCTTAAATACACCCAGTCACTTGGCCCTCCACATCTGTCTGTGGCAATGAATTCCACAGATTCACCACCCTCTGGCCAAAGAATTTCCTCCTCATCTCTGTTCTAAAGGGATATCCTTTCCCTCTGGTCACCCACTGTAGGAAACATCCTCTCCGTCTCCACTCTATCTAGTCCTTTCAGTATTGGACAGGTTTCAATGAGATCCATTCTCATCCTTCTAAATTTCAGCAACTACAGGCCCAGAGCCATGAAACACTCCTCATAGATTAACCCTTTCATTCCTGGGATCATTCTTCTGACCTCCTCTGAAGCTTTCCCGATGTCAGCCTGTCACTTCTGAGAAAAGGGGCCGAAAACTGCTCACAACACTCCATGCAGTCTGAAGAATGCCTTTTTAAACTTCAGCATTATATCCTTTTGCACTTATATTCTAGTCTTGAACTCACCCTTGCCCTGTACTGCCCATATCTGCCCCTCTCTTCCACTGCCATCTTCCCCATCCACTATCTGCAGTACCCATCCACTCCACGGTAGTACAGAGGTCAGTGTAACACTATTACAGTGTTTGACCCAAGTCAATTCCCGCTGCTGTCTGTAAGGAGGTTGTAAGTTCTCCGCATGACTGCGTGGGTTTCCTCCAGCTACTCCAGTTTCCTCCAACATTCCAAAGATGTATGGCGCACGACAGGGTTAATAGGTTGTGGGCACGTTATGGTGCCCCCAGAAGTGTGGTGACACTTGCAGTCTGTCCCCAGCACGTCAGCGGACTGGAGGCAATAGACTTCATTGTACGTGACGGCCCACAACACCTACCCAACCACCGCGCCCTTCCCGGGACACCTCACCCCCACCAAAACAGTACCCTGACTTCAGAGGGGAGACGCTTTCACTTAGAAACAACAGCAATTTTGTAGAAAGACAAATAATTTTACTGCCGTGGCTTTCAGAACCGGTCATAAAGATGCAGACGCAGGCAGAGGAAGTCCGTGTGAATTGCCGACACAATGCGAGCAACTGCAGGAAGATTGGGGCAGAGGGCACCGTTACTCGGATTGGGTGCTGGTGTTTATGGTTTGACTGACCCTGTCACATTCAGCTTGACTGGATTCCATCTATTACAACCACATTGGTTGCTAATGGTTGTCAGACCTTCAGACTATAAAACATGGGAGCAGAATTAGACCATCCACATGATGGAGTCCGCTCCGCCATTCCATCAAGGGTGATTTATTATTCCTTTCAACCCCATTCTCCTGCCTTCTCCCCATAACCTTTGACAGACTGACTGACTGACTAAGAATCTATCAACCTCTTTAAATATATAGTAAGACCATAAGACATGGGAGCAGAATTAGGCCATTTGGCCCATCGAGTCTGCTCTTCCAGTTCATCATGGCCGATCCATTTTTCCCTTCAGCTCCAATCTCCTGTTTCCTCCCCGTATCCCTCAAGCCCTGACCAATCAAGAATCTATCAACCTCTGCCTTGATATACAATAACTTGGCTTCCACAGCCATCCATGGCAATGAATTCCACAGATCCACCACTCTTTAGCTAAAGAAATTCCTCCTCATCTGTCTTCTAAATGGGTGTCCCTCTTTTCTGAGGCTGTGCCCTCTGGTCCTAGACTATAGGAAACACCCTCTCCACATCTACTCTATCCAAGACCAGTCTTTCAATATTTGATAGGTTTCAATGAGATCCCCTCCTCATTCTTATAAACTTCAACCAGTACAGGCCCAGAGCCATCAAATATTCCTCATATGTTAACCTTTTCATTCCCGGAATCATTCTTGTGAACCACCTCCAATGCCAGGGCATCCTTTCTTAGATTAGGCACCCAAAACTTGTAATGCTGTGTGACCCTGACACTGACCAACACCGTTCTGAGCTCTCCCTTTTACGACTTGACTGGATGCTGCTGTTTAAGGCTGACCCACTGCACAGCAAGCTGAGAGCGTCCAGTTCCAATAACTGCCCACTGAATTCAGAATGGGACCAGGAGTCGCTGAACTGACCTCTGGACTATAGCCACATTCCTCAGACCAAGGTACCAATACACTAACCTATAGCTCCTGCTATACACAGTAGTGTAATGGTTAGCACAATGCTTTACTGCGTCAGTGACTGGGGTTCAATTCCCACTGCTGCCTGTAAGGGTTTGGTACACTTTCCTTCTGCCTGTGTGATTTCCTGCGAGTGCTCTGTGTCTGGCCACAATCCAAAGGTGTACGGGTCAGAGTTTGGAAGTTGCAGGCATGCTATGTTAGCGACACTAGTATGTGGTTAGACTGTGTGGGCCATTGACACTAATAACACATTTCACTGTATGTTTCGATGATAAATAAAGCTAATCATTATCTTTTTCTCTCTAATCTACCAGCAAAAGAGGATTCAATCTGTCCCTCATGAAGTCACCAAGACATCTTACTACTCATCGACATCTAACTGTATAACAGCATGCAGCCTACCAAGAACTTCAACACGCCATAATTCATCTTTCTAACAGAAGGGGCACGCTACCTCTCAATGCTGGGCATCGGAAACATCGTCCCTATCTCCACCTTGTCTTTCACCCTCAGAAATCTCCATATTTCAGTAAGATCACTTCTTTAAACACAAGAGATTCTGCAGGTGCTGGAGGTCAGAACATCACACACAATAAGCTGCAGGAACTCAGCAGGTCGGGCAGCACCTATGGAGAGGAATAAGCAGTCACATCTTTGGCCAAGATCCTTCGTCGGGACTAGGAAGGAAGGGGTAGGAAGCCAGAATAAGGAGGTGAGGAAGACGGGAAGGAGCTCAAGTTTGAAGATGATAGGTGAAGCCAGGTGAGGAAGGAGTTTAGTGGGTGGGGGCAAGGGAGGAATGAAACAAGAAGATGGGAAGTGAGTGATGGAAGAGGTAAAGAGCTGAAGAAGAAAGAATCTGACAGGAGAGGAGAATGGGCCGTGGGAGAAAGGGAAGGAGGAGGGGCACCAGAGGGAGATGAGGGGCAGGTAAGGAGAAGAGAAGGGGTGAGAGGGGAACCAGAATTGGGATGGGAAAAAGAGAGAAGGGGAGGAACCACTGATGGAGAAATTGACATTCACTTCCTTGGGAGAAAGGGAAGGAGGAGAGACAGGTAAAGTCAACCATTCATTTCCCCCGTGGATGTTGCCTGACCTGAAGACTATTGTGTATGTTGTTCATATATTTTCAGTCTCCTGAGTTATAAACCGCTCTTCAGTCATCAACTCCTCCATACCTGGAATCAACTGTCTCTGCATCACCTGTAATGTCCAAATATCCTTCCTACAGAGACCAATACACCGTGCCAAAGGCAAGGTGCAGATCCTGTAGCACCTTACACACCTGCACGAAATCCACCCCATAGCTCCTGAAAAGTGGCCACACAGGTTGAGGGGGTGGTTAAGAGGCTTTATGGGGTGCTTGCCTTTATTAGGCCAGTCACTGAGCTATGTTGCAGCCTTATCAAACTCAAATTAGGGCACGCCTAGAGAATTGCACACCCTTCTGGTCACCCCATGGTAGGGAGGACGTCGGGAATCTGGAGAGGCAGTAGGAGCGGTTTACCAGCATGCTGCCTGGATAGAGGTTGAATGAGAGGCTGGATAAACTTGGGCAGTTTTGTCTGGAGCAGTGAAGGCTGAAGGGAGAGCTGACAGTTTTATAAGGTTACAAGAGACATTGATAGAGTAGACAGACAAGCAACTCACACAAAATGCTGGAGGAGATCAGCAGGCCAGGCAGTATCTATGGAAACGAGTACAGTCGATGCTTTGGGCTGAGACCCTTCAGCAGGACCTGTCGACTGTACGCTTTTCCTGCCCTGCTGAGTTCCTCCAGCATGTTGTGTGTGTTGCTTGGATTTCCAGCACCTGCAGATTTTCTCCTGTTTGTGATTAGACTAGACAGACGCTATCTTTTCCCCAGGGTTGAAATGTCTAATACAAGAGGGCATGCATTGAAAGTGAGAGGGGGTAACTTCAAAGGAGATGTGAGGGAGGGGCCTGGAATGTGGTACCTGGGGTGGTGGCAGAGGCAGGAATATTAGGGACAGTTAAGAGATGTTACTAAAGTGTTGCCTGGGTTTCATCTCCTAAGTTACAGAGAAAGGTTGAACAAGTTGGGTCTTTATTCTTTGGAGCGTAGAAGGTTGAGAGGTGACTTGATAGAGGTGTTTAAAATTATGAGGGGGATTGATAGAGTTGACGTGGATAGACTTTTTCCATTCAGAGTGGGGAAGATTCAAACAAGAGGACATGGGTTGAGAATTAGCGGACAAAAGTTTAGGGGTAACACGAGGGGGAACTTCTTTACTCAGAGAGTGGTAGCTGTGTGGAACGAGCTTCCAGCAGAAGTGGTTGAGGCAGGTTCGATGTTGGCGTTTAAAGTTAAATTGGATAGATATATGGACAGGAAAGGAATGGAGGGTTATGGGCTGAGTGCAGGTTGGTGGGACTAGGACAGGGTAAGAGTTCGGCATGGACTAGAAGGGCCGAGATGGCCTGTTTCTGTGCTGTAATTGTTATATGGTTATATAGATGTTTAAATAGGCGCATGAATGTGAGGAAAATGGAAGGATACGGACATTGTGTAGGCAAAAGAGTTCAGCTGACCATTTGATTAATAATTTAGTGGGTTAGCCACAACACTGTGGGCCAAAGTTCCTGTTCCTGTTCTATGTGTCTAGGTGAGAGGTAGAATTAATGGCTGTGTAGAGCAGTTGTCCTATCCTGGGGTTGGAAGAGGGAGAGGGAGAGGGATAGAGAAAGAAAGAAATGGGCTTGTTTTACTGTTGTTACTGCTGATGTTGTCCTGCTGAATATGATGGACATGTTAGTGCTGGAACGTGGTGACACTTGTGGGCAGCCCCCAGCACGTCCTGAGGTTGTGTTGGCTGTTAATGCAAATGATGAATTTCACTGTATGCTTCAATGTACCCATGATAAATAGATCTGAATCTGAATCTCCACATTCCTTCTGTAGACTATTCTCTAATATTTTGCATTTTTGTTCTTTTTTCCAAATATATATTCCAACTCACCTAACCTATCAACGTTCTTTTTGCATAAACACGAGTTCTGCAAATGCTAGAAATCCAGAGGGGCACACACAAAATGCTGGAGAACCTCAACAGGTCAGACAGCATCTATGGAAAGGAACAAGCAGTCAACGCTTTAGGCCAAGACTCCACTTCAGGACTGAAAAGGATGCCAGAATAAGATGTACATCCACTTCACCAGCTTCCAGTGATTTATCCTCTTCCCCCTTCCCTCTTCTTCAATTCCCCACTCCAGCACCTCTTTCATTTCTTCTCCTCACCTGTCTATCACCTCCTCCTGGTTCCTCTCCTCCTTCCTTTTCTCCCACCATTCTCTCTCCTCTCCTATCAGATTCTTTCCTTGCCTGCCCTTTACCTTTTCCACCCACCTGGCTTCACCATCATCTTCTAGCTAGTCCTCCTTCACCCTGCCCCCCACCTTTTTATTCTGGCATCTTCCCCTTTCCTTTCCAGTCCTGAAGAAGTGCCTCGTCCTGAAACGTCAACTGTTTATTCATCTCCATAGACGCTGCCTGGCCTGCTGAGCTCCTCCAGCATTTTGTGTGTGTTGCTCTGGATGCCCAGCATCTGCAGCTCTCTTGTGTTTATAATTTCTTGTTATCTGTCCCCTTTTTGTCATCAATAAAGAAGCTACATTTCTTCCTTTCTGATTCTTTGATATCTCTCCGGAATCTTTGTGTACAAGACGATGAGAGGCATTGATCGTGTGGATAGTCAGAGGCTTTTTCCCGGGGATGAAATGGCTAACACAAGAGGGCACAGTTTTAAGGGGCTTGGAAGTAGGTACAGAGGAGATGTCAGGGGTAAGATTTTTACACAGAGTGGTGAGTGTGTGGAATGGACTGCCAGTGACAGTGGTGGAGGCGGATATGATAGGCAACACTCACAACACGCTGGAGGAACTCAGCAGGTTGGGCAGCATCCGTGGAAATGATGAGTCGACGTTTCAGGCCAGAACCCAGATACAACAGGGTCTTTTAATAGACTCCTGGATAGGTACATGGAGCTGAGAAAAATAGAGGGCTATGGGTAACCCTAAGTAATTTGTAAAGTAAGTACATGTTCAGCACAGCATTGTGGGCCGAAGGGCCTGTATTGTGCTGTAGGCTTTCTATGTTTCTAATCAAAGGGACCTTAATAGATGACAATATTTGATTCACTATCCCTGCAGATGTTCTCTTTAAAACCCTATGACAAAGGACACCAGCTTCCAGTGGACTTGTCCATTTTAGCCCTTTGGTTTACCTCACATCTTTTCAGTTAGTGATTAAAAATTACTTTAAGGTCCACCTTTCACATGGTCCACAGTTATTCTCAGAATTGAATACGAATTCGATGAGAACTAAACATTAAGGACTCTCGGTTAGGCACATGGATGGTAGAAATATGGAGGGCTACGTGGAAGAGAAGGGTTGGATCTCGGAGTACGTTAAAGGATCAGTACGGGATTGTGGGCCAAAGGGCCTGTACTGTTCTGTAATGCTCTATATTCTGCATACATTCTCTATGTTCTCTGCAGATCTGTCCTGAGCCCAACATATCCATGCAGTTACAAAGGACGTACAACAGCGGCTGTATTTCAACAGGAGTTTGAGGAGATCTGATGTGTCACCAAAGACACTCACGAATTCCTCCAGGTGTTCCATGAAGAGCATTCTGTCTGGTTGTAGCACCGCCTGGTAGCAAGGGGCCAGCCCCATCGAGGGCACCAACCTCCCCAGCACCAACGACCCATGTACACTGCCTCACTACATTGTTTACCTTTCTTTGTTCTCTTTTGGTACAACTCATTTAATTTATGTATTTCTTGTAATTTACATTTTTATTGTGTATTGCAAAACGACATATTTTATGACGTCAGTGAGATTAAATCTGATTCTGATGTTGCATCCTCTCAACCCCATTCTGCTGCCTTCCACCCATATCCTCTGATGTCCTGACTAAGCAAGAACCTATCAAACCCCTCTAAATATACCCATATCTTCTCCATGTTCGGTCTGACCAACACCTTACAAAGCCTCAGCATCACATTCTTCCTGTTATATTCTAGTCATCTTAAAATGAATGATAATGTTGCATTTGCCTTCCTCTTCTCCCTGTTTGGAAAATAGTCTATGTCTTTATGTCAGGAGACTGATCTCCTTTAACATCTGCCGGACGATGCTGAGGATGTTCTACCAGTCTGTGGTGGCCAGTGCTATCATGTTTGCTGTTGTGTGCTGGGGCAGCAGGCTGAGGGTAGCAGACACCAACAGAATCAACAAACTCATTTGTAAGGCCAGTGATGTTGTGGGGATGGAACTGGACTCTCTGACGGTGGTGTCTGAAAAGAGGATGCTGTCCAAGTTGCATGCCATCTTGGACAATGTCTCCCATCCACTACATAATGGACTGGTTGGGCACAGGAGTACATTCAGCCAGAGACTCATTCCACCGAGATGCAGCACAGAGCGTCATAGGAAGTCATTCCTGCCTGTGGCCACCAAACTTTACAACTCCTCCCTTGGAGGGTCAGACACCCTGAGCCAATAGGCTGGTCCTGGACTTATTTCCTGGCATAATTTACATATTATTATTTAACTACTTATGGTTTTATTACTATTTAATTATTATGGTGCAACTGTAACGAAAGCCAATTTCCCTCGGGATCAATAAAGTATGACTATGACTATGACTACCAAAGTGCACGACCGTACACTTCCCAACACAGTATTCCATATTCCATACGCCACTTCTTTACACATCGTCCTAATCCATCTTCCCTGCTTCCTCAACACTACCTTCCCCTCCACCTATCTCCATATCATCTGTGAAGTTGGCCACAAAGCCAGCAGTTGCAAAGTTTGGTCTATGTTCTGTGTTCTGAGTTCTATACTCTATGTTCTGTGTTCTGCATTACTTTTTCTGTGTTCTGTGTTAAACAAAACAACAAATAGTCAGTAATTTGCTTGTTCTGATGATTCTGATTCTGATTTTGTCCCGAGTTCCTCAACCACCACTAACCAGTAGACTGATCCCACAACCTTTGGGGGTTCAAGGCATCCAGAAAGCCCCAGTACACTGACGGGAGAGTTCCAGGAAAGAGCAGTCCCTGCCCCACTCCTGCAGCCTGAGGGATGTCAGCTGCGGGACCGAGGACTGGGACAGGTGACAGGATACTACAACCTGCCTCGGAAGAGCCGGTGGAATTCATAGCGTGCAGATCAGAGCGTCGGCCTGACTGCCCAGTGGCTGTTTGTTCATCCCAATACATCAATGGCCCATCAGATTTAGTCTTCCACATCACACATACAATAGGCCATCCATTTCACTGTAAGAACACAGAACATAGAACAGTACAGCACAGCACTGGCCCCCTGACCCAAAGTGTTGTGCTGACCTTTTACCCTACTCTAAGGTCAATCTAGTCCTTCTCTCCCACATAACCCTCTACTTTTCTATCATTCACATACCTACCTTAAAAGTCTCTTAAACATCTCTAATGTATCCGCCTCTACCACCATCCCGGGCAGCTCGTTTCACACACTGACCACTCTGTGTAAAGAACCTACCCCTGACATCCCCCCTTTACTTTCCTCCAATCGCCTTAAAGTTCTTTCCCCTTGTATTACCCACCACTCTGTGTAAAATAGAAACTACCTCTGGCATCCCCCCTATACTTTCTTCCAAACACCTTAAAATTCTGCCCTTTGTATTACCCATTTCCACCTGGGAGAAGGCCTTTGGATATCCATCCAATCTAATTCTCTTTTCAACTTGACCATCTTCATCACGTTGCCTCTTGTCCTCCGTGGCTCCAGAGAGAAAAGCCCTCGCTCGCTCAGCCTCTGTCTGGATGTTTCAATGGACAAGTCGCAAATAAGACTGGTCTTTTTCTTCCTTTCTACGCCCTCCCCCATTGTGAGATCTTAGCCTCTGCTTTAAATACCCCAAAGTTTAGCCCTCACAGTGAGAGGGGCTGGGAGGCACTGACCCCAACTCTCCGCTCCCCCCCACACCCACGACGCTGAAAGCCGCCATCAGCACAGGCTGCTGTGATCAATGGTCCGCAGGGGCTCATCGGACTTGCTGGGGTCGACGTTCAGGAAGATGGGCGCCATGGTGGGCTGGGGGTTTGGTGGAAGGGGGCTGCCTTGGATGGAGAAGAGGGGGCTGGGGGGTCCCAGCGGTCCTGGGGCTGGCTGCGTGCCGGGGGAGCGGGCCGCCTCCTGGATCTCGGGCACCGTGTCGCTGTCCGTGTTCTCCTCCTGCAACAGGCTCTTCCGAAGCTTGGCTCGGGCATTCTGAAACCAAACCTGCAGGGGGGAGGACGGGAGTGAGTCACCATCACCCGTGGAGAATCCACCTCCACCCATCCCCTCTGTCCACTCCCCAACTCACCCACCATGAGCCTCAATCCCTTGTTACCACTGCCCTGTCCCTTCATCTGAGCTCCATCAATCATCTGCAGCCTCACCTTCCCCCATTTCTCAAACCCTTGCTCACACCCCCTTCACACCAACCCATTCCTGAACCGTTACCCTGCCATCCTACTCATAAGTCCATCAGACCATAAGTCATAGGAGCAGAATTAGGCCACTTGACCCATCAAGTCTGCTCCACCATTTCATCATGGCTGATTAATTATCCCTCTCAACCCTGTTCTGCTGCTTTTCTCCTTGTAACCTTTGACACCTTGACTAATCAAGAACCTATCAACCCAATGATTTGACCTCCACAGCCCCCTGTGGCAAAGAATTCCACAGATTCAACGCCCTCTGGATGAAGGAATTCCTCCTCATCTCCGTTCAAAATGGACACCCCTCTATTCTGAGGCTGTGCCTTCTGGTTTTAGACTCCCCTACTACAGGAAACATCCTCTCCACATCCACTTACCCAGGCCTTTCAATATTTGATAGGTTTCAAAGAGCTCCCCCCTCATTCTTCTAAACTCCAGCAAATACAGGCCCAGAGCCATTAAATACTCCTCATACGTTAACTCTTTCACTCCTGGAATCATTCTCGTGAACCTCCTCTGGACCCTCTCCAACGCCAGCACATCATCTCTTAGATAAGGGGGCCAAAACTGCTCACAATACTCCAAGTGCACTCTGACCAACACCTTATAAAGCCTCAGTGTCACATACTTACTCTTACATTCTAGTCGTCTTGAAATGAATGCCAACATTGCAGTTGCCTTCCTTACCATCAGCTCCACTTGCAAGTTAACTTTCAGGGAATCCTGTGCAAGGACCTCCAAGTCCCTCTGCACTTCAGATTTTTGACTTTTCTCTTCATTTAGAAAATAGTCTATGCCTTCATTCCTTCCACCAAAGAGCATGACCGTACTCTTCCCTACACTACGTTACATCTGCCACTTCTTTGCCCATTCTCCTCATCTGTCTAAGTCCTTCTATCTAAGCCATTAATTCCATTGACCAAATAATTGACATTATAATGTAAAAAGACACAGTCCCAACACCGACCCCTGTGGAGCACCACCCAACCAGAAACACATCACTACCGGCAGCCAACCAGAAACACACCACCACCGGCAGCCAACCAGAACCACACCACCACCGGCAGCCAACCAGAACCACATCACTACCGGCAGCCAACCAGAACCACATCACCACCGGCAGCCAACCAGAAACACACCACCACCGGCAGCCAACCAGAACCACATCACTACCGGCAGCCAACCAGAACCACATCACCACTGGCAGCCAACCAGAACCACATCACCACTGGCAGCCAACCAGAACCACACCACCACCGGCAGCCAACCAGAACCACACCACCACCGGCAGCCAACCAGAACCACATCACCACCGGCAGCCAACCAGAACCACACCACCACCGGCAGCCAACCAGAACCACATCACTACCGGCAGCCAACCAGAACCACATCACCACCGGCAGCCAACCAGAACCACACCACCACCGGCAGCCAACCAGAACCACATCACTACCGGCAGCAAACCAGAACCACATCACTACCGGCAGCCAACCAGAACCACACCACCACCGGCAGCCAAGCAGAACCACACCACCACCGGCAGCCAACCAGAACCACACCACTACCAGCAGCAAACCAGAACCACATCACCACCGGCAGCTAACCAGAACCACACCACCACCGGCAGCCAACCAGAAAAAGTTCCCTTCATTCCAACTCTTTGCCTCCTACCAGTCAGCCAATGCTCTATTTTTATCTTTCCTGTAACACAATGGGCCCTTAACTTGTTAAGCAACCTCATGTACGGAACTTGTCAAAAGCCTTCTGAGAATCCATGTAAACAACATCCACTGACGATCCTGTGCCTACCCTGCATGTTATTTCCTCAAAGAATTCCAACAGATTTTCCTGTCAGGTCTTCCCATTCAGGAAACCGTGCTGATTTTGGCCTCCAAGTACCCCAACCACTGAAGTCACAATAACTGGCCTATAATTTCCTTCCTTCCTGCTTCTCACTCTTTTTAAAGAGTGGAGTGACATTTGCAATTTTCCTGTCCTCTGGAACTATTCCAGGATCTAGTGATTCCTGAAGGATCATTGCTAATGGCTCCACAGCTAGTTCGTTCAGCATCCTGTGGTGTACACCATCTGGTCCAGGTGATTTATCTACCCTCAGACCATTCAGCTTTCCAAGCAGCTTCTCCTTAGTAATAACTGCCCTCTGACACTCTCGAATTTCTGTCTTTCACAGTGAAGACTGATGCAAAAGATATTGTGGTTATCTTCCCTTTCTTTGTGCCCCATTACTACCTCTCCAGCAGCATTTTCCAGCGGTCTGATATACACCCTCACCTCTTTTTTACTGTTTATATATCTGAAATGCTCTTTGTTATTATTTGCTAGCTTACCTTCCTATTTAATCTTTTCTCTCCTTATGGTTTTTAAGTTGCTTTCTGCTGGTTTTTAAAAGCTTCCCACTCCTCTAACTTACTTTATACTTTATTGTCGCCAAACAATTGGTACTAGAACGTACAATCATCACAGCAATATTTGATTCTGCGCTTCCCACTCCCTGGATTACAAATATTAAATATTAAAAATATTAAAAATAGTAAAAAATTAGTAAATATTAAAAATTTAAATTATAAATCATAAATAGAAAATAGAAAAATGGAATGTAAGGTAGTGCAAAAAAACTGAGAGGCAGGTCCGGATATTTGGAGGGTACGGCCCAGATCTGGGTCAGGATCCGACTAATTTATGCTGTATTGTATGCCCTCTCATTTGCTTTTATGCTGTTGTTGATTTCCCTTGTCCTGCCTTTAGAATACTTCTTCCTCTTTGGGATGTATATAACCTCTGCCTTCCGAATTGGTTTCATGTTGGAGGGGTGTGACCTCAGCCC
This sequence comes from Mobula hypostoma, assembly GCF_963921235.1. Taxonomy (NCBI): domain Eukaryota; kingdom Metazoa; phylum Chordata; class Chondrichthyes; order Myliobatiformes; family Myliobatidae; genus Mobula; species Mobula hypostoma. The sequence goes on along the minus strand of NC_086101.1, from coordinate 5,274,602 downwards.
ATCCCAGCCCCGCCTGCCCAAACCCTTCATCCCATCCGTCTCCTTACAGGGAAAAGGGAAAGAGACAGCAGTGTCCACTTCCCCACCCATCTCTACTGCTCTCACCCAACTGCCTTTCACTCTACTCACCCACCGTGAACCTCAACCTCCCTTCTCCTTCACCCGAGCTCCCACCAGTCCATCTGCCGCATCACCCTCCAACCTTGCCAGCCCAGCACCCTCCTCTCCTCCACCCCACCCCTTCAGTCACACCCTTGGAGGGAGAGTACGAGCCCATAATTCGTCAGGGTTCCGACAGGGAATTAGAGAGAATATAATCTGCACATGTATGTGGAGAGAAACGAGGAAGGGACTGATGAGATAATGTTACTGGGAGCGGGGCTGCACTCAGTGGATCTCAAGACGTCCCAAACTACTTTGAGAGCTCAAGCTCTCAGATCTTCTTCTGCCAGTCTCTTAACTTAAACAATCTTCCTTAAGAGATAATTGGCAGGTCAGCTGTTTTGAACTACGCTCCTAAACTGTGGAATTCAATACCTAAAGCTATAAGGGAAGCAGATTCATTGATACCTTTAAACTTCAGCACAAAACCTATTTATCCAACCTTGCTTTTAACTAACATCTTTTTTTGTCTTTTACATTCAGAGTTATCGTTATTTTTTAATTTTACCTTTCATGTTTGAATTTTTATCCCATTGTAAAGCACTTTGAATTATATCATCTGTACAAAATGTGTTCTCTGAATAAAGTTACTGTCACTTACAAAATATCCAATTGCACTCATGTGACCAACTAACCCACTAACCGGGACGTCTTTTGAATGTGGGGGAAACTGGAACTCCTGGAGGAAAGCAGAAAGTGCGGGGGGGGGGGGAAGAGGGAAAGATGTGCTTGGTGGTGGGATCCCGTTGGAGGTGGCAGAAGTTTTGGAGAATTATGTGCTGGACACGGAGGCTGGCGGGGTGGTAGGTGAGGACAAGAGGAACCCTATCCTTGGTAGGATAGAGGGAGGATGGGGTAAGAGCATCACCACCAAACACGTCTTTCTCTTCCCCCCCCCCCAACTTTCTGCAGGGATCGCTCCCTATGCGATTCCCTTGTCTATTCCTCTTTCTTCACTGATCTCCCTCCTGACGTTTACCCTCACAAGCAAGACAAGTGCTACACCTCCTCCCTCACTACCATTCAGGGCCCCAAACAGTCCTTCCAGGTGAGGCAATACTTCACCTGTGAGTCTGTTAGGGTCATATCCTGTGTTCGGTGCTCCCGGTGTAGCCTCGGTGAGACCCGATGTAGATTGGGAGACTGCTTTGCTGAGCATCTACGCTATGTCCACCAGAACAAGCATCATCTTCCAGTGGTCATCCATTTTAATTCCGCTTCCCATTCCCATTCCGATATGTCCATCCATGGCCTCCCCCGCTATCGTGATAAAGCCACATTTAGGTTGGAGGAACAACACCTTATATTCCATTTGGGTAGTCTCCAATCTGATGGCATGAACATTGACTTCTCAAACTTCCCCCAACTTCACCATTTCCCATCCCCTTTACCCTCTTTCATGTTATCTCCTTGCCAGCCCATCGCCTCCCCCCTTTTTTCTTTCTTCCATGGCCTTCTGTCTCTTTCACCAACTTCCCAGCTCTTTGCTTCATCCCTCCCCCTCTAAGTTTCACCTATCTCCTGGCGTTTCTCTCTCCCGTCCCTCCCACCTTTCAAATCTACTCCTCAGCTTCTTTATTCCAGTTCTGCCGGAGGGTTTTGGCCCGAAAGGTCAACTGTGCTCATTTCCACAGATGCTGCCTGGCCTGCTGAGTTCCTCCAGCATTTTGTGTGCGTTGCTCGGATTTCCCGCATCTGCAGATTTTCTCTTGTTTGTGAGAGGAAATTGAACCCAGGTTGCTGGTGCCATTATAGCGTTACACTAACCGCTGCGTTACCATGCCAACCCCTAATCTGGCAGCCAGGCTAAAAGGCCAGATTAATCTTTTCTATACTCTTACATGGGCTGAACGGCCATCAGCTCCTCTATCAATTTTAAACATTTTCTCTTTGTGTTGGACTGCCCCATTAGTAGGGAACCCTCTAGAAAATCCCTCTGAATTCCTGTTAGTGGGAGTTCAGCTGAGGAATCCCATAGTGCTGAGAGTTGGACATGTACTCCCAGCAGTCAAAGTCAGAGTTAAATGTATTATCAAGGTGTGTATGTATATATATATATGTCACTATATACTACATTGGGATTCTTACAGGTATTTACAGGGAAAAAAGAAATTCAATAAATTTTACAAAAAACTAACTGATTTGGCATGACATCCAAAACTTTGACAAACTTCTGTGGAAGTGTGGTGGAGAGTGTATTGCATCAGGCAGGAGGTACAGGAGCCTCAGAACTCACACCAACAGGTTCAGGAACAGTTATCAGCCCTCAACCAGCAGGAACCACCACCCAGAACCAATGGACTCATTTTCAAGGGCTCTTCAGATCATGTTCTTGATATTAATTGCTTATTTATTTATTATTAATATTATTATTATTTCTTTCTTTTTGCATTTACACAATTAGTTGCCTTTTGCACATTGCCTGTACTGTTGGTGTGCTCTTTCACTGATTCTATTGTGTTTCTTGTGTGTACGCCCACAAGAAAATAAAATGCAGGGTCGTACATGGGGAAATCGATGTACTTTGATAATAAGTTTACTTTGTTACTTTGAGCCTCGGTACAGAGTCCCTCCGCCAGCCTCTGGCCTACCTGTCCTGCGCTCACCTGCAGCACTCGCTTGGGAAGACCAGTCTTCTTGGAGAGCTGCTCCCAGTCTTTGCCGTCAGGGTTGTGCTTGACAGCAAAGTAGGACTCCATGGTGCGGAGCTGGTGATGCTTGAAGCAGGTGCGGATGCGCTTGGCCTTCTGCTGGCCGGGGTAGCGGGGCTCCCCGGCGGTCTGCTCCCCCTCGGTGCACGCTGAAACCACAACAGGACCACATTGACACACGGACACCACTGGACAGGAGCGCAACCCTCAATGTGTGAGACCATGGCTGACTTTAAATATCTCTTCATCCACAACCCATAAGACCATTGCTGTCTCTGACAACCCTCCATCTCTCTCTCTTTCTCTCTTCTTTCTCTCCCGCTGTCTCTCTTTCTCACTCCCTTTATCTCTCTGTCTCTTTCGCTCACTCACTCTCTCTCTCTCCGTGGTGTGCAAAATGGCTCTGTACACAAGACTATAAGACCCAAGAGCAGAATTAGGCCATTCTGCCCATCGAGTTATTTCTTATTTTGTTTTTTTTTGTATTTGCAGTTTGCTGTCTTTTGTGTATTGGTTGTTTGTCCATCTTTGTCATTATATTCATTGATTCTATTGTGTTCCTTTGTATTTACTGTGAATGCCTGCAAGTAGATGAATCTCAGGGTAGTAGAAGGTGACATGTATGTACAGTGGATTCCAGATTAATTGGGCCATTGTTAATTGGGGCAGCCACTTATTTGGAACACCACTTAAACAACAATTACTAATCAAGTAAATAGCCAGGATTCCCTTCATTTATTTGGGACACTACGCCACTTAATTGGGACAAGAGACTGTTGCTGGAAAGTTTATAACTAGCGAAACTTGCGTGCACGTGCATGGCCATTAGACAGTTGCATATGTTTGTGTTCTAAAAGCAGTGATTTTTGTCACTGTAGTTAGCAAGAAATAAGCAGCAAGATAATTAGGAAATATTTTGCTCACTGTGGTTTCAAGCTTTCCCCCTTGGAGATGTCAGCAAAGGCAGGGATTGAAAATAAAATGATTTAACTACTTCAAAAAGTTAGGAACTATGAAGAACTTGAAGGTATTGGCAATCATCTTGAATATTAAATGAAGATTTGGAGGTTTAATCATCGACAGCATTGTATGATTATCTGCACTAGGTACCTGTACTGATTTTGTTCATTGCATACATTGGAAGAATTCCTCCATCGATAACTATTAGGGACACACAGATTTATAGTACTGTAGTAGTATTGGTGTGTGTTCTAGTTTGTTCTGCATTTCAATTAAATACTTAATTTGTTATTCAGTTCCATGAAGTGCTCTTTATATGATGAGCCTTTCAATCCCAGAATCATTTTGCGAACCTCCTTTGTACCCTCTCCAATGTTAACACATCCTTTCTTAGATAAGGAGCTCAAAACTGCATTTTCAAGCAGTCCACTATCCACTCTCAGCTCTCTTTTACACTTTATGTATCTGAAGAAACTTTTGGTATGCTCTTTAATGTTATTAGCTAGCTTACTTTCATAGTCCACCTTTTCATTCTTTATAACATTTTTAGTTGCCTTTTGTTGGTTTTTAAAAGCTTCCCAATCCTCTAACTTCCGACTAATTTTCACTCTATTATATGCCCTCTCTTTGGCTTTTATGTTGGCCTTGACTTCTCTTGTCAACCACAGTTGCATCATCCTACTTTAGAAAACTGCTAACTTAAACACAAGGGATTTGCAGATGCACTGGACTTCCCAAAGGCAGGAACATTTCTCTATGAAGGGGTTAATGAGATGGAGACTGCACATTGTCTCCAGGGAGTGGGAATCTGGGTCCAGACTCAGGGATCAATCCCACTCCAGGCCGCCCTTTCCAATCCCACATGAGCCTCACAGTAGCGTAGTGATGTTATTACGGCTCAGGACATCGGACTTTGGAGTTCAGTTCCAATGTCATCTGTAAAGTGTTCCGCCCCATGACCGTGTGGGTTTCCTCCAAGGGCTCTGGTTTCCTCCCACATTCCAAAGACGTACCAGTTAGTTGGTTAATTGGTCATTGTAAATTGTTCTGTGATTAGGCTGGGGTTAATTAGGTGAGTTGCTGAATGACATGGCTCGTTGAGCTGGACGAGCTTGCTGTGCACTGTGTATCTGAACAAATTCCACGCGCACTTGGAGTATCGGGTTCAGCTCGCCTTGTTACAGGAAGGATGTGGAAGCTTTAGAGAGGGTGCAGAGGGCATTTACCAGGATGCTGCCTGGATTAGAGGCCATGGATTAGCCAGCCAGTGGTGCAGTAACATCAGCACTGGACTTCGGGGCAAGTGGTGACAGGTTCGAATCTGGCCAGCTCCTTACGTGCCTTCCACCCATACTGGGCTGAGTGTCGAGCTGGAAACTCAGCCTCGTAAAGCAGACAAACGTTTCGGAAACGGAAAGCAAGAGGAACCTTACCTATGAGGAGAGGTTGAGTAAACTCAGGATTTTCTCTTTGCCGTGAAGGAGGATGAGAAGTGGCTTGATAGAAGTGTAAAAGATTATAAGACGCATCGATCGAGTGGACAGCTAGAAACTTCTTCACAGGGCAGAAATGGCTAATGCAAGAGTATGTAGTTTTAAAGGTGATTGGAGGAATGTATAGGGGGATGTCAGAGGTAGTCATACGGACCAGTGGGTACGTGGAACATACTGCCAGGGTGGTGTAGAGGCAGATATATTGAAGAGTATCTTAGTCAGGCACATGGATGATCGAGAACTGGAGGATGATGTGGGAGGGAAGGGTTAGATTGACCCTGGATGCGGTTAGAGGTTCAGTATAACATTGTGGGCCGAAGGGCCTGTACTGTGCTGTACTGTTCCGTGTTCTATATTCTACAAACACACAGTGGATTGGGCACCTGAATGAAACTCATCGCCTTCGCTCTGCAGCCTCCGCTTGTGGCTGCCGCCATTCAGCCTGCTGGGCCACTCGGTGTTGCCTGGGCCCGCATCCAGCCCCTCGTCCCCCCGCAGGGCCAGCTCGGCCAGGCTGTCCATCAGCCGCGCCTCGTCTCCCGCCCGGCCCGGAGGCTCAAAGTGCTCCTGGCAGTAGACCAGGCCGTGGCGGGTGCCGAAAAGGTCTCCGGTGACCAGCGCCCGCCCACACACGGCACAGGTGAAGCAGCTGAGGTGGTAGACCTCCTCCTTGGCGCGCATTACCATCTCCGATGCCAGGATGCCCAGCTGGCAGCGGGAGCACTGCTTAACACAGAACCGCCTGCAGGAAGGAACACACACTCCGTCAACATTGTACACAGTGTATCACCGTCCGGTATGGAGGGGCCAGAGCTCAGGGCAGAGGGTTGTAAACCCCAGCCGATCCATCATGGGCACGAGCCTCCCCGTCATCAAGGACATCTTCAAAGGATGATGACTCAGAAAGGTGGCATCCATCATTGGGGACCCTCACCTCCCAGGACATGTCCCCTTCTCATTACTACCATTAGGGAGGAGGTACAGGAGTCTGAAGACACACACTCAAGATTTTAGGAACAGCTTCTTCCTCTCCACCATCAGATTTTCGAATGGTCCTTGAAGCCGTGAACACCACATCACAATTTTGCTGTGTTTTGCACCATTCATTTACATTACGTCTATCCAGTACGTTCTATCGCTCAGAATGTTGGACAATATCTATTAACATGAGGAAACGAATTGAAGCAGCAGAGATGTGGTTTTTGAGGAGGATGCAAGGAATATCATGGATGAAACGAATATCTAACGAGAATGTCATGAACAGAGCAAACACAAAAAGAGAAATAATGTATGAGATCATGAACAGGCAACGTAACTTCATTGGACATGTGATTAGGAAAGAGGATTTAGACTGCAGGGCAATTATGGGAAAGGTTGAAGGGAAGAAAGCAAGAGGAAGACAAAGACAAATGATGATGGAGACAGCAGCCAGAGAACTGGAAATGAATACCAATGAATTGATCCACTTGACCCGAAACAGGAGTGTGTGGGCCATGGCAGTCAAAGCTCAAATTGGGCACGGCACCCGATGATGATGATGATTTACATTGTATATGGAAATTCTTCTTGTAATTGATAGTAATTTTATGTATTCTAGTGGGGTGTACAGGGTGGGGTAGCTCTTCATGTGAAGGGGCTTGTTGTGTCCTTTCTGGGGCAGCTCACTCACCAGACACTCAGCTCTCACCCGTGGCTCCGAGTAACTGTCTGCATGTGACTGCGGCCACACCTTTGATAGGTACACTGCTTCGATAGGTGGGCTAAACCAGGTGAGGCTAGCTGGCACCCTCGTACCCCAGTGAGAGCCTCATACCCTGCCTTAGCATCTGAAGTCAGCTCTGGCGGTCTGGGCGGATGAGATCTATAGCGAGATCCAACGGCCAGGAAGGCAGCTCTGCAACGCTTTGCGGAGAGCGAAGGACATGGTGAGGCGTGGAAGGAGTCATGTTCAAAGGAAGTCCCCAGTCTGTGACAACTACTCGTACCTCTGAACCTGGACTTCTGAGGTCGGGCCAGTGGAACGAATCCCATTTCCATTTTAAAAAGCCTCCTGCACAGGTCTCCTGCCATTGTTGGATACGACAGACAACCAACCACATGCATTCTGCTGTACTGCTGCCGCAAAACAGCATTTTCCACCTTATAGGTCAGTGATTAAAAAGCTCAGTTCTGGTTCACACTGCACCCCACATACACTGAAACGCAGGGCACCTCCAACTGCGCCCCGACCACAGGGAATCTCAGGAAGGTAAATCAAATCCCAAAGAGGGAAGGCTAGGGAAAATCCTAAAGGAGCAACGACAAGCTAGACCAAGACAAAGTCAAATGCACCGTCAATCTACGGGCAATGTCGTTCAGGGACTTGGGCTATATTACTTTTTTGTGACTTTGTATTCAAGCTATCATAACTGTATGTGCTGCGTGCTGAAGGTACTGTCGTGTTTTATACCTTGACCCTGCAGGAAAGCTGTTTCATTTGGCTGTGTCCATGTATGGTTGAACGACAATTAAACTTGAACCTGAACTTGAAAGAAGAGAGGGAGGGAGGGAGAAGGTGGAGAGAGAAGAGGTGGGAGGAATGGAGGAAGGAGGGAGGGAGGGAGTGAGGCAGAGCAATGAAAAAGTGGAGAGAGGGAGCGGTGTGGAGTGGGAAGATAAAGGGAAAGAAGGGGGGAGAGAGGGAAGGATGAAGGAAAGGAGGGCAGGGGAAGGGAGGAAGAGAAAGGGGGATGGACAGATGGAGGGACCATTCTGCTCATTACACAATTCAGCTCGTCAAGTATGCTCTGCCATTCCATCATGGGAGAGAGGGAGGGAGACGGGAGAGTACATTCACAGAAAAAATAAAGAAATACAACAGAATTTCTAAAACACTACACATAAACAAACAACAGGAAATCTGCAGGTGCTGGAAATTCAAGCAACACACATAAAAGTTGCTGGTGAACACAGCAGGCCAGGCAGCATCTCTAGGAAGAGGTGCAGTCGACGTTTCAGGCCGAGACCCTTCGTCACTTCTCCTATCATTTTGGATCTCCCCCTCCTCCTCCAACTTTCAAATCCCTTACTCACTCTTCCTTCAGTTAGTCTTGACGAAGGGTCTTGGCCTGAAACGTCGACTTCACCTCTTCCTAGAGATGCTGCCTGGCCTGCTGCATTCACCAGCAACTTTGATGTGTGTTACATAAACAAACAGCCAATGTGCAGAAACTGTGGAAATACAAACGTTTGTAATAAAAAATGCTGAACATGGGTTGCTGAGAGATCTTGAAAGTGAGCCTGAAGGTTGTGGAATCAGTTCAGAGTTGTAGTGAGTGAAGTTCTCCCCTCTGGTTCAAGAGCCTGCTGGTTGAGGGCTAATAACTGTTCCTGAACCTGGTGGTGTGGGTCCTGGGGCTCCTGTACCTCCTGCCTGATGGTGACAGCAGTGAGACGAGAGCGTGTCCTGGGTGGTGGTTCCTGCTGGTTGAGGGGTAATGACTGTTCCTGACCCTGGTGGTGTGAGTCCTGGGGCCCCTGTACCTCCTGCCTGATGGTGGCAGAGAGGAGAGAGCACGGCCTGGGTGGCGGGGGTCCTCGATGATGGATGCTGCTTTCCTGTGGCAGTGCTCCTTCAGGATGTGCTCAACGGTGGGGAGGGCTTTGCCTGTGGACTGGGCTGTGTCCACGACTCTCCGTGGACTTTCCCGTTCCCGGCCATTAGTGTTTCCATGCCGGTCCATGATGTAACCATGGCGATGTGCCAAATCTACACCAATCCGGATATGATAACCAGATCCACATTCAGATGCTGGACTTACGGAAAGTAGGGGAGTGTGAGGGGCGGGTGACTCACTTTACCTGTAATAGTCATCCTTGCAGTAGATGGCAGTGTCCTTGGAGAAGCAGGTGAGCTCGGAGCCGAGGACCAGCCCGCACACACAGCACTTCAGGCAACGACTGTGCCAGGGCTTGTCCACCGCAAACACCACGTAGCGGTCGTAGATGGCCTCTCCACAGCCGGCACACACTGCGGCCTTCAAAGCAAGGTCCAGCGGCACTCCCTGACCAAGGGGACAGAAGGGGATAAAACGCAGTGAAACGTCTACAATGCAGTAAGACATGGGAGCAGAATTAGGCCATTCAGCCCATCGAGTCCACTCCGTCATTCCATCACGGCTGATTTATGATCCCTCTCAACCCGATTCCCTTGCCTGCTCCCAATAACCCTGATGCCCTGACTCATCAAGAATCTATCAAGCTCTGCTGTAAATATACCAATGACGGTCTCAATGGCTGTCTGTGACAATGAATTCCACAGATACACCATCCTCGGGCTAAAGAAATTCCTCCTAATCTCTGTTCTAAGTGGATGTCTCTCAAATCTGAGGCTGTGCCCTCTGGTCCGAGACTCCCCTACAGGAAATATCCTCTCCACATCCACTCTACCTGTGCCCTCTGGTCCGAGACTCCCCTACAGGAGACATCCTCTCCACATCCACTCTACCCGTGCCCTCTGGTCCGAGACTCCCCTACAGGAGACATCCTCTCCACATCCACTCTACCCGTGCCCTCTGGTCCGAGACTCCCCTACAGGAGACATCCTCTCCACATCCACTCTATCCAGGCCTTTCAATATTCAGTAGGTTCCCATGAGAACCTCATCATTCTTCTCAACTCCAGCAAGTACAGGCCCAGAGCCATCAAATGCTCCTCATACATTAACCCTTTCATTCCTGGGATCATTCTCGTGAACTTCCTTTCAACCCTCTCCAATGGTGGCATATCCTTCCTTAGATATGGGTCCAAAACCACTCACAAATCATGTGATATGGGCCTCCACATTGTAACAGTAGAAAAAGTGGCTCTGGATACTGGATAGGGGACAGAAGTTCAATAGCCGGGTCTCTCAACTTTATACAGCACTTTCTAATGGCTTCAGCCCGGTCAGCAGCTATGGCTGGCTGTGTAACGTTTCCCTGAGGGGAGGGCTCAGCCTTTGAGGATGAGGGTCGCAGATTCATTGGCCTGATCCTGTTGACTGCAGGATTGGCCACTGGGACTGGGCAATATGGGCCTGCACGTTAGCGTGGTGGCCGGTGAGACACTTTGAAGCGAGAATAAGTCCCACCGCTGTCTGTAAATACGTTAAGTTGAGATTAGCTTTATGTACATCGAAACATTGAAACACACAGTGAGATGCATTGCTTGCATCAACAACGCAGTCCAAGGGTGTGCTGGGGGCAGCCCGCAAGTGTTTCCCTGCTTCCAGAGCCAGCACAGCAGGCCCACAACTTACTGACCCTATCCTGTATGTCTCTGAATGTGGGAGAAAACTGGAGCACCCGTTGGGAACCCAGGCGGTTATGGAGACAGCGCACAGACAGTGGCGGGAATCGAAACCCAATCGCTGGCGACGTAGTAACGTTACGCTAACCATTACACCATCATTGTATACATGATAGAGGTGTACAAGATAATAAGAGGAACAGATAGAGTGGATAGCCAGCTCCTCTTCCCCAGGGCACCACTGCTCAGTACAAGAGGACATGGCTTTAAGGTAACGGGTGGGAAGTTCAAGGGGGATATTAGAGGAAGGTTTTTTACTCAGAGAGTGGTTCGTGCGTGGAATGCACTGCCTGAGTCAGTGGTGGAGGCAGATACACTAGTGAAGTTTAAGAGACTACTAGACAGGTATATGGAGGAATTTAAGGTGGGGGCTTATATGGAAAGCAGAGTTTGAGGGTCGGCACAACATTGTGGGCCGAAGGGCCTGTACTCTGCTGTACTGTTCTATGTTCTACGTTCTATCATGTCACCTCAGAACTATGCTACTTTACAACCCTTGGTGCCTAATTAGGCACTGACTACGCACCGTGGGGTGGCACAATGGTGGACCCTCAGCGTAACACTTTACAGTGCCAGCGACCCGGGTTCGACTCCCACCACTGTCCGTAAGGAATTTGTACGTTCTCCCCGTCACCGCGTGGGCTTCCTCCCACATTCCTAAGACACGTGGGTTAGGTTTAGTGAGCTGTAGGCATGCTACGTTTGCCTCAGAGGTGTGGTAACGCTTGCCGGCTGCCCCCAGCGCATCCTCGGACTGCGCTGGTCATCAACTCAAACCACACATCTCACTCTATGCTTCGATGTATGTCTGACAAATAGGACTAAAAATGTGATTCATCTAACGCAGTGACACTTGGCCTGGCAGCATGTTGTGCACAGTTCTGGACTAGTTAGGCCAAGAAATGTTATGGGGAGAAGGCAGGAGAATGGGGTCAAGAGGGACAATAATCAGCCATGATGGAATGGTAGAGCAGACTCGATGGGCCAAGTGACCTCATTCTACTCCTATGTCTTAAGGTCTTATGGAAGTCTTGGATCAAGATGATGACCATAAGAGACCGGAGCAGAATGAAGCTATTCAGTCCATCGTGTCTGTTCTGTCATTCCACCATGGCTGATTAAGTCAGCATAGCGGTTAGCGCAACGCTATTACAGCTCGGGCTGTCAGAGTTCAGAGCTCAATTCCAATCTCATCTGTAAGGAGTCTGTACGTTCTCCCTGTGACCGCCGGTTTCCTCCCACAGTCCAAAGACGTACCGGTCAGTAGGTTAATTGATCATTGTAAACTGTGCTGGGATTAGGCTAGGGTTAAATTGTGGGTTGCTAGGCCATCTGGCTCGAAGGGCTTGAAAGGCCCGTTCTGTGATGTAATCCAATAACAATAAATAACATATATTTGATGGAGGGATTGGAGGTGTGTTGGGACGTGGGACGAATGGGCAATCTCTTTCGAAGAGCTGGCACAGGAGTCGATGGGCTGAGTGACCATAATCTGTGCTTTAATCATTGCAGGAGCCCCCACTGTCTCTCCAGGTTTCACACCTTTGTGATGGAAGCTGCCGGGATGTTAATTACCTGTTGTATGTCCAGATGCAGGCTGGGCTGATGTGGAGTGATCCCTTCCTCGAGCAGGGTCTCCCGGATCTCCTCCTCAGGGAATCCGTGGATCAGCATGGAGGAGTACTGGAAACTGCAACCTCCCTCCATCGCCGGGATGCTGTGGCAGCAGTTGTATCAGACAGCCTCAGGTACCCACAGCCCGGGCAACCGTCATACCTTCCTTCCAAGAAACAGGCGGCAATCTCAGCTTTGAAATTGAACACAGAGTCTTTCTTGTGTAGTCAGATCTGCCCAAAGCCTCACCAGCACCAGCCTACCCACCATGAAGGACATTTATTCAGAAAGGCACCGGGAAAAGGCCGGTAACGTCATGGAAGACCCCACCCACCCTGCTCATGGACTGTTTGTCTCACTCCCATCAGGGAGGAGGCTACGTAGCATCCACACCAGGACCACCAGACTCAAAAACAGTTACTTTCCCCAAGCAGTGAGACTGATCAACACCTCCACCCACTAACCCACCGCTCAGTATCTTCCCTCTGTGGTAGACAGCGTCTCTGTGTGGTGGAGATCGCTCAGTATCTTCCCTCTGTGGTAGACACCATCTCTGTGTGGTGGAGATCGCTCAGTATCTTCCCTCTGTGGTAGACAGCGTCTCTGTGTGGTGGAGATCGCTCAGTATCTTCCCTCTGTGGTAGACACCATCTCTGTGTGGTGGAGATCGCTCAGTATCTTCCCTCTGTGGTAGACACCATCTCTGTGTGGTGGAGATCGCTCAGTATCTTCCCTCTGTGGTAGACACCATCTCTGTGTGGTGGAGATCGCTCAGTATCTTCCCTCTGTGGTAGACAGCGTCTCTGTGTGGTGGAGATCGCTCAGTATCTTCCCTCTGTGGTAGACACCATCTCTGTGTGGTGGAGATCGCTCAGTATCTTCCCTCTGTGGTAGACACCATCTCTGTGTGGTGGAGATCGCTCAGTATCTTCCCTCTGTGGTAGACACCGTCTCTGTGTGGTGGAGATCGCTCAGTATCTTCCCTCTGTGGTAGACAGCGTCTCTGTGTGGTGGAGATTGCTCAATATGGTCCCTCAGTACCATTCCGCTATGATGGACCTGCTTGAGTCTGTGGTTGCAGAGGTTTGAAAACTCAGCTAGCTCCATCGTGCCCACTGGACGCCCCACCATCCAGGGCATCTTCCAAGGACAACACTGTACCTCAAAAAGGCAGCATCCCTCATTAAGGACCCCCGTCACCAGAACATGCCCTCTTCTCATTGCTACCATCAAAGAGGAGTTCGATGACACAAATTCAACGTATTAAAAACAGCATATGGTGAGAAGCTTTTGTTTTACGGCAACAGTACAGTGCGATACGTAATATGTACTATACATTACAAAAAGAAACACAGTCAGTATACAGGGGGCTCCTCATAAAGTGGCCACTGAGTGTATGTTCGTGGTCTTCTGCTGCTGAAGCCCGTCCGCTTCGAAGTTCGATGTGCTGTGTGTTCAGAGATGCTCTTCTGCATGCCACTGCTGTAAGGCGTGGTTATTTGAGTTGCTCTTGTCCTCCTGTCAGCTTGAACCAATCTGGCCATCCTCCTCTGACCTCTCTCATTAACAAGGCACTTTCACCCACAGAACTGCCTCTCACTGGTGTTTTTTCTTTTGTCTTTTGCATCATTCTCTGTAAACTCTAGAGACTGTTGTGTGCAAAAAAAAAAACAGGAGATCAGCAATTTATGAGATACTCAGACCACCCCATCTGGCACCAACAATCATTTCTGAGAGGAAGTTACTTCTTTGAGGAAATAACAAGCAGGATAGATAAAGGAGAAATAATGGACGTTGTATACTTTGATGTTCAGAACACCTTTCACAAGGTGCAGCACATGAGGCTGCTTAACAAGATAAGAGCTCATGGTATTACAGGAAAGAGGCTTAACTAGATAGAGTATTGACTGATTGACAGGAGGCAAAGAGTGGGAATAAAGGGAGTCTTCTCTGGTTGGCTGCCAGTGACTAGTGGTGTTCCACAGGGTAAGTGTTGGGACCACTTTATATGTCAATGACTTGGATAATAAAATTGATGGCTTTGTGGCTAAGTTTGCAGATGATACGAAGGTAGGTGGAAAGGCAGGTAGTGTTACTTTATACTTTATAAGGAAGCAGGGAATCTGCAGAAGAAATTTGACAGATCAGGAGAATGGGTAAAGAAGTGGCAGATGGAATACAGAGTCGGGAAGTGTATGGTCATGTGTTTTGGTAGAAGAAACAGAAGTTTGGACTATTTTGTGAACAAGCAGAAAATTCAACAGCCAGAGGAGCAAAGGAACTTGGAAGTAATCGTGCAGGATACCCTAAAGGTTAACTTGCAGGTTGTGTCAGTGGTGAGGAAGGTAAGTGTTAGCACCCATTTCAAGAAGACTAGAATTTGAAAGCAAGGATGTAACGCTGAGGCTTTATAAGGCACTGGTGAGTCCTGACTTGGAGTATTGTGACTAGTTTTTGACCTCTTATTTGAATTTGAATTTATTTAAATCTTACATCAATCCCACCACAGGGAGGAGTAAAAACCTTTGCATTATGACTCTGTCACAATGTACAGACATGTGAATTTACAAGTCTAATGGCTTGTAGAAAGAAGCTGCCCCGTAGCCTGCTGGTTCTGGTTTTTATGCTGCTGTACCAGTTACCAGACTGAAGCAGCTGAAACAGTTTATGGTTGGGATGACTGGTGTCCCCAGTGATCTTCCAGGCCTTCTTTCTACATCTGCTGCTGTAAATGTCCTCAATGGAGGGAAGTTCACATCCACAGATGCGCTGGGCTGTCCGTACACTCTCTGCAGTGCCCAGCGATCACGGTTGGTGCAGTTACCATACCAGGCAGTGATACAGCCAGTCAGGATGCTCTCAATGGTGCTCCTGTAGAAGGTCTTGAGGATTTAGGGGCCCATGCCGAACTCCTTCAGTCACCTGTTGTGCTTTTTTTTCAAACCACACAGCCGGTGTGTACAGTCCAGGTGAGATCTTCGGTGATGTGTATACTGACGAACTTGAAACTATTCACCCTCTCAACTGCGATCCCATTGATGGTGATTGGGGTGAGTCTGTCCCCGTTCCTCCTGTAAACCACAGTCAGCTCTTTGGTTTTTTGAGGGAGACCTTGGGGGAGAGATTGTTACCTCGACAGCACTGTGTCAGAGATGAGTGCTGACGTTGGAGAGGGTTCAGGGGAGGTTCACGAGAATGAAAGGGTTATCGTATGAAGAGCATCTCATGCCTCTGGGCCTGTTCTCGTTGGAATTTAGAAGAGTGAGGGGTGTCTCACATAGAGCTCTTAAACATAGCGGAGTGAAGGGATATGGGGAGAAGGCAGGAAAAGGGTACTGATTGTGGATGATCAGCCATGATCACAGTGAATGGTGGTGCTGGCTCGAAGGGCTGAATGGCCTACTCCTGCACCTATTGTCCATTGTCTCACTGAAACCTATCAAATCTTGAAAGACCAAGACAGAGTGGATGTGGAGAGGATGTTTCCTATCGTGGAGGAATCCAGGAGCGGAGGGACTAGCTTCAGAATAGAGGGACATCCGTTTAGATCGAAGATGAGGAGGAATTTCTTTTGCCAGAGGGTGGTGAATCTGGGGAATTCATTACCAGGCTGTGGAGGCCAAGTCATTGGATGTATTTAAGGCCCAGGTTGATAGGTTCTTCATTAGTCAGGGCATGAAAAGTTACGGGAATGGGGTTGAAGAGTGGGGTTGAGGGGTAAAATGGATCAGCCAGTATGGAGTGCCAGAGCTGACTTGTTGGACTGAATGACCTAATTCTGCTCCTATAGTCTATGGCCTTCATCATCTTATGGTCAAAGTCACTTAGATCACATTTCTTCCCCATTCTGATGTTTGGTCTGAACAACAACTGAACCTCTTGACCAAGTTCCCTTGTTTAAAAAAGGTAATAGGGAGAATCCTGGGAACTATAGACCAGTGAGTCTTACGTCGGTGGTCTGCAAACTATTGGAGATGATCTTTAAGGATAGGATCTACGAGCATTTGGAGAAATACAGTCTACTCAAGGATGGTCAACACGGCTTTGTGAAGGGAAGGTCGTGCCTCATGAACCTAATTGAGTTTTTTGAAGAGGTAACAAAAGAAATTGATGAGGGGAGGGCAGTAGATGTGGTCTACATAGATTTTAGCAAGGCATTTGACAGGGTCCCCCACAACAGACTCATCCAGAAAGTTCTATGTTCTATGTCTGTGTGCTTTTATGCATTGAGTTGCTGCCATGTGATTAGTTGATTATACACTTGCTTTAGTGAGCAGGCATACAGGTGTACCTAATATGGTGGGCACTGTGTGTACCGTACGTCAGTGAAAATAAATCTAATTGTGATTCTGATGCACAGTGGAGTCACATAATCAGTACTGGAACGTTGGAATTGTGGCATCCAATTAATATACAAGATCCCACAGGATGCCACGTGAAGATGAGATCTATTTAAGTGGGAATGGAGTAAATACTGGTCTCAGGACACTGCAGCAAATTCCCTGCTCTTGTCCTGGTTATATTTACATGCACCTGGGACAAAGACTGGGTTTAACCAGTGCCTGAGCCCAGGTCATCACAGGCAAAGCCCTCCCCACATCTCCAAGGAGCGCTGACATCAAGGACCCCCTCCATCCAGGCCCTGCTCTCCTCTTGCTGCTGCCATTGGGGAGGACGTACACATCACCAGGAACAGGAATTGTTACCACCCCACAACCTTCAAACTCCTAAACTGGCGTGGATAACTTCACTCACCGGAGCTGATTTTACAACCTACAGACTCACATTCAAGCTCTCTTTGCAACTCAAGTTCTCAGTATTAGTCATAGTCATAGTCATTGGTTAGGGTTAATTGGTTAATTTCTTCTAGTTGTACAGTGTGTCTTCTTTTCAATATTGGCTGTGTCAGTCTTTGTTTCTGTGTAGTTTTTCATAAATTCTACTGCATTTCTTTATTTTCCTGTAAATGCCTACAAGAAAACAAATCAGTAGGTGGTCTACACTAGCATATACATAATGTATTTCCTTTGACTGTGGATCTGAAGGCAGCAGCTTCCGTGTGGATTCATTGTGGTATCATGTGCTCACGTCTCTGGAGAAAGGTTGGGAAGCACGAGATCATTCCAGAGACTGGGAGAGACAGGGACAATGCAGTCACTTCCTGGTGTGTCACCACTGCAGCAGTGGGCTAACAATAGGAGACAGGAGCCGCATCAATATGTCAAAAATAGGCGGGAGGAGAAGATGGCGGCGCGCCTGCGCGTGCGCAGCCCTCTGGTGAAAAATGATATGGTATCTGTTAAATAGAGGCAGTGGACAATTCTGATTTGATGGAGAGTGGACGTAAAAGCACAGAGAAACATCTGGAGAAATTTCTGAAACGCCCGTTTGCTGCTGTCGTTACTGCATGGTCGGGAATCTTTCGGAGGGAAGGCCTCAAAATCCCCGGCCTTGCCTGCTTTTGGCGACCGAGAAGGAGGTTGAATCGTTTGGACAGAGGTGGCGCTCAGTACTCGATGTCAGAGAGCTGATCAGAGCTCGAAGTTTTCGGATGACTCAGAATCGGATTGTGGTCGGGCATGGCAGGGAGATTTTTTCTTCCTTCTCCCGTCTGCGTGAGATGTGGGACATTCGAGAGACTTTGAACTTTACTGTGCTCACGGACTTCTTCATCAAGTTATGGTATTGTGCACTGTTTGTAACTATATGTATAATTATGTGGTTTTGTCAGTTTTTTCAGTCTTGGTCTGTCCTGTGTTTTGTGATATCACACCGGAGGAAATATTGTATCATTTCTTAATGCATGCATTACTAAATGACAATAAAAGAGGACTGCGTGTCTTCATAATCTAAAAAAAATTCTGAGTGTGCATGGTAAAGGGAGAGAGGTAGGGAGGGAGAAGGGTAGAGCAAGAGAGAGAGATTGGGGGGGAGAGTGGGAGGGGGGAGAGTGGGAGGAGGAGGGGAGGAGAGAGGGGGAGGGGAGGGAGGGGAGGGGAGAGGGGGGAGAAAAGGGAGGTTCATTTTCTTGCAGGCATTTATAGAAAAATAAAGAAATACAACAGAATTTATTTTAAAAAATTATACATAAGGAGACACTGACAAACAGCCAATATATAAAAAGAACACAAGCTGTGCAAAAAAATAATATTGAGAGAATGAGCTATAAAGAGACCTGAAACTGAGTCTGTAGGTCGTAGCACAAACAAGAGAAAATCTGCAGACGCTGGGAATCTGAGTAACACACACAAAATCCAGGCCGAAACCTCGACTGTGCTTTATTCCATAAATGCTGCCTGGACTGCTGAGTTCCTCCAGCATTTTGCTTCTGTAGTTCTTAGGATCAGTTCAGAGCTGCAGTGAATGAAGTTATCAGAACATCTGCCGGACGATGCTGAGGATGTTCTACGAGTCTGTGGTGGCCAGTGCTATCATGTTTGCTGTTGTGTGCTGGGGCAGCAGACTGAGGGTAGCAGACACCAACAGAATCAACAAACTCATTCGTAAGGCCAGTGATGTTGTGGGGATGGAACTGGACTCTCTCACGGTGGTGTCTGAAAAGAGGATGCTGTCTAAGTTGCATGCCATCTTGGTCAGTGTCTCCCATCCACTACATAATGTACTGGGTGGGCACAGGAGTACATTCAGCCAGAGACTCATTCCACCGAGATGCAACACAGAGCGTCATAGGAAGTCATTCCTGCCTGTGGCCATCACACTTTACAACTCCTCCCTTGGAGGGTCAGACACCCTGAGCCAATAGGCTGGTCCTGGACTTATTTCATAATTTACTGGCATTATTTACATATTACTATTTAACTATTTATGGTTCTATTACTATTTATTATTTATGGTGCAACTGTAACGAAAACCAATTTCCCCCGGGATCAATAAAGTATGACTATGACTATGACTATCCAGACCGGTTCAGGACTTTGATGGTTGTAAGAGAGAGGCAGATACAGAGAGAGGGGGAGGGTCCAGAGAGAGAGAGGAAAAGGGTAGAGAAGGAGAAAATGAGCAGAGAGAGGAAGAGGGCAGGGATAGATAGTAGATAGAGAGGGCAGAGATGGAGAATGCGCGGGGGGGAACAGAGATGGGAAGAGGGCTGGGGATTAGAGAGAGAGGACAGAGATTGAGAGAGAGGAGAGCGAGAAGGGCAGAGAGAGTTTGAGATGGAGAGAGAGGAGGAGAGAGGGAGGACAGGGAGAAAGAGCAGGATTAGGGAGCAGTGAGAGAGGGCAGAGATGGAGAGAGAGGAGAGAGGCAGGATATAGAGGGGACAGAGAGAGAATGCAGAGTGAGAGAAATAGGGAGTGTGTGAGGGAGAGAGACAGACAGCATGAGAGAGGTGCACTGTGTTTCTCTGAACTGGGGCTCTCTGCAAGTCCAGAGGAAATGCCTCACAAGTCCTACTGAGGGAACACTTCACTACTTTTGCTCAGGGAGTGTCATAAGGCCCTAGCTTTCACAGGAGGAAAGCCTATTTGAGTACGTGAACGCTTCATCCTGCAGATCGAGGTCCGGCAGATTTCCTCCAGTTTACCCAGAACTGAAAACCAGACTACAAATAGGAGCAGCTGTGTCTGAGAACTTGCTCCTCCACATCCTCATGTCACTTTATGTCACTGTATTGAGATGGAGTGTGGAACACACTCGTCCAGCGACCCCTGAGTTAACCCTAGCCTAATCACGGGACAATTTACAATGACCAATTAACCTTTCAACCTGTACGTCCTTGGACTGTGGGAGGAAACCAGAGAACCCGGAGGAAACCATGAGCTCCTGTGGGAATGTAGAAACTCCTCAGAGATGGCACTGGAATTGAACTCCAAACTCTGGAATTCCCCAAGCTATCAAAGTGTTGCCCTCACCACTACGCTACTGTGTCTGATAGCAGATCCCTATGCTCCACTGAGCCTCACCGTTACCGGCAAGGCAGCAAGCTATCACTGTAACCAGAGACAACTGGTACCTTCAGTGCCTGAAACTGGTTCAATTCTGCTTGCTGTATTCAGGTTCGGAGACTGAGAGGTACCACAGACAGGCAGGGAGCATTGGTTGCAGAGTTGTCCGGACACACCATACCTGCCCCAGAGTAGGCTTGCAGGAATCGTGGCTCCCACACTAATCGACCACTTAGTGGCACGGCAGCATCGCGTTTAGTGCAATGCTTTACGGTGCCAGACATCAGCCGTCTGAAATGAGTTTGTATGCTCTCTCCGCGACTGCATGAGTTTCCTCTGGGTGCTCTGTATTCCCATACTCCAAAGAGGCATGGGTTAGGGTTAGTGAGTTGTGAGCATGCTACGTTGGCGTCAGAAACGTGGCGACGCCTGTGGGCTGACGCCAGAACAATCCTTGGACTGCGTTGGCCATTGATGCAAATGATGGGTCTCACCGCATGTTTCGATGTATGTGACAAATAAAGTTAATTTTAACCTTAAATCTTCAGTCTTAAACCAAACACTACCCATTACAGTGAACACTTCAATCACTATAAGACCATAAGGCACAGGAGCAGAATTAGGTCATTTGGCCCATCGAGTCTGTTCTGCCACACAATCATGGCTGATCCTTCTTTCCTCTCCTCAACCCCACACCCCAGGCATCTCCCGGTAACCTTTGTTGCCATGTCCAATCAAGAACCTATCAATGTCTGCCTTAAATACTCCAAATAACTTAGCCTTCACAAGTTATGTAACAAATCCCACAAATTCACCACCCTCTGGCTAAAGAAATTTCTCCACATAGGCGCCCCTCTATAATGAGACTGTGCCCTCTTGTCCTAGACTCCCCCACCATGGGAAACATCCGTTCCACATCTACTCTGTCTAGGCCTTTTAACATTCTAAAGGTTTCAATGAGATACCCCCACCCTCATCCTTCTAAATTCCAGCGAGTACAGACCCAGATCCATCAAATGTTCCTTGTATAACCCTTTCATTCACAGAATCATCCTTGTGAACCTTCTCTGGACCCTCTCCAATGCCAGCACATCCTTTCTCAGATGAGAAAACCAAAACTGTTCAAAATACTCAAGGTGAGTCCTCACCAGTGCCTTATAAAGCCTCAGCATCACATCCCTGCTCCTGTATTCTAGATCCATTGAAATGAATGCTAACATTGCATTTGCCTTCTGCACCACTGATTCAACTTGCAAGTTAAACTTTAGGGTGTTCAAGCACTGCTCAAGCACTCTTTGCATCTCAGACTTTTGGATTTTCTCCCCATTTAGAAAATAGTCTGCAAATTTATTTCTTCAAGAAAAGTGCATGACCATGCATTTTCCAGCATTGTATTTCATTTGCCACTCTCTTGCCTATTCTCCTAATCTGTCTAAGTCCTTCTGCATCCTACCTGTTTCCTCAACACTACCTGCCCCTCCACTAATCTTCATATCATCTGCAAACTTGGCAACAAAGTCATCTATTCCATCATCTAAATCATTGATATACAGCATAAAAAGAAGTGGTCCCTACACCGACCCCTGTGGAACACCTCTAGTCACTGGCAGCCAACCAGACAAGAATCCTTTTATTCCCACTCGCTGCCTCCTACCAATCAGCCAATGCTAGCAACTTTCCTGTAATACCATGGGCTCTTAACTTAGTAAACAGCCTTATGTGTGGCACCTTGTCAAAGGCTTTCTGAGAGTCCAAATATACAACATCCACTACGCCCCCTTTATTTATCCTACTTGTAATCTTCTCAAAGAATTCCTACAGGTTCATAAAGCAATATTTTTCCTTAAGGTGCTGATTTTATCCTATCTTCTCTGCCTATGCTCTGTGGACTTTCTTTGTTGTTCTAATTATGTATAATTTATATATTATTTTCGTCATCCAGCACAGAAACAGGCCCTTCAGCCTAATGTATCATGTGGAGCCAGCTAGTGACATCTGGCCACATTAGTCCCATAGCCCTCTAAATCTCTTCCATCCATGGACTTATGCAGATGTGGTTTAAATGTTGTTCACGTGCCCATTTCAACCACTGTTTCTGCTCTTTCCAAATACGTACCAACCTCTATGTGAAGAAGCTGCCCCTGACATCCCTTGTAAATCTCTCACCTCTGACCTTAAACCTATACCCTCTTGTTTCTAGTACCCCCCACCCTGGGAAAAAGACTATGTGCTTTCACCCTGTCAGTGTCCCTCATGATCTTGGATACCTCTGTCAGGTCACCCCTCAATCTCTTACGTCCCAGGGGATAATGTCCCGGTCTATACGATTTTCAGCTGCATCTATCAGACGTACAGAAGAGTGTGGTGACCTTCCTCAGCGGCTATCGCCCATTCGCACTGACAGCCATGGTGATGAAGTGTTTTGGGAGGTTGGTGATGAAGCATATCAGCTCCTGCCTGAGAGGCGACTTGGATCCGCTCCAATACACCTACCGGACCAACAGGTCCACAGCAGATGCCATCTCGCTGGCTCACCACTCAATTTTGGAACATAGATGCATACATCAGGATGCTCTTTATCGACTACAGCTCAGCATTCAATACCATCAGCCCCTCAAAACTAATCAACAAGCTCCAAGACCTGGGCCTTAATAGCGGATCCTGGATCTCCTCACTTGCAGTTCAGATTGGCAACAAAATCTCCTCCACAATCTCCACCAGCACAGGGGCATTGTGTTCCTAGCACCCTGTTCTTCACACACTTCACACTGATGACTACGTGGCTAAGCACAGCTCCAATGCCATAGTCAAGTTTACTGTCGTAGGCCAGATCAAAAGTGGTGATGGATCAGCATATGGGAGGGAGATTGAAAATATGGCTGAGTGGTGTCATAAAAAACAACCCCTCATTCAGTGTCAGCAGGACCACGGAACTGATGGTAAACTTCAGAAGAGGAAAATCAGAGGCCTGTGAGACAGTCCTCCGAGGAGGATGAGAAGTGAGTAGGACCAGCAATCTTAAAGTCCTAGGTGTTACCATTTCAGAGACCCAGCATGAAAGTGCAATTGCAAAGAAAGATAAAAAATCCTACAAAAGGTAGTGGATTCAGCCCAGTAAATCACAGGTAAAACCCTCCCAACCATTGAGCACATCTACATGAAACATTGCTGTAGAAAAGCAGCATCCACCATCAAAGATCCTCACCACCAGACCGTGTTCTTTTCTCGCTGCTGCCGTCGGGTAGAAGGTACAAGAGCCTCAGGACTCACACCACCAGGTTCAACGACAGTTACGACCCCTCAACCATCAGGCTCTTGAACAAAAGGGGAGAACTACACTCATTTGCCCCATCATTGAAATGTTCAGACAACCAGAGATCTCACTTTTAAGGACTCTTTATCTCATTATCTCATGTTCTCATTATTTATTGCTATTTATTTATATCTGCATTTGAATCAGAATCAGGTTTACTGTCACCGGCATGTGTCATGAAATTTGTTAATGCAATTTCAATGCAGTACATAATATAGAAGGGAAAAAATTAAAAATTAAATAATAATAATAATAAATAAGTAAATCAATTACAGTATACATATATTGATTAGATTAAAAATCATGCAAAAAACAGAAACAATATATATTTAAAAAGTGAGGTAGTGTTCGAAGGGTACAAATCTGGCGGGAAGAGTTAAGATTTGCACAGTTTGTTGCCTTCTGCACTCTGGTTGCTCCTTCATTGATCCTGTTATAGTTACTATTCTATCGATTTGCTGAGTATGCCCACAGGAAAATGAATCTCAGGGTTGTATATGGTGATATATATGTACTTTGATAATAAATTTGCTTTGAATTCCACGGTACCATGCAGAAGTCTTAGGCACAGATATATAGCTGGGGAGCCTGTGACTTTAGCACATTACTGTAGTAACTTTATGCATTACACCGAACTGCTGCTGCAATAAAAAAAACAAATTTCATGACAGATGTGAGTGATGATAAACCAGGTTCTGATCTGGGTCTCTGTTGTGGACTGAGAGTGGGAAGAGGACAGGGAGATGGGAATTGGGGTTGGGAGAAGGTGAAGGGAGAGGGGAGGGAGAGAGACATTCTGTAATGATCAGTAAACCAGTCATTTGGAATCAAATGAGCTTACTCTGGTGTCTCAGGGCTGGGGGTGTCTGCACCTGCGCCACCCCTCCCCTCCCCACCCCACCCCCAGCACACATTCTCTGCCACCTGGCCCATGTGTGTGTGTGTGTGTGTGTGTGTGTGTGTGTGTGTGTGTGTGTGTGTGTGTATATGTGTGTAATACAGTGAAATGAGTCACAGAAAACCTACAGCACAATACAGGCCCTTTGACCACAATACTGCGCCGAACATGTCCCTAGGGTCACCCATAGCTCTCTATTTTTCTAAATCATTTACATTAACAACCAACCCAGTCCGAGGACGTACAGGGGGGCAGTCTGCAAGTTCCACCAGGCTATCTGACACCAACATAACGTGCCCCAGTGCTCAACAAAACAACACAAGCAACAATAAAATAAGCCCCTTTCCCACCCTCCCATGTGCACACACACACACACACACAACAGGACAGGACCCCACCGGGACTCAGTCCTTGGCCAAGAGCTCTCAGACATCAGGCCTCCAACCTCCAGACAAGCTAACACAGAGGCAATTGCATTGCACACATCGAAATTTCACAGATAGCAAAGTCCCCAACATTGTCCCCTACACCACAGACCCTGAGGCAGCTCGCCGGGTCGTGCGAAGTCTGCACGTGTGAATTTGAGATCCCCACTGATCAGAACAGAGACGGTCGAGACCTCACACAGTACAAGCAGCATTGCAGACCTCACAACTTATACCTCTCTTTTCACACTTCTCGAGGGGAGGAGGGGAGGGGACGGAGGAGGGAGGGAGGAGGAGGGGGAGAAAGGGAGAGGGAGAGGAGAGAGGGGATGGAGGCGAGAGGAGACGGGGAGAGGGGTGAAGAAGGGAGGAAAGAGAGGGGAAAATGGGAGGGGGAGGCAGGAGAAGGAAGGGGGAGAGGAGGGAGTGAAGAAGGGAGGAAAGGGGGAAATGGGAGGGGGAGGAAGGAGAGGGAAGGGGGAGAGGGGAGAGGGGAAGACTCTCACTCAGTGATTACTTTATTTGGGGCACCTGCTCATTGATGCAAAAATCTCATCAGCCAATCGCACAGCAGCAATGTATAAAAGCAACACACACACAAAATGCTGGTGAACACAGCAGGCCAGGCAGCATCTATAGGAAGAGGCACAGCCGACGTTTCGGGCCGAGACCCTTCATCAGGACGGGTCTCCTGATGCAGTCCTGACGAAGGTTCTCGGCCCGTAACGTCGGCTGTGCTCTTCCTGTAGATGCTGCCTGGCCTGCTGCGTTCACCAGCAATTTGTGTGTGTTGCTTGAATTTCCAGCATCTGCAGATTTCCTCGTGTTAATGTTTAAAAGCATGAGGGTTAGGGTTGGAGTTAGACATGGTCAAGAGGTTCAGTTGTTGTTCAGGCCAAACATTAGAATGCGGAAGAGATGTGATTTAAGTGACTTTGACTGTGGAAAGATTGTTGGTATCAGACAGGACGGTTTGAGCGTCTCAGAAACTGCGGGTCTCCTGGGATTTTCACACACAACAGTCTCCAGAGTTTACAGAGAATGATGCAAAAAACAAACAAAAAAAATAGAGCAGTTCTGTGAGGGAGAAAAAAAAAACCCTGTTAATGAGAGAGGTCGGAGGAGAACGGCCAGACTGGTTCAAGCTGACAGGAAGGTGACAGTAACTCAAATAACCACGCGTTACAGCGGTGGTGTGCAGAAGAGCATCTCTGAACGCACAAATCGTCGGACCTTGAAGAGGGTGGGCTTCCGCAGCAGGAGTGACCACTTTACTATCCTGTACGTAATGAAGTGGCCACTCAGTGTATTGCTTTTTGTAGTGTATATTATGTGATATACATTATTATGTATCACAGCCGTAAAACAAAAGTCACACGGTATGCCAGTGATAGTAAGCGTGATTCTGACTCTGAGAACCATCAGCTCCCGAGCCTGGAGACTGCCGCTGGCCAGTACAACGTTTCTATTGGTTAAGCGGCTTTACCTGATTGGTGGAGCAAGCTGTGACATCAGGAGGCTGAGATTGGCTACGAGGGCCCTTCCTCCGCAACAGGAGGAGGGGAAACCCACACAAAGCCTATTGCCTGGTTTGCAGTTGCAAAGAGACACTAACAAATCATCAGCCCACCAACAGTACGGCATGCAACGGACTTTACGTGCTTTTAAAGAAAACTGTCAATTCCACAACTGAAATTGTGGGATTGTATATGGCAGGAGAATCAAGTTCAAGTTTATTGGCATCTGACTGTCCATGTATACAACCAAACAAAACAACGTTTCTCCAGACCATGGTGCACCAATAAAACACACTGCGCAGAAAACGAAACACGAACACAAATAAGTAAACAGCACAGTAAACAGCTCGCTGTCCCAGTGACGAGACCTTGGTGGTGACAGGGCATTCATCAGTCTCACAGCCTAAGGGAAGAGCTGTCAGCCGGTCACACAGTCCAGGTTCTGATACTCCTGTACCTCCTTCCTGACAGTGATGGGTCAGAGAGACTGTGGGACGGGTGGTGTTTAGAGAGATTGTGGGATGAGTGATGGGTCAGAGAGACTGTGTGACGGGTGGTGGGTCACAGAGATTGTGGGATGGGTGGTGGGTCAGAGAGATTGTGTGACGGGTGGTGGGTCACAGAGATTGTGGGATGGGTGATGGGTCAGAGAGATTGTGTGACGGGTGGTGGGTCAGAGAGACTGTGGGATGGGTGGTGGGTCACAGAGATTGTGGGACGGGTGGTGGGTCAGAGAGATTGTGTGATGGGTGGTGGGTCACACAGATTGTGGGACGGGTGGTGGGTCACAGAGACTGTGGGACGGGTGGTGGGTCACAGAGATTGTGGGACGGGTGGTGGGTCAGAGAGACTGTGGGACGGGTGGTGGGTCAGAGAGATTGTGGGACGGGTGGTGGGTCGGGGAGATTATGGGACGGGTGGTGGGTCAGAGAGATTGTGGGACGGGTGGTGGGTCAGAGAGACTGTGGGACGGGTGGTGGGTCAGAGATTGTGTGACGGGTGGTGGGTCAGAGAGATTGTGGGATGAGTGATGGGTCACAGAGACTTCGGGATGGGTGGTGGGTCAGAGAGATTGTGGGACGGGTGGTGGGTCACAGAGATTGTGGGGTGGGTGGTGCGTCACAGAGACTTCGGGACGGGTGGTGGGTCACAGATTGTGGGACGGGTGGTGGGTCAGAGAGATTGTGGGACGGGTGGTGGGTCACAGAGATTGTGGGGTGGGTGGTGGGTCAGAGAGATTGTGGGATGAGTGATGGGTCAGAGAGCCTGTGGGACGGGTGATGTTTAGAGAGATTGTGGGATGAGTGATGGGTCGGAGAGATTGTGGGACGGGCAGTGGGTCAGAGAGATTGTGGGATGAATGATGGGTTACAGAGATTGTGTGATGGGTGGTGGGTCAGAGAGATTGTGTGATGGGTGGTGGGTCAGAGAGACTGTGGGACGGGTGGTGGGTCAGAGAGATTGTGGGATGAGTGATAGGTCACAGAGATTGTGTGATGGGTGGTGGGTCAGAGAGACTGTATGATGGGTGGTGGGTCAGAGAGACTGTGGGACGGGTGGTGGGTCAGAGAGATTGTGGGATGAGTGATGGGTTACAGAGATTGTGTGATGGGTGGTGGGTCAGAGAGATTGTGGGACGGGTGGTGGGTTGGGGAGATTATGGGACGGGTGGTGGGTCAGAGAGATTGTGGGACGGGTGGTGGGTCAGAGAGACTGTGGGACGGGTGGTGGGTCAGAGATTGTGTGACGGGTGGTGGGTCAGAGAGATTGTGGGATGAGTGATGGGTCACAGAGACTTCGGGATGGGTGGTGGGTCAGAGAGATTGTGGGACGGGTGGTGGGTCACAGAGATTGTGGGGTGGGTGGTGCGTCACAGAGACTTCGGGACGGGTGGTGGGTCACAGATTGTGGGACGGGTGGTGGGTCAGAGAGATTGTGGGACGGGTGGTGGGTCACAGAGATTGTGGGGTGGGTGGTGCGTCACAGAGACTTCGGGACGGGTGGTGGGTCACAGATTGTGGGACGGGTGGTGGGTCAGAGAGATTGTGGGACAGGTGGTGGGTCACAGAGATTGTGGGGTGGGTGGTGGGTCAGAGAGATTGTGGGATGAGTGATGGGTCAGAGAGCCTGTGGGACGGGTGATGTTTAGAGAGATTGTGGGATGAGTGATGGGTCGGAGAGATTGTGGGACGGGCAGTGGGTCAGAGAGATTGTGGGATGAATGATGGGTTACAGAGATTGTGTGATGGGTGGTGGGTCAGAGAGATTGTGTGATGGGTGGTGGGTCAGAGAGACTGTGGGACGGGTGGTGGGTCAGAGAGATTGTGGGATGAGTGATAGGTCACAGAGATTGTGTGATGGGTGGTGGGTCAGAGAGACTGTATGATGGGTGGTGGGTCAGAGAGACTGTGGGACGGGTGGTGGGTCAGAGAGATTGTGGGATGAGTGATGGGTTACAGAGATTGTGTGATGGGTGGTGGGTCAGAGAGACTGTGTGATGGGTGGTGGGTCAGAGAGATTGTGGGATGAGTGATGGGTTACAGAGACTGTATGATGAGTGGTGGGTCAGAGAGATTGTGGGATGAGTGATAGGTCACAGAGATTGTGTGATGGGTGGTGGGTCAGAGATTGTGTGATGGGTGATGGGTCAGAGAGATTGTGTGATGGGTGGTGGGTCAGAGAGACTGTGGGATGGGCGGTGGGTCAGAGATTGTGTGATGGGTGGTGGGTCACAGAGACTGTGGGATGGGTGGTGGGTCAGAGAGACTGTGGGATGGGCGGTGGGTCAGAGATTGTGTGATGGGTGATGGGTCAGAGAGATTGTGTGACGGGTGGTGGGTCAGAGAGACTGTGGGACAGGTGGTGGGGATCTTCAACAATACTTCGAGCCCTTTGCCTGCAATGCAGCCGGTAGATGTCACAGATGAGGGGAGGGAAATCCCAGTGATCCTCCCGGCAACTTCTGACCACATCCAGAAACAGAGATATCAGCAGATTGCGACTGAGATTTACTTATCACATGTTCATCAAAACATACAGGGAAACAACCGCATCAACAACTAAGCACAATGCTAGAGGAACTCAACAGGTCAGGCAGCATCTATGGAGAGGAATAAGGAGTTTAATATTACGTGCTGGAGGTCAGTCCACACATGCCTGCAATGTTCAGAAGAAGCTAGCAGAGCAGTCTGATTGAACTTAAAATGCTTAACAGATTTCAGAGCACCTTAGTAGAAAGGATTTTTAAACCACACTGAGATACTGAGATTATATAACCAGCGGCAGCAGTAGACAAAAGCCATCTGTCTGAGCAATTAATTCAACAAGTTTCCTGCAATCTCTTCTCGGTAACCACTAATTAAAAGCGGCCTTGTTTGACGTGTGCCCACACCCACCGAGGTACAATACCAAAGAGAAAAGGACAGGTGGTCGCAGACTACAGCAAAGAGAAATATAGAAGGAAGAAACTGCCAGGATTCACATACCTGCCTTCGATCGGGGGCTGCCCCTGTGCCTTGGTGGGTGAGGCACAGCGCTCTCTGGATCTGACGCAACTGCCCAACTGGCACAGGGTGCCCCGAAGCCCAGACGCCTCCGCGCACCTGCTTACATCTACAGGGCCCCGGCAGCCTATTGGTTGCTGGAAGGTCCCTCGGGATCAGCCGGTGGCGGATGACACATTAGCAGGTAATTGTGCCTCGTGGGACACGCTGGGCTTGGTGGTGGGACTGGTTCGCCGGGGGAGGGTGACGGAGAACTGCGAACCGCAAGCAATCAGAGCCCTACTGTTTAACCGTTTTCGAACGTCACGATCACTCAGAGATTTCACCCTCACGCCCCCCCATGCCCCCATATGTCAGCTGCCGCAGTCGTTGGCGTAACGCTTCACACTGCCAGCGACTGCATCTGGGGCTCAATTCCTGCCACTGTCTGTAAGTTGTTTTGACCTGTGACGGCATGGGTTTCCCCTGGGTGCTCCAGTTTCCTCCTTCAATCCAGACGTACGGGTTCGGTTTAGTGAATTGTGCGCAGGCAAAGTTGGTGGCTGAGGCGTTGTGCCCCCAGCGCACGATGTAAACGACACATTTCATTGTCCGTTTCAATGCTTCGGTGCATATGTCACAAATAATGCTCATCTTTATCTTTACATCATGGAGTAGGCCGCCTTGAACGTGAGGCCAATTCATCGAGAGGATGCTAGCAGATGCCTCACTCGTTCCCATGACGATGTCGATAAGCTTTTATTTTACCAGAGAGACACTCATTGGGGTGGAGGGGTGGGTGGAGAGGGGGTATTGAATACTGTGAGATACCTGGTATGGAATTCCCTTGAACAGACCACTTCAACTCTGCTTCCCACTCCCACTCAGATATGTCCATACATGGCCTCCTCTACTGCCATGATGAGGCTGAACTCAGGTTGGAGGAGCAACACCTCATATACCGTCTGGGTAGTCTCCAGCCCCTTGGTATGAACATAGAATTCTCCAACTTCCGGTAATTCCCTCCCCCTCCCTTCCCCTACCCTTATTTCACTCTGCCCCCTCCCCCAGCTGCCTATCACCTCCCTCATGGTTCCACCTCCTTCTACTACCCATTGTGTTTTCCCCTATTCCTTCTTCACCTTTCCTGCCTATCCCCTCCCTGCTTGCCCTCCCCTACCCCTTTATCTTTCCCCTTACTGGTTTTTCACCTGGAACCTACCAGCCTTCTCCTTCCCACTCTCCCCCCACCTTCTTTATAGGGCCTCTGCCCCTTCCCCCTACAGTCCTGACGAAGGGTTGCGGCCCGAAACGTTGACTGATCGTTTCCATGGATGCTGCCCGACCTGCTGAGTTCCTCCAGCGTGTTGTGAGGGATGGATAAAGCCCTCCTCACCATTGAGCAAGACAGCAGCGTCCATCATCAGCAACCCCCACCATCCAGGCCACGCTCCCTTCTCACGGCTGGTGGTGCAATGGCATCAGTGCCGGACTCCGGAGCGAAGGCCCCCGAGTTCAAATCCAAGCCGGGCCACCCCCCTTCCCCCCCAAGCACGCTTTCCATCCGTGCCGGGTTGAGCGTCAAGCTAGCCACTCGGCCTCATAAAAAATACAAGGGTCGAGTCAGGAACGTTCATATCGTGACCCGGTTAACCCGAAAGGAGACCAACCCTGACACCACGCGCCAGACAAGAATGGCTGACTGGTGCGACACGCTAAAAACCAACTGCTGTCATCACCAACTGCCCCAGGACTCACACCACCAGGGTCAGGAACAGTTATTACCCCTCAACCAGCAGGCAGGAGGTACAGGAGCCTCAGGACCCACACCACCAGGGTCAGGAACAGTTATTACCCCTCAACCAGCAGGAACCACCACCCAGGACACGCTCTCGTCTCACTGCTGTTACCATTGGGCAGGAGGTACAGGAGCCTCAGGACCCACCAGGTTCAGGAACAGTTATTACCCCTCAACCAGCAGGTTCTTCAGTGAGGGGATAACTTCACTCGCCCCATCACTGAACTGGTCCCACAACCTGCGGCCTCATTTTCAGGGACTCTCCATCTCATGTTCTCGATATTTATTGCTTATCTATTTATTATTATTATGTCTTCTTTTTGCATTTGCACATTGTTGTCTCTGGCAAAGTGGTTGTTTGTCTGGTTGTGTGTAGTTCTCACTGATTCTATTGTGCTTCTTTGTGTTTACTGAGAATGCCCGCAAGAAACTGGATCCCAGAGTCAGGATCAGTGGCATATGTGGTGAAATACGTGGCAGCGGGACATTACAGTAAATAATAAAACTATTCATCACAGTATATATAAAGGAGAAATTAAATTAAATCAGTAGTACAAAAATTCAGGAATGTGATGGCGGAGGGGAAGAAACTGCTCCTGTAACGTTGAGTCTGTCTTCATGGCCCTGCACCTCCTCCTTGAGGCCAGCATTAAGAGCGCATGTCTGGGTGATGGGATTCCTTAATGACAGGTGTCACCTTCTTGAGCCATCACCTTTGAAGGTGTCCTTGATGCCGGGGAACCTAGTGCCCATGATGGGG
Organism: Mobula hypostoma; assembly: GCF_963921235.1. Classification (NCBI taxonomy): domain Eukaryota; kingdom Metazoa; phylum Chordata; class Chondrichthyes; order Myliobatiformes; family Myliobatidae; genus Mobula; species Mobula hypostoma. The sequence goes on along the minus strand of NC_086101.1, from coordinate 5,242,294 downwards.
CTGGCTGAGATTACAATGCTGTGAAATCTTTTCTGATCCTGTCTGATGGCCCCGCCAAACCAGGACGGGCTGTGTATGTCGACATATACGTACTTTGATAACAAATTAACTTTGAACTTTCAGAAGGTGGCCTCTCGGAATTAACTTGTCCTTCTGTCCATTGATATCAGAACCAGAATAAAGTTTAGCTTTATCAGTCACATGTAGGGTGCCACAGTAGCAAAGCAGTTAGTGCGACACTTTTATAGTCTGCAGTGTCGGAGTTTGGAGTATGACTTCAGTGTCCTCATTAGAAATATAGAAACCAAGAAAGCCTACAGCACAATACAGGCCCTTCAGCCCACAAAGCTGTGCTGAACATGTCCCGACTATAGAAATTACCCCAGGTTACCCATACGCCTCCATTTCCCTAAGCTCCATGTACCTCTCCAGCTAGTACGTCCTTCCCGTCTGCACATGCGTTTTCTTCCGGATGCCCCAGCTCCTCCCACATTCCAAACATAACCAGTTAGTAGCTAAATTGCTCTTTGTAAATTCGTTAGGCTAGGGTTAAATAAGTGGCTTCCTGGGTGGAGCAGCTCGTTGGGCCAGAACTTATCTCTAAATTAGTGAAAAATAAATGTACAGCAAGCCATTAAAACCTATGGCGAAGGGCACAGTTGGCATCAACGACCAACACAGAGTGACGATATGCTGGTACCAGCATAATATGCCCACAACCTACTAACCCGAACTCACATGTCTTTGGAAAGTGGAAGCACGGGGATCTCATATAAAGGAGTGAGTCGTTTCTGGTCATCCGCCTACATCAAAGTTATCAATAAGACTGAAAGAGTGCTGAGAAAATTTACAGGAATGCTGCGGGAATTGATGACCTGAGTTATAGGAAAAGATTGAATAGGTTACCCATCGTACATTGGGATGGGGCTGCTTTGTCGAGCACCTCCACACCATCCACCACAAATGGGGCTTCCCAGTGGGAAACCTTTTAATTCCCATTCCCATTCCGACGTGTCAGTCCAAGGCTTTCTCTTGTGTCAAGATGAGGTCACCCTCAGGGTGGATGAGTAACATTTTATATTCCATCTGGATACCCACCAGCCTTAGGGCATGAACATCATTTACTTCTTCTGGTGAACAAACTTCCACCCACCTTCCTCTATTCCCCACTCTGACCTTCTCATCTGTCTATTATGAGGAGGGTCCCCTCCTCGTTCCCTTTCTCCTGTGGTCCACTCTCCTCTCCTATCAGGTTATTTCTTCTCCAGCCCTTGACCTTTCCCACCCACCTGGCTGCACCTATCACCTTCCAGCTAGCCTCCTTCCCCTCCCCCCCTCCGATTTTTTTATTCTGCATCTTCCCCCCCCCCCCGCCCCCCACCTTCTCAGGCAGCATCCGTGGAAACTGTTTACTCTTTCTGCCTGACCTGCTGAGTTCCGCCAGCGTTTTCTGTGTATTGCTGATGTTAGGACTTTATTCCCTGGAGTTTAGGAGTTTGAGGGAAGATTTGATGGAGGTGTACAAAATTATGAAGGGTATAGATAGGGTACATGCAAGCAGGCTTTTTCCACTGAAGTCAGGTGAGAGTTGAACTAGAGATCATGGTTACGCACACAAAACATAGAAACATACTAAACTTACAGCACAATACAGGCCCTTTGGCCCACAAAGTTGTGCAGAACATGTCCCTACCTTAGAAATTACTAGGCTTATCTATAGCCCTCTATCTTTCTAAGCTCCATGTACCTATCTAAAAGTCTCTTAAAAGACCCTATCATATCCACCTCCACCACTGTTTCCAGCAGCCCACTCCACACACTCACCACTCTCTGAGTAAAAAACTAACCCCTGACATCTCCTCTGTACCCCAGCACCTTAAACCTGTGTCCTCTTGTGGCAACCATTTCAGCCCTGGGTAAAAGCCTCTGACTATCCACATGATCAATGCCTGTCATCATCTTATACACCTCTATCAGGTCACCTCTCATCCTCGGTCGCTCCAAGGAGAAAAGGCCGAGTTCTCTCAACCTATTCTCAAAAGGTATGCTCCCCAATCCAGGCAACATCCTTGTAAGTCTCCTCTGCACCCTTTCTATGGTTTCCACATCCTTCCTGTAGTGAGGCAACCAGAACTGAGCACAGTACTCCAAGTGGGGTCTGACCAGGGTCCTATGTAGCTGCAACATTACCTCCCGGCTCCTAAATTCAATTCCACAATTGATGAAGGCCAATACACCGTATGCCTTTTTAACCACAGAGTCAACCTGTGCAGCTGCTTTGAGTGTCCTATGGACTCGGACCCCAAGATCCCTCTGATCCTCCACACGGCCAAGAGTCTTACTATTAGTACTATATTCTGCCATCTTATTTGACCTACCAAAATGAACCACTTCACACTGATCTGGGATGAACTCTATCTGCCACTTCTCAGCCCAGTTTTACATCCTATCAATGTCCCGCTGTAACCTCTGACAGCCCTCCACACTATCCACAACACCTCCAACCTTTGTGTCCTCAGAAAACTTACTAACTCATCCCTCCACTTCCTCATCCAGGTCATTTATAAAAATCATGAAGAGTAGGGGTCCCAGAATAGATCCCTGAGGCACACCACTGGTCACTGACCTCCATGCAGAATATGACCCGTCTACAACCACTCTTTGCCTTCTGTGGGCAAACCAGTTCTGGATCCACAAAGCAATGTCCCCTTGGATCCCATGCCTCCTTACTTTCTCAATAAGCCTTGCATGGGGTACCTTACCAAATGCCTTGCTGAAATCCATTTACACTACATCTACTGCTCTTCCTTCAGCAATGTGTTTAGTCACATCCTCAAAAAATTCAGTCAGGCTCGTAAGACATGACCTGCCCTTGACAAAGCCATGCTGACTATTCTTAATCATATTATACCTCTCCAAATATTCATAAATCCTGCCTCTCAGGATCTTCGCCATCAACTTACCAACCACTGAAGTAAGACTCAGTAGTCTATAATTTCCTGGGCTATCTCTACTCTCTTTCTTGAATAAAGAAAGAACATTAGCAAATTTGCCGATGACACAAAGCTGGGTGTCAGTGTGAAATGTGAGGAGGACGTTATGAGAATGCAGGGTGACTTGGACAGGCTGGGTGAGTGGGCAGATGCAGTTTAATGTGGATAAATGTGAGGTTATCCACTTTGGTCGTAAGAACGGGAAGGCAGATTATTATCTAAATGGAGTCAAGTTAGGAAAAGGGGAAGTACAACGAGATCTAGGTGTTCTTGTACATCAGTCACTGAAAGCAAGCATGCAAGTACAGCAGGCAGTGAAGAAAGCTAATGGCATGCTGGCCTTCACAACAAGGGGAATTGAGTATAAGAGCAAAGAGGTCCTTCTGCAGCTGTACAGGGCCCTGCTGAGACCACACCTGGAGTACTGTGTGCAGTTTTGGTCTCCAAATTTGAGGAAGGACATTCTTGCTATTGAGGGAGTGCAGCGTAAGTTCACAAGGTTAATTCCCGGGATGGCGGGACTGTCATATGTCAAAAGATTGGAGCAATTGGGCTTGTATACTTTGGAATTTAGAAGGGTGAGAGGGGATCTTATTGAAACATATAAGATTATTAAGGGATTGGACACGCTGGAGGCAGGAAGCATGTTCCCGCTGATGGGTGAGTCCAGAACCAGAGGCCACAGTTTAAGAATTAGGGGTAGGCCATTTAGAACGGAGTTGAGGAAAAACATTTTCACCCAGAGAGTGGTGGATATATGGAATGCTCTGCCCCAGAAGGCTGTGGAGGCCAAGTCTCTGGATGCTTTCAAGAAAGAGATGGATAGAGCTCTTAAAGATAGCGGAATCAAAGGTTATGGGGATAAGGCAGGAACTGGATACTGATTGTGGATGATCAGTCATGCTGGCTCGAATGGCTGAATGGCGTACTCCTGCACTTATTGTCTATAACATCTGCAACCCTCCAATCCTCCGGAACCTCTCCCGTCCCCAGTGATGATGAAAAGATGCTGGAGAATCTCAGCAGGTCAGGCAGTATCTATGGAAATTTCCAGTCGACATTTTGGGACGACACCATTCATCGGGACTGGAGTAAAGGGTGAAGAAGCCAGAATAAGAAGGGGGGATGATGGGAGGGAATAGGAGCTGAAAGGTGATGGGTAAATGTTATGGGTTCAGGGTGAAGATTGAAATGTTTAAGGGGAACATGAGGATCTTCTTCACTCAGAGGGTGGTGAGAGTGGAAAGAGCTGCCAGTGGAGGTGATAGATGCTGGTTTGATTGCAATGTTTAAGAGAAGTTTGGATAGGTACGTGAATGGGAGGGGTCCAGAATGAAGGGACTAGGCAGAATAACAGTTTGGCATGGACTAGATGGGCCAAAGGGCCTGTTTCTGACCTATAGTGGTCTACAACTCAATGACATCATTTAAAGTGAGGGAGATGGAGAATAAAGGGTCCAGAACCAGGTGGATGTGGATGAGGACCTCTCGTCCTCACCTTTCATCCTCAAGAGAAAAGCTCTAACTTGCTCTCTAAACCAGGCAGCATCCTGGTAAATCTCCTCTGCAGCCTGTTTGAAGCTTCCACATCATTCCTGTAATGAGGTGACCAGAACTGAACACAATATTGAAAGTGTTGTCTAACCAGGGTTTTATAAAGCTGCAACATTACTTCATGGCTCTTCAACTCAATTCCTCGGCTAATGAAGGCCAACTCACCATACACCTTCTTAACCGAACTATTAATCTCCGCTGCAACTCCCATGGTGAAGATCTTCTCCTCCTGGTCAAGACCAGAACCCGGACCATCAATGGTGAAGTCAAAGTCAAAGGAAACTTGTTATGATGCCCTTGCTAACCTCCGCTTTAAATGGAGCTAATGATTGGGCCTCCACAGCCATCTGTCGCGATGAATTCCACAGATTCACCACCCTCTGGCTAAAGAATTCCACCTCATCTCTGTTCCTTTATTCTAAGGTTGTGCCCTCTGGTCCTAGACTCCCCCACTCTCTACATCCACTCTGTCTAGGCCTTTCAACCTATAGGTTTTAAGGAGACACTCCTCATTCATCTAAACTCCAATGATTACAGACTTAGAGCCAGCCATCAAACGCTCTCATATGCCAATTCTTACATTCCTGGGATCACTCTCGCGAACCCCGTCCACACCCTCTGCGATGCCTGCACATCCTTTCTTAATTGAGAGGCCCAGAACTGCTCACAACACTCCGAGTACAGTCTGAGCATCGCCTTCTGCCACTCCTTGTACATTAACCCTTCCACCCCCACCCGAACCTGTTCCTGCTTCTGACGGGGTGTACAACAGGGAGGTGGGCAGGCAGCGTAGACCATTCGAGCTAGCTTGCTGCCTCTGTGCTACGAGAGCAGGAAGAGAGCGTATCAAGTGACTAGGCTGTAAACAGCGGTGAGGTAGCCTGCTTTCAGAACTCACTGAGAACTGCCTGCAGTGACAACCTGCCCACACTGAATAACAGTTCACACTAAGCCTGCCTAATTGCAGCCTACAGGTACCGGAGAACAGAATCGGGCCCACGAGGTTGCATAATCGTGGCAGCTGCAGCCCACCCCGTCCTCACCCAGGTAAGCACTAACTCTGAATCCTCCCGAGATGGAGCTGGCAGTTCAGGGATGCGGAGCTGGGGAGGGGCGGGGTGAAGTCAGTGGGAGCCGGGAGCCAGGCAGCAGACAGCACCAGGATTTAGAAAGGTGCTCACAAACAAGCGGGCTGCAATTAGACTGGTGCGGTGGCAGGGGCAGCCCAGTAAACAGTCACGCCTCACATTGCCGGGATGTCCCAAAACACTTCACAGTTCAGGAGGCATTTCTTGTCACTGTTTTGCAGAAGGACATTGAAAGAGCTCAGCAAGGTCCCAGAACTGATAATGACAACGTGGTGGCTGTTTAGGTGTGGGCCAATCATACAGGCCATTTGGCCCACAGTGTTGTGCTGATCCCTTAACCCAAGCCAAGATCTATCTAACCCTTCCTAACCACATAGAGTTCCATTTTTCTACAACCCATATACCTATCTCTACCACCACCCCTGACAGGGTGCCCCACACATCCACCACTCTCTGCGCAAAGGAACTACCTCTGAGCCCACCCACCTCTCCCCCCATACCTGCCTCCAACCATCTTAAAATTATGCTCCCTCGTATTTGCCATTTCCACCTTGGGAAAAAGTTTATGGCTGTCCACTTGATCTCTGCCTCTTATCATCTTGTATACCTCCATTAAATCACCTCTTATCCTCCTCAGCTTGAAAGAGAAAAGGCCTAGTTTGCCCAACCTTGCCCGATAAAACGTGCTCTCTAATCCAGGCAGCATCCTGGCACCCTCTCTGATATCGTAATAATATCAGTTTCTCCCCCTGGGTAAGTGAGCAGCACGGCAGCCTACCCGGGCTCCATTTGCCGCTGTCCGTCAGCATTCTCCCTGAGAGCACGCGGGTTTTAGCTGGGTGCTTCAGCTCCCTCAAACATTCCAGAAATGTGCCGGTTAATAAGTTAATTAGTGAGATTGAGCAGCACAAGCTTGTTGGACCTGAAGGGCCTGTTACTCCACCAGAGACGTTTTCCCAGGGTGAAAATGGTTTAATTTTGGGGGGCTTAATTTTCATGTGATTGTACAAAATTATAGGGGGTGTCAGAGGTAGGGTTTTACACAGAGAATGGTGAGCTTGTGCAACGCTCTGCTGGGGATGGAGGTGGGTCAAAGTACAAAATGTCCATAAGACCATAAGACAAAGGAGCAGAAGTCGGCCATTCGGCCCATCAAGTCTGCTCCACCATTTTATCATGAGCTGATCCATTCTTCCATTTAGTCCCACTCCCCCGCCTTCTCACCATAACCTTTGATGCCCTGGCTACTCAGATACCTATCAATCTCTGCCTTAAATACACCCAATGACTTGGCCTCCACTGCTGCCTGTGGCAATAAATTCCATGTCACCATACACAACCCTGAGATTCACTTTCTTGTGGGTATACTCAATAAATCCATGGACATGTGGTTGAACAAAATGAAGGGCGATGTGAGAGGGAGGGGTTCGATGGATAAACTGTTCTCAGGCTTTCTGCTGGGTACAGGTATTGGTTATAACCAACGTTTCCATGACAAATCAGAGTTGAAGATGGCGGAGACTGCCATTGAAACGTCGATTATAATTGATACCTGTACCCAAATGGAAGCCCGAGAAGAGTTTGTTCGTCATATACGCCGAGAAAGCGCTAGATCCTTTTTGGGTAGTTTAAGTGGCCGGCACAATGTTGTGGGCCAAAGTGTTCTTACAGAAACCAGTTCAGCACAGACAGGAACACGCCCTTTGGCCCACAGCGATTTACTGCATCAATTAAATTAGTGATCAAGCAGCCAACTAAACTAATCCCTTCTGCCTACACAATCCGTCCATTTTCCTCACATTCGTCGCCTATCTAAACAGCTTTTAAAAGTCCCTAATGTACCTGCCTCTACCACCACCCCACATTTTTTACTCTCTGTGTGAAAAACTAGCCCCTCACATCTCCTTGGAAATTACCCCTTCTCTCCTTAAATGCGTGCCCTCTGGTACTAGACATTTCAAGCCTGGGAAAAAGATTTTGTCTTTCTACTCTATCTCTGCCTGCCATAATAAAACCTCGATCGGATCTCCCCTCAGCCTCCACGGCTCCCAAGGAAACAACCCAAGCTTGTCCCGCCCCTCATTGTAGCACTTGACCTCTAATCCAGACAGCCTCTTCTGTACCCTCTCCAAAGCTTCATTTTATAATATAAATCTGACAAGCAAGTTAAATATGTCATCATGGTCATGAATATATATGTTAAATGCAAATTTATAATTAAAGCATATTTTTGGGAGGAAAGTGAATATATCCATATGTTTCTTTTAGTTAAGAGAGGAGAGCAGCTCGGAGGCTAAGAGCAGGCTTAACTCTGTAGGGAGGCGAGGGCCCAGGATGGGGGTAGGGAATAAACAATATTCTACTGGCCCTGCTCCATGAAGATACACCGTGTTAACGCGTCAACCGCTAATTGCTCCCAGGCTAATTATTGCTTTATTCTTGACAATCCTGAGAGATGTGCTCTCTCCTTCCTTGGGGATTGAGTTGCCAGGTGAACATCGGCAATTTGCAATTAACGACCGCGCACAATCAGCAGTCGTCACTTCTCAATGTGAACTGGAGGCAAAAGTCAGAGAGGAAGAGAGGAGGAGGACAATTGGTGTGGCAAGCACATTCCTGGACGGTGGCAACCCGGTATTCATTACAGCAGTGCGATCCCACGTAACCATCGCATCCTCGTCAAGCTATCAGGGCTCAGGATAATTGGGCGATTTTTTTAAACCTGTATCTGTTGTGCAATCCAAGAGGTGCACTCACACGGAACCGTCTCCCTTGAGTCATATCCCACGCGCAATCAATTACACCGTGTGCTCAATTACTTTACAAAGACAGCTTCCATCATCAGGCACTCCCACCGTCCAGGGCATGTTCTCTTCTGGCTACTGCCGTCAGGAAGATACAGGAGACCATCATCAGGTACTCCCACTGTCCAGGGCATGTTCTCTTCTGGCTACTGCCGTCAGGAAGATACAGGAGACCATCATCAGGTACTCCCACCGTCCAGGGCATGTTCTCTTCTGGCTACTGCCGTCAGGAAGATACAGGAGACTCAGGGCTCACACCACCTCTCAACCATCAGGAAGGAGATAACTTCACTCACCCCAACACTGGACTGTTCCCACAACCTATGAATTCACTTTCAGGCACTCTTCATCTCTGGTTCTCGATAATTATTGTTTGTATATTTATTAGTGTTGTTTCTTCTTTTCGTACTTGTACAGTTTGTAGTCTTCTGCACTCTGGCTGAACGCCTCCGTTGGGTAATTCTGTTATAGATTTTGAGTATGCCAGCAAGGAAATGAATCTCAGGGTTGTATATGTACTTTGAACTTTGAACCACATGGCTCCAATCAATAGAAGGCACTTGACCCAACAAATCTCTTCCACTCCCAAGTTTTTATAAACTTTACAGCCTCTTTGAGCGGGGCAAAATCAGAATCAGGTTTATTATCACTGGCATAGGTCATGACATTTGTTGCAGTGAAGTGCAACATGTAAAGATTATTACAAACTACAATAGGAATGTACCTCAGTGGCAGCTTTATTAGGTACTATGTGCTCTTGCTCATTAAAGCAATTATCTAATCAGCCAATCATGTAGCAGCAACTCAATACATAAACATGGTGAAGAGGTTCAGTTGTTCAGACCAAACAATAGAATGGGGAAGAAATATGATATAAGTGACTTTGACCATGGAATGATTGTTGGTCATTCAGATAGTGTGGTTTGAGAGTCTCAGAAAGTGCTGATCTCCTGGGATTTTAGAAACATAGAAAACCTACAGTACAATACAGGCCCGTCAGCCCACAAAGCTGTGCTGAACATGTCCCTACCTTAGAAATTACCTAGGGTTAACCATAGCCCTCTATTTTTTCTGAGCTCCATGTACCCGTCCAGGAGCCTCTTAAAAGACCCTATTGTATCCGTCCCGACCACCGTCGCCGGCAGCCCATTCCACGCACTCACCACTCTCTGCGTAAAACACTTACCCCTGACATCTCCTCTGCACCTACTCCCCAGCATCTTAAAACTGTGCCCTGTCAGGTTAGCCATTTCAGCCCTGGGAAAAAGCCTCTGACTATCCACACGATCAATGCCTCTCATCATCTTATGCACCTCTATCAGGTCGCCTCTCATCCTCCACGCTCCAAGGAGAAAAGGCCAAGTTCACTCAGCCTGTTCTCATAAGGCATGCTCCCCATTTTCACACACAACATTCTCTAGAATTTACAGAGAATGGTGTAAAAAAAAACAAGCAAACAAAAAAACACTCGGTGAGCGGCAGTTCTGTGGGCGAAAGTGCCTTGTTAATGAGAGAGGTCAGGGGCGAATGGTCAGACTGGTTCAAGCCGACAGGAAGGCGACAGTAACTCAAATAACCGCACGTTACAACAGTGGTGTGCACAAGAGCATCTCAAAGTACACAGCATGCCAAACCTTGAAGAGGATGTGATGGAGCACTTTATTAGAAACAGGACTACTGAGCGTATAAAGAAATAGATAGCGCAAAAAAGAGAGCAAATAGTAAGGTTCGTGGACCGTTGAGAAATCTGACACTGGTGAAGCTTCTCTTAAAATATTGAGTGTGCCTCTTCAGACTCCTCCAGTGAGGAGAGTGCCTGCCCTGGGTGATGAGGGTACTTCACAATGGATGCTGCATTCTTGAAGTATTGCCTTTTGAAGATGTCCTCTATGCTGGGAGGCTGGTGCCCATGATGGAACCGGCTGAGTTTACAACCCTCTGAAGTTTTATTTCCAATCCTGTGCAGAGGAGGTGCTGATGCAACCAGTCAGAAAGCTCTCTCTGTGATGCCTCTGTGGAAATGCGCTCGTCTTTAGTGACATCCCAGAACAATGTCTCATACCACCTTCTCAACTCGATTTGATAGCCATTTTCCCTCTACACTCTCAGTACCCCAACCATCCCTTTGCCTCATAAGCCATCAAAATTGATGAACGTCCATTTCTTTAACTCCCAGTAATTTTTCCCTCTCCCTTCCTTTTTTCAGTTCTACCCTTTGGCCTCTTACCTCTTCTTCTCACCTGCCTATCACCACCCCCTGGTGCCCTTCCTTCTTCCCTTTCTCCCCTGGTCAACTCTCCTCTCCTATCAGATTCCTTCTCCTCCCGCCTTTGCCTTTCCCACCTATCATCGCCCAGCTTCTTACTTCATCTCCCTCCCCAACTCACCTGGCTTCATCTATCACCTTCTATTTTATCCTCCTCCCCCACCCCCTCCTTTCTATTCTAACAACTTCCCCCTTCCTTGCCAGTCCTGATGAAGGGTCTCAGCCTGAAACGCTGACTGTTTATTCATTTCTGGAGATCGTTGTGGACTTCAGGCATGCCAGGAGCCACACTCACGTCCCTACCTACATCAAAGGAGCTGTAGTGGAGTGTGTGTCAAGCTTCAAATTCCTTGGTGTCCACATTTCCGAGGATCTCACCTGGTCCCTGAACTCCTCCATCCTGGTCAAAAAGGTGCAATAGTGCCTTTATTTCCTGTGGAGCATCGAGAAAGCTCACCTCTGTCCCAGGAGACTGACGGACTTTTACCGCTGTACCATTGAGAGCTTACTCACCAACTGCATCTCAGTGTGGTATGGCAATTGTCCATATCGGACCGCAAAGCACTCCAGCAAGTGGTGAAAACTGCCCAGTGGATTATCAGCACCCAATTGCCCACCATTGAGAACATCTGCCATAAACGCTGCCTGGGCAGGGCGAAAAGCATTATCAGGGATGCATCTCACCCTAACCATGGACTTTTTACTCTCCTCCCAACCGGTAGGCGCTACAGGAGCCTCCACTCCTGCACCAGCAGGCACAGGAAGAGCTTCTTCCCTGAGGCTGTGACCCTGCTGAACCTCACATCACAGCGCTAAGCAGTATTGCACCCATATTGTACTGTCTCAGTACTTTTCTATTTGTGTGCTGTAGCACTTTTTTTATTCGCAGTTATTTTGCAAATCACACTATTCTTTGCATTTCTGGTCAGATGCTAACTGCATTTCATTGACTTTGTATCTGTACTCAGCACAATGACAATAAAGTTGAATCTAATCTAATCTAATTTCCATACATGCCGCCTGTCCTACTGAGTTCCTCCAGCATTTTGCCTGTATTATTTGATTTCAGCATCTGCAGATTTTCTCTTGTTTGTAGTTCTCTGGTATATTGTCCAATAGTTTTTGACAAATCATCACTGTGTTGTTGTTTACATTCAGTTACTACATGGAAATTACCTGTTCAGCTTCCTTCATTACAATTTCAGAAAAGTCACATTAGCTGTGGGACACTTTGGCTCACCCTGAAAGCTCTTAGTTCATTCATTCTTGCTACTTCTAATTGTATACCTGTCAGAAGTACACTATAAATTTATCCCCATTAGAAAGAGTGATCCCAGGAGAAAGATCAGGCTGAGAATCAGGTTTATCATCACTGTCATATCTTGTGAAATTTGTTGTTAAAGTTCAAAGTAAACTTTATTATCAAAGCACAGATGCAGTATGTCATCACCTATAACCCTGAAATTCATTTTCCTGCAGGCATACTCAAACCTATAGAATAGCAACTATAACAGGAACAATGAAAGATGAACTAGAGTCCAGAAAACAACAAACTATGAAAATGCAAATATAAATAAATAGCAATAAATAAAGAGGACATGAAATTTCAATGGATGGGGCAAGCGAGTGTAGTTAACCCCTGTCAACAGCCTGGTGGTTGTAGGGTAGTAACCTGTTCTTGAACTGAGTGGTGAGGGGCCTGGTTATGTGACAGCAGTATACAGTGGCATGCAAAAGTCTGGGCACCCCTGGTCAAAATTTCTGTTACTGTGAATAGCTAAGCGAGTAAAAGATGAACTGATTTCCAAAAGGCATAAAGTTAAAGATGACACATTACTTCAATATTTTAAGCAAGAAAACTTTATTATTTCCATCTTTTACAGTTTCAAAATAACAAAAAAGGAAAAGGGCTTGAAGCAAAAGTTTGGGCACCCTGCATGGCAGTACTTAGTAACACCCCCTTTGGCAAGTATCACAGCTTGTAAACACTTTTTGTAGCCGCTAAGAGTCTTTCAATTGAAACTGTAAAAGATGGAAATAAAAAAGTTTTCTTGCTTAAAATATTAAAGAAATATGTCATCTTTAACTTTATGCCTTTTGGAAATCAGTTCATCTTTTACTTGCTTAGCTATTCACAGTAACAGAAATTTTGACCGGGGTGCCCAAACTTTTGCATGCCAGGGTATTGCCATACCTAATAATAACAACTAAATTATAGTAATGATATATATTATAAAAAGTTAAATTAAATAAATAAGACCATAAGACATAGGAGCAGAATTAGGCCATTCAGCCCATTGAGTCTGCTCTGCCATTCCATCATGGTTGATCCCGGATCCCACTCAACCCCATACACCTGCCTTCTCGCCATATCCTTTGATATCCTGACCAATCAGGAAGCTATCAATTTCCACCTTAAATATACCCACAGACTTGGCATCACCAATCTATGGCAGAGCATTCCACAGATTCACTACCCTCTGGCTAAAAATCCTCCTTACCTGTGTTCTAAAAGGTTGCCCCTCAATTTTGAGACTGTGCCCTCTAGTTCTGGACACACCCACTATAGGAAACATCCTGTCCATATCTACCTTATCTAGTCCTTCCAACGTTCAGTAGGTTTCAATGAGATCCCCCTGCATTTCTGAATTCCAGTGAGTACAGGCCCAAAGCCACCAAATGTTCCTCATATTTAAACCCTTCATTCCCAGAATCATCCTCATGAACTTTCTCTGGACTCTCTCCAATGACAACACATCCTTCAAATTTGTATAAGTTCTGCAGCAATCGCGTTACTTCCTCAGCACTACCTACCCCTCCACCTATCTTTGTGCCATCTGAAAAACTTTGCCATAATGCCATCAATTTCATTATCCAAATCACTGACAAACAATGTGAAGAGTAGTGGTCCTAATACTGATCCCTGAGGAACACCACTAGTCACTGGCAGCCAACCAGGAAAGGCCCCGTTTATTCCCACAAGCTGTCTCCTGCCTGTCAGCCATTCCTCTATCCATGCCAGTATCTTTCTTGTAACATCATAGGATTTTAAAAACAAGAGAAAATCTGCAGATGCTGGAAGTCCAAGCAACACACACAAAATGTGGGTGGAATACAGTAGCTGGCAGCATCTATAGAAAAGAGTTTAGTTGACGTTTCTGGCTGGCACCCTTCAGCAGGACTGTACTCTTTTCAAAGATACTACCTGGCCTGCTGAGTTCCTCCAGCATTCTGTGTGTGTTCCATAGGGTTTTATCTTGGTAAGCATCCTCATGTGTGGCACCTTGTCCAATGCCTTCTGAAAATACAAGTAAGTGACATCTACTGCCTCTCCTTTGTCCATCCTGCTTGTAACTTCCACGAAGAACTCAGGCAAGACTTCCCCGAGAATTTCTTCTTTGGGACCTATCTACCCTGCGCCTTGTGAACCATCCCCATAAACTTCAGCCATCTCTGCTCTGCCTTCATACCTGCCAGCATCTTCCTCCAATCCATCTGGGCAAGCTTCTCTCTCATGCCTCTGTAAAACTTGATGGTTGAATTGATTTGAACTGAATTGACTTTATTACTTACATCCTTCATATACATGAGTAAAAATCTTTACGTTACATCTCCGTCTAAATGTGCAATGTATAGTAATTTATAATAAATAGTATGTACAACAGGACAGTCAATATAACATAGAAACGCAATTGTATCAGCATGAATTAATCAGTCTGATGACCTGGTGGAAGAAGCTGTCCTGGAGCCTGTTGGTCCTGGCTTTAATGCTGTGGTACTGTTTCCCAGATGGTAGCAGCTGGAACAGTTTGTGGTTGGGGTGACTCGGGTCCCCAATGATCCTTTCTTTATAATTGTCTTGAATAGTGGGAGGCTGACATCTACAGATGTCCTGGGCTGTCCGCACCACTCCCTGCAGAGTCCTGCGATTGGGGAAGTACAGCTCCCACACCAGGCAGTGATGCAGCCAGTCAGGGTGCTCTCAATTGTGCCCCTGTAGAAAGTTCTTAGGATTTGGATGCTCATACCAAACTTCTTCAACGGTCTGAGGTGAAAGAGACACTGTTGTGCTTTTTTCACCTCACAGCAAGAATGTACAGACCACGTGAGATCCTCGGTGATGTGTCTGCCAAGGAACTTCACCCTCTCAACCCCAGATCCACCGATGTAAATAGGGGTTAACCTGTCTCCATTCCTCCTGTAGTCCACAACCAGTTCCTTTGGTTTTGTGACATTGAGGGAGAGGTTATTCTTTTGACACCACTGTGTCAGGGTGATTACTTCTCTGCAAGCTGCCTCATTATTATTTGAGATTAGGCCAATCAACGTAGTATAGTCAGCAAATTTAATTAGTAGATTGGAGCTGTGGGTGGCGGCACAGTCATGGGTATACAGGGAGTAAAGGAGGGGGCTTAGAACACAGCCCTGAGAGGCACCTGTGTTGAGGGCCAGAGGGGTGGAGGAGAGGGGGTCCCCTCTTACCACCTGCCGGTGATCTGACAGGAACTCCAGGATCCAGCTGCACAAGGCAGGGGTCTCTGAACTTCTTGATGAGCCTAGAGGGAACTATGGTGTTGAATGCTGAACTGTAGACCAAGAACAGCATCCTTCAGGTGTGTAAGGACGGTGTGTAGAGCTGTGACTATTGCATCATCCGTCGATCAGTTGTGTTGGTAGCTGAACTGTAGGGGGTCCAGTGTGGGTGGTAGCAAGCTGCAGATGTAATCCTCGACCAGCTTCTCAAAGCAGTTGCTTATCAGTGAGGTGAGTGTGACAGGACACCAGTCGTTCGGACATGTTACCTTGGTCTTTTTAGGTACAGGGACAATGGTGGATGTTTTGAAGCAGGAGGACACGCTACACTGGGAGAAGGAGTGATGAAAAATATCTGTAAACCTGCCAGTTGTGCCGCGCACACTCTGAGTATCTGCCCTGGGATGCCGTCCGGTCCCGCAGCCTTGCCACTGTCCACTCGTTGGAAACACCCGTGTGTTTCAGCCTCACAGATGACCAAGCTGCAGGTCCATCGGCAGCTCTCCTCGGGCTCAGTGTTGGCGACATCGAACCGAGAGAGGAAGCGATGTTGGAAACACCACTGCGTTTAGCTTTGAAGTCTGCGACGCTGTGCAGAGCTTGCCATAAGCTGCGTGTGCTGCTGGGGGAGAATTGTGTCTGGATCTTGTCCCCATGTTGGCGTTTCGCTGCCTTGATGACCGCGCAGATCGTAGCTGCATTTCTTTGAGTTCCTGTTGGTCACCGGCAACGCAAGCTCTGTCTTGCATGGTAAGTGCTGCTCGCACAGAACTGTTGATTCAGGGTTTCTAGTTTGGATAGACCCTGAAGAGTAATAACTGATCCTAATCCTGCTGATGTGGGACCCAAGGCTCCTGTACTTCCATTCCTAATGAAGGGTTTCCTCCCACATTCCAAAGACTGCGAGTTAGCAAGGGTTAGTAAGTTGTGGGCAAGTTACATTGGCATTGGAAACATGGAACCACGTGGGCCGCCCCAGCACATCTTCAGGCTGTGTTAGCCAGTGAAAGAAAATGATGCAATTCACTGCAAGATAAATAAAGCTGACCTCTTGTTTCCTTTTAACATTTGCTTATAGAAAGTTAGTCTTTTAAGAAGTAATGTTGACTGAGAAAGCTCGGGTCTCTGGGAGGAACACAGCCCCACTCTCTTGGGCCCAGCCCCCATCTCCTGCCTGCTCCTATGCAAAACAGTGGCCCAAGGGACCTTTTATGTTCAGTTGAGAGAGCAGACAGTTCCAAGGGAGATTCAGCTCACAAAGCCACAAAGGGACCAATTTAAGGTGTAGTCGAGATAGTTCACTCACTCAGAAAGAAGGAGCCACAGTCATCCGTCTGAGCCACCAAGGGAAGAAAACTCCAGTACTAAAAGGTGGTCCATTATGTAGACTGATGTACAAGTCGATAACAAGGCAGAGCAAGGGTTAATGCTCAGCAGTGTAGAGGAACCGAGGGATCTTGTGCGTAAATCCCTCGAAGTTGCCACAGAAGTTGATAAAGGCTTTTAGAAAGCGTCAAGTGTGTCAGCCTTCATTAGTTGAGGGACTGGGGTTCAAGAGCCACGAGGTAATGTCGCAGCTCTATAAAACCCTTGTTAGGTAACACTTGGAGAATTGTATTCAGTTCTGGTCGCCTCATTAGAGGAAGGATGTGGAAGCTTGGAGAGGGTGCAGAGAAGATTTACCACGATGCCAAAGTCAAAATCAATTTATTATTGAAGTACGTTTGTACATACAGTATATGTCACCATATACTACCCCAAGATAAATTTTCCCGCAGGCACTCACGGTAAAAACAAAGAAACACAACATTATTAAGAGATTTACCAGGATGCTGCCTGGATTAGAGAGTATATTTTATGAGGAAGGGTTGAGTGAGAAGGTTGACTTACCACTTTGGAGAGAAGGAGGATCAGCGATGACTTGACAGAGAAGTACAAGGTGATAAGGTGCATAGATCGAGTGGACAGCCAGAGACTTTCTCCCAGGGCAGAAATATCTATACGGGGTTGGGGGTCATAACTTTTAGAGATTGGATGAAAGTGTAAGGAGTAAGTTAGAGGGAGGTTTTTGCACAGAGAGTGGTGGATGCCTGGATTGCACTGCCAGGAGTGATGGTGGAGGCAGATACATTTAAGAGCCCCTCAGATAGGCACATGGATGATAGAAAAATTGAACAGTTAGATTGCTCTTAGAGCAGGTTAAAAGGTCAGCACAATATTTTGGGCCAAAGGGCCTGTACTGTAATGTCCTGTGTTCTAAATAGCTTAACAGAGGAATAATGACTGACCTTATTTTATTGAAGTCATTAGCCTATGTCTTTCCTATAGCAGAGAGTGCAGGGCCTGGATTCTGGGGGATGTTTTCATGGTGTTTGTCAAGTACAACTGTAAATCTTCACAGGTTTCTTTCTTCCTGTCATCACTGGAGACAGCGGACAGCGGCAGTGCAGATGTGAGCAGTGCTGGAGGCAAAGTATAGGGAACCCAGAGCTCACGTGACAAGAGAGGGATTAACGTTAACTTTGGGTGGAAAATGTAATGCTAACGATCTGCACAGCTGATTTCATTGTACATCTCTGCTAGGGAAATAGGGCAAGATTTACTTTTGGAGCTGCCATCTTTCAGGGTGAGATGCTAAATCATGTTTTCTTAGTAGGATGTAGAGAACAGCACAGAAAGTCCCTTCATTGGGAAATGAACCTGGTCAGGTGCCAGATCTCACAGTGGGAGAGCATTTTGGAGATAGTGATCATAATTCTATCTCCTTTACAATAGCATTGGAGAGAGATAGGAACAGACAAGTTGGAAAAGCATTTAATTGGAGTAAGGGGAATTATGAGCCTATCGGGTAGGAAATTGGAAGTTTAAATTGGGAACAGATGTTCTCAGGAAAAAGTACGGAAGAAATGTGGCAAATGTTCAGGGGTTATTTGTGTGGAGTTCTGCGTAGGTATGTTCCAATGAGACAGGGAAGTTATGGTAGGGTACAGGAACCGATGTGTACAAAGGCTGTAATAAATCTAGTCAAGAAGAAAAGAAAAGCTTACAAAAGGTTCAGAGAGTTAGGTAATGTTAGAGATCTAGAAGATTATAAGGCTAACAGGAAGGAGCTTAAGAATGAAATTAGGAGAGCCAGAAGGGGCCATGAGAAGGCCTTGGCAGGCAGAATAAAGGAAAACCCCATGGCATTCTACAAGTATGTGAAGAGCAAGAGGATAAGATGTGAAAGAATAGGACCTATCAAGTGTGACAGTGGGAAAGTGTGAATGGAACCAGAGGAAATAGCAGAGGTACTTAATGAATACTTTACTTCAGTATTCACTATGGAAAAGGACCTTGGTGATGGCTTGCAGCAGACTGAAAAGCTTGAGCATGTAGATATTGATGAAAGAAGAGCAGTAGATGTAGTGTATATGGATTTCAGCAAGGCATTTGATAAGGTACCGCATGCAAGGCTTATTGAGAAAGTAAGTACTCATGGGATCCGAGGGGACATTGCTTTGTGGATCCAGAATTGGCTTGCCCACAGAAGGCAAAGAGTGATTGTAGACGGGTCATATTCTACATGGAGGTCGGTGACCAGTGGTGTGCCTCAGGGATCTGTTCTGGGACCCTTTCTCTTCATGATTCTTATAAATGACCTGGATGAGGAAGTGGAGGGATGAGTTAGTAAATTTGCTGATGACGCAAAGGTTGGGGGTGCTGTGGATAGTGTGGAGGGCTGTTAAAGGTTACAGTGGGACATTGACAGGATACAATTGATAGGCTGAGAAGTGGCAGATGGAGTTCAACCTAGATAAGTGTGAAGTGGTTCATTTTGGTAGGTCAAATATGATGGCAGAATATAATATTAATGGTAAGACTCTTGGCAGTGTGGAGGATCAGAGGGATTTTGGGGTCCGAGTCCATAGGATGCTCAAAGCAGTTGCACAGGTTGACTCTGTGGTTAAGAAGTCGTATGGTGTATTAGCCTTCATCAATCATGGAACCGAATTTAGGAGCTGAGAGGTAATGTTGCAGCTATATAGGACCCTAGTCAGACCCCACTTGGAGTAATGTGCTCAGTTCTGGTCGCCTCACTACAGGACAGATGTGGAAGCCATGGAAAGGGTGCAGAGGAGATTTACAAGGATGTTGCCTGGATTGGGGAGCATGCCTAATGAGAATAGGTTGAGTGAACTCGGCCTTTACTCCTTGGATTGATGGAGGACGAGAGGTGACCTGATAGAGGTTTATAAGATGATGAGAGGCATTGATCGTGTGGCTAGTCAGAGGCTTTTTCCCAGGGCTGAAATGGTTGCCACAAGAGGACACAGGTTTAAGGTGCTGGGGAGTAGGTACAGAGGAGACGTCAGGAGTAAGTTTTTTACTCAGAGAGTGGTGAGTGCGTGGAACGGACTGCCAGCAATGGTGGTGGAGGCGGATACGATAGGGTCCTTTAAGAGACTTTGGATAGGTACATGGAGCTTAGAAAAATAGAGGGTTATGGGTAAACCTAGTAATTTCTAAGGTAGGACATGTTCGGCACAGCTTTGTGGGCCGGAGGGCCTGTATTGTGCTGTAGGTTTTCTATGCTTCTACGTTTCAGTCCACGATGTTGTGCCAACCTTTTAACCTACTATAAGATCGTTCCAACCCTTCCCTCCCCCATGACCGCCCCATTTTTCTAACATACATATGCCTATCTAAGTCTCTTAAATGTCTGTAATATAGCTGCCTGTACACCACCACAGCAGTGTGAAGATGAGCAGCTGTTCTTGACAAAATTCATGGAAACAATCCACAAAATTCAGGACTTGCTATAAACATTGCAGAACAATACAGGCCTTTTGGCCCACAATATTGTGCCAGCCATTTGACCTACTCTCAGTTCAATCCAACCTTTCCCTTCTTCATGCTCTTCCACTTTTCTTTCATCTGTCTAAGAGACTTTTAAACGCTTCTAATGAACTTGCCTCTGGTACCACCCTTGACAGGGCAATCCACACACCGCCACAGGCTGTGTAAAACACCCACCTCTGAAATCCTGCCTATACTTCCCTCCAATCACCTCAGAATTATGACCTCCTCCTCCCCCCCCCCCCCATATTAGCCATTCCACCTTGGGGAAAAAATTTCTGCTTGCCCACTTGATCTATGCTCCTTATCATCTTAAGTTGGTGTTGAGCGCCGTGGAGTCGTCGATGGCTCACGGCAACCCTATAGAGAGCGTAGTCGTCCACAGGGTTTTTCTTGTCAAGATACATAAGCAAATTGCCAGGCCTCTCTTCCACGCAGATACTGTCGCTGCCCAGGATGGGACCCCAGGACCTTCTGCCGTGAAGTCCAGTGCTGATGCCACCACACCACTGGCCGGCCCTCATCATCTAATGCACCTCTACGAGATCATCTCTTAGACTCCTTTGCTCCAGAAAGAAAGGTCCTAATGCACTCAAACTATAAGACATGCTCTATAATCCTGGTAAATCTCCTCTGCACCTTCTCTGAAGCTTCTGCATCCTTCCTGTAATGAAGCGATCAGAACTGAAACCTTTGGCTGTCTACTCAGTCTGTGCCTCGTATCATCTCAAACATTTCTATCAGGTCAACTCTCATCCTCCTTTGCTCCAATGAGAAAAGCCCTAGCTTGCTCAACCTATCCTTATATCTATGCTCTCAGATCCAGGCAATGCCCTGGTAAGTCTCCTCTGTTCCCTCTCTAAATCTTCCACATCTTTCCTATAATGAGGTGACCAGAACTGAACACAATATTCCAAATGTGGTCCACCAGGGTTTTATAGAAACATAGAAACATAGAAAATAGGTGCAGGAGTAGGCCATTCGGCCCTTCAAGCTTGCACCGCCATTTACTATGATCATGGCTGATCATCCAACACAGAACCCTGCACCAGCCTTCCCTCCATACCCCCTGATCCCCGTAGCCACAAGGGCTATATCTAACTCCCTCTTAAATATAGCTAATGAACTGGCCTCAACTGTTTCCTGTGGCAGAGAATTCTGCAGATTCACCACTCTCTGTGTGAAGAAGTTTTTCCTAATCTCGGTCCTAAAAGGCTTCCCCTTTATCCTCAAACTGTGACCCCTCGTTCTGGACTTCCCCAACATCGGGAACAATCTTCCTGCATCTAGCCTGTCCAATCCCTTTAGGATTTTATACGTTTCAATCAGATCCCCCCTCAATCTTCTAAATTCCAACAAGTACAAGCCTAGTTCATCCAGTCTTTCTTCATATGAGCTACACATTACTTCACAGCTCTTGAACTCAGTCACTATAATGCAACGACCAGAAGTGAACATGTACTCCCATCCATGTACCTATCCAAACTTAAGTACTGACATCAATCTCACATCCACCACTTCCACTGACAGTTCGTCCCACACTCTCACCACTCTCTGAGCAGAGAAATTCCCCCTTGGGTTCCCCTTTAACATTTTACCTTTCACCCTTGACAAAGTGTTCTAGTCTCACCTAGACTCAGTGGAAAAAGCCTGCTTGCATTTATGCTTTCTATAATAAATAAAGGTATCCGTTAGTCTTGCGAGACCATGGATCTCACTCTCCAGGGCGCAGGCCTGGGCAAGGTTGTATGGAAGACCAGCAGTTGCCCATGCTGCAAGTCTCCCCTCTCCACAACACCGATGTTGTCCAAGGGAAGGGCATTAGGACCCATACAGCTTGGCACCAGTGTCGTCGCAGAGCAATGTGTGATTAAGTGCCTTGCTCAAGGACACAACCCGCTGCCTCGACTGGGGCTCAAACTCACGACCTTCAGATCGTTAATCGAGCGCCTTAACCATTTGGCCACGTGCCCACACATGCTTTCTATATCCCTCACAATTTTGTATATGCTATCAAATCTCTCCTCTTTCTTCTGTGCTCTAGAGAATAAAGTACTAACCTACTCATCCTTTCCCTATACCTCAGATCCTCAAGTTCTGGCAACATCCTTGTAACTTTACTCTGTCATCTTTCAATCTTATTGACATCTCTCCTATAGGTAGGTGACCAAAACCGATGTTAGGCTTCAGCAACGTCTTAAACAACTTCAGCTTCTAAATGGGTCAGATATCTACAGCAGAGATGAGAAATTTCAGAGCTTAGGTGGTACAAATCTTTGCAATTCTCTACCCCAGAGGGGTATGAGTGTCAGACATAGCCCATTCGAGGCTGGGATTACTAACACAAATACTGGAGGAAGTGAGTAAGTTAGGCAGCATCTACAGAGGGAAATAAACAGTCAGTGTTTCAGGACTAGAAAGGAAATGAGACAGAAAGCCAGAATGAAGAGGAAGAGGAGGAGGAGGAGAAGGAGGAGAAGCTGGCAGGTGATGGGTGAGACCAGGTGAGGGGTAAGGTGAGTGGGTAAGGGCGGAGTGGGGGAAGAAGAAAGAACCTAGGAGGTGATAGGTGGAAGAGGTGAAGGGTTGAAGAGGAGGCAATCAAAGGAGAGGACAGTGGACCAAAAATAAAGGGGAGGAGGAGGAGGAGCAGGGTGTTGTTCAAAGAAAGGGGTGAGAGAGTAACCAGAATGGGGAATGTTAGAAGAGGGGAGGGGAAGGGGGAAAAATTTACCAGAAATTAGAAAAAAATGATGTTCAGGCCATCAGGTTGTTGGCTTCCCAGATAGAATAGGAGGTGCTTCTCCTCTAACTTGAATTTGGCCTCATTGTGGCAATAGAGGAGGGGGGGGGCCGACATGTCAGAATGGGAATGGGAAGTCAGATTGAAATGGGTGGTCACTGGGAAGGCTTTTCAGTATCTTGTGTTTATCGAGGCTATGGTTTTTGTGACTAATCACGCTGTGAGAAAATGAGACGAATGCTCTAGAATGACTTCACTGAAGGAGAATTTTGTTGAGATGCCAAATGACTGCTCAAACTCCCATTCCTCAGTAAATTCTGCTTTGGACATGCTTTGTAGAGGAAGTTGTTATACACGTGTCAAATATAAATAAGGACATAGAGTCATAAACACAACAGCACAGAAAAAGGCTCTTCAGCCCATCTAGCCCATACTGAACTGTTACTCTGCTAGTCCCATCAACCCACACCTGGACCATAGCCCTTCATATCCCTCATGTCCATGTACCTATCCAAACTTCTCTTAAACTTTGCAATTAAACCCACATCCACTGCTTGTGCTGCCTCGGTCCACACTCTCACCACCCTCATGAAGTTCCCCAACATGTTGCCCTTAAATATTTCACCTTTCATCCTCAAATTACAGTATGACTTCTAATTCTAGTCTCACCCAACTTGAGGGAAAAAAGGCTTGTTACATTTACCCTATCCATACCCCTCATAATTTTGTACACCTCTATCAAATCTCCCCTCATTCTCCAAAACTCCAGAATAAAGTCCTAACCTATTCAACTTGTTCCCGTAACTCAGGTCCTCAAGTCCCAGCAACATCCTTGTAAATTCTCTCCTCTGCATTCTTTCAATTTTATTGTCATCTTTCTTATAGGTGGGTGACCAAAACTACACAATACTCCAAGTTAGACCTATCTCAAAGTAACATCCCAACTCATACTCAGTGCTCCATTTGTAACTCTGTCTGCAACACTACTTTCAATTGTTATTTAGCAGGTATCAACATATCTGCTTCTACTAGATCATAAAATAGGGATTCAAGGTGCAGCCACACATAGGCCGCACTTCACGCACTCCCGACACACCACATTCTCAATTATTGAAGAAGAAGAATAGCCCTTAACTCGGCACTGGAGTTATTGGGGCACCGTCTTTTTTTGACGGTGTTTCCGTAGCCAGCTATTCTTGTTTTCACGAGGCCGAGTTGCTAGCTCGACGCTCAGCCCTCAACCCGACTTGGATTCGAACTCGGGAACCTTCGCTCTGGAGTCCGGCACAGATATTATTGCACCGCCAGGCGGGATTCTCAATTATAACCCGGTCAAATAGCCCACATCCCTGCTTGAAAGGAATCTGAAGAGACAGGTTTTACAAAATTGATCCAATACTCAAACCTTTATTTCACTGCATTTTGTAGCAGGAAAATTCAACCACATTTTTCCTGTATCATAATTATCAACAGTTTTATTTAAACACTATTTTCCACCCCAAATCTCGGAAACATGCTCCACATTATTCCATTTCTCTTGTACATGGCAGGATCCCACCTTCTAGGGCTAGTGACTGGAAAAAGTCATGATCTACAATACCTGTGCTTTATACAAGTAACACGTCGGCTATGAGGACAAACTTGTCGTAGAGTTTGGAGGCTTGCATGTCTCAATGACCCAGAGAGCAATGCTGGCTGGAGTCAGGACTTTATGCTTTGGCTCTTGGTAGGGTCACCCAAGCCAAACAGGTCAAAGGGTAGAGACTAGACTAAGAGTGATCCACCGGTCCTCCAGGTTCAGGGGTTCAGCTCAGGGCTAACAACCCTGACTGGTCAAACAAATTTTTGTGGAAACAGCAACAAAAAAGCCTTCTACATCTGAGTGACCAAGGACAGAGAGAGATGGAGGACCTTCATTGCTGCCCTAAACAGCAGTGGCATAATGGTCAGTAAGTAAGAAGTAACACATGGACCGATACCCTTCTGAACTTCTAGCTGGTCTTCCTACCTTCCTGACCCAGCCAGTAAGTTTGACCTTGCTTCATATTTTCCAGGGAGAGAAAAAAGAGAATTCTGTGGTATAACTGGAGCACCATTAAATGAGATCTGTGTACCCGTGGTGATATATACAAGATTCATGCTCAACAGATAAGTTTGCAGGCTAAATGCAGGGTACTGGTGCTAATCTCTTTCAAAGAGCCAGCACATGCATGAAGGGCCAGAAGATCTACACCTTGGAAAGTTTGGAGCTTTGCATAATTTATGTATGACTATTAAGCAATAGTGCTTCAGATCTGGCAATAGGCCATGGACAACACAAGAGAGGAAAATATATATGTAGTAATGACTGTTTTAAATGGACTACAATTTTTAAAAATCTAAACAGGTAAAAGTCCATAGCCCTCCCCCTCATCCTTTCCCTCAAGCACACATTGAATGAGGTGGTACACAGAGAGAAGCCAGCCCTGAAGTGGGAAGGATAATTAGAAATTAAAGCAATCTTCTCCACCTCAGCATCTGGCATAATTGCTCTATTTGTTATGTAACAAGTAATCACATTATGTCTTCAGTTTTTCCTGCAATCTACCATACCATTCACAGAGTTGTAAGGCAGCAGAGTTTGGGTGAAAATATGGCCGTTCTTTGACCAGAGGAAGGTTTCTTATGAGATGGTTTCGAAAAGCCAATAGAAAATGCTTGTAAAAATAGTTTAAATTTTAAAAGGATTAACTGAGTGATTTAAAACAATTACTACAAGGAAACATAGATGAAGCTAATATTTAAAATCACTTGGCTTGGGACATTTTAGCCAATATGTTAATCAAAAAGCTACTTCAGAGGAGAATAACTGAGTTACAAAGAGTCTCCCTGAATAAATCTTTAAAATAAAGCCTACAAGATGATTAATATTTCACTTTCTATCCAAATCTCCCCTGTATTTCCAAAAGATTTAAGTCACCAGGCAATAATAACTAGAGAAGGCTCCCGAGAAACGTATAGGGCTGTACAACGTCAGGGGAGCACATGTTGGGGTTGGAACAAAGTCTCAACCTTCAACTACTCTGGTCCCACCATGAAGGTGTCATGGTAGGGCAGATCAGTACAAGTCCCTACACTACCAATGGGGCTATCCTTCTGCCTGCAAAGGTATGGAAACTTAACCATCATAAATGTATATTTGTTTAAGAAATTGAGTAAAATCCATTACATACCAAAAGTAAAGGGAAAATAATTAAAACCAGCTCTTAAAGCTTGAGGAAAAAAAATCTAGGGAGTGCAAACCCAATGCTTTCATTGGCTAGGAGCTCCCTATGGCCAGTTTCTTGTTGGCTGGAACTACTAATGACAGGAGCAGTCAGCATTAACTTTATCAAATACCGATTTGCCCCTCTGGTTCATGATAAAGCTTAGATAATCTCATCCTCAGCACAAGTGCAGAAACTTCACTGGAGGAGTGACAAGATAGGGCCCGAGTTACTTTGCTCCCCCTCCTCTGCTAGGTGCATTCATTCTTTGGGGTATGATGAGGAAAAGGTAGTATTAATCTCCTTGCCAGCTCATTAAAGGCTCCCCCCCACCCCAATGATCACTTTTAGATTTACCAAATACTCCATGTTTTCACATTCATTTCGGACGACAGTCCGCAGTTTCATATTAGTCAAGTGTGTGATAATTTACCTCAGTGAAGTTTGTGCTCAGGAGAGGATGAGATAGAGATACACATGCCCAATCACAAGCACAGCCTGATCCATAAACTTATATACTCCACAAACACATCTCAGTCCAGTAAGCTTGGCTCGCTTTCAGAGAGTGGGAGGCGAAGAAATGTTAGCCAGTTTGCATACTAGTAGACACATTGAAGGCAGCTAATATGCACTGTGTCATCAGCTGCTGACATCAACCAATTAGAAGAACTTTGCAGCACAATTAAAGTTTTAAAAAAGGCTTAAAATATCTGAGCGTCTACTCAAAATGAGCATGCCACAACGCTGTACAGTCAGAGAGTCACCCAGGAACGAGGTGGCAGAACACAGTTCATATATCCCACCGCTTCCGGTAAGTAGTCCTGTCTCCTTGTTAGAAGTGAGAGAAGTTTTCTTGGCACAGGTGCACAAAGGAGGGAGGGAAAGAGCTGGGCAAAATACTGGGTTCTGCTGTGTTAACCCAAACCTGCCTGGATTCCCCTTATCTTCCGGGCCAGCTGTATGTCCTTGGGGAACAGGGTGACTCGCCTGGCATGCAAGGTGCAGAGGTAGGCATCCTCCAGGAGCAGCACCAGAAACGCCTCGGCTGCCTGTAGAACACAACCAAGGACAAATCGCTCAGTTACAAAATTAAAGGCAGCAGAAAAGACCTTACGCCCTCCAAGTTCTCCAGTTTTCTCTCGCGTTAGGGGCTAGGATTAGTGAGTTGTTAGCATGCTATGTTGGTGCCAGAAGGTGGCAGCCTCCAGCCACAGGGCCCTCGGGCTTTGTTGGTCATTGACACAAACAATGTGTTTACTGTATGTTTCCACGTACATGTAATTGTAAAGAGGTAATCCTTTTTACCTCCCTTTTACCTACAGAGAGCGAAATCAGTCAACATTTCCGGTCACTGCAGATCAAGCTGGATTTGACATTGTGCCCCGATTGTGCTGCACTGGATCTGGAGTAAGAATTACTTCATTCTCCTTACAGGAAGTGTCATTAAACAATCTTCAACAATCTCTGGAACACACACAGAATGCTGGAGGAACTCAGCAGGTCAGTCAGCATCTATAGAAAAAAGTACAGTTGATGTTTCGGGCTGTTTTGTGTGTGTTGATTGGATTTCCAGCATCTGCAGATTTTCTATTGTTTGGGATTTAAACAATCTTTTCCAGTTTTTTTTAAACCAGACTTGCAGATGAGGTTATTTTTTTGGAAAGTGGCTTCTTTTTATATCAATTTAATGGCAGAGATTAAAAAACCCGAGGATCACACCAACAGGGACAAGGGGCTGTCTACTCACAGATGTGAGTATGGAAGTTGCTTCAGAAAATTGTTTTAATAAAAATAGCAAATTGCTAAAAGCATTCAATTAAAAAACAAATGTATTTTTGCTTAAGTGTCATTTAACATGGGATTTTTCTGGGAGCAATTTAATCCCAAAAGACTGCATAGTTAATAGAAACGGGAGGTGTTGGATTGGACTGTATGATTGGTATATTCTGTGCTGTTTAATTTGTATTTCACATAACTACATGCAAATAGTTTTCTAGTGGTCATAGTATTCTTAGGCAATTGTACAATGTCACTTCCCCCAGTGGTTGCAGTTCTTGTTTCATTATTTCCAACATCCTCTACTTTAAAAATTATAAATGACAGACAATGGCTAAACTTGAGAATTCATGGTGTTCAGGGTTGACTATCTGCCTGAGTTGGCCTATTTTTACAAAGTCTTTAACTTGATAATAAAGGAGCCAGCCTCTGAACAAAGACCCAATAGTGCCCTACACTGCCCACTATCGGTGTTATGTCATCTCCACTCTGAAAGACAGCTTGTTCTGCTACTCCATGCATCTACACCATCCTCAACATCTTTACTTCCCTTGCAAGGCACCTTGATAACTTCTTACATTGATTGTCAATTAAGCTACCACGAAAAGAGTAGAGTGATAGAGTTCTACAGCACAGGTACAGGCCATCGGTCCATCTTGTCCCTGCCATACTGTTATTCTACCTAGTCCCATTGACCTGCACCTGCACCTGGACCATAGTCCTCCATTCCCCTCCCATCCATGAAGTTCTCTTAAATTAAATCTGCATCCACCACTTCTGCTGGCAGCTTGTTTCACACCCTCCACACACTCTGAGTGAAGAAGATCCCCCCTCTGGTTCTCATTAAATTTCACCCTTAACCTACAGATAGATAGACATACTTCATTGATCCCAAAGTAAATTACAGTGTTTCAGTAGCACAGATATACAAATATTAGAAAGAATAAAAAATGCATTACCTGAAACAATCTGACAGGAGGGGGTCATCACTTCCCCGGCTATAGGTCGACTCATTATAGAGACTAATGGCCAAAAGCAAGAATGACCTCATATAGAGCTCCTATCTGGACCCCTAGTTCCAGATTTACCCAACTTCAGTGAAAAAAGTACATCTTCACTTACTCAATCTATACCCCTCATAACTTTGCAAACCTCTATCAAAATGCCCCTCATTCTCCTATGCTCCAGGGAATAAAATCATAATCATTCACCCTTTCCCTGTCACTCACATCGTCCCAGCAACACCATTGTCAATTTTCTCTCTATTCTTTTAGTTTTATTGAAACTTTTCCTGTAGGTAGGTGACCAGAACCGCACACAATACTCCAAATTTGATCTCACCAACGACTTACACCAAAAGTGTATTCAGATACATAAAATGTAAAAGAGAGGCGAGAGTAGACATCAGACCACTGTAAAATGATGCTGGAGAGGCAGTAGTTGGGAACAACGAAATGGTGGACAAAACGAATAAGTATTTTGCAACAGTCTTCTCTGTGGAAGACACTAACAGTATAGTGGAAGTTCCAGGTGTCAGGGGGCATGAAGTGTGTGAAGTTACCATAACTAGAGAGAAGGTTCTTGGGAAACTGAAAGGTCTGAAGGTGGTTAAGTCACCTGGACCAGATGTTATACAGCCCAGAGTTCAGAAAGGGTTGGCTGAAGATATTGTGGAGGTATTAGTAATGATCTTTCAAGAATCACTAGATTCTGGAATGTTTCCGGAAGACTGAATAATTGTAAATGTCACTCCATTCATCAAGAAGGGAGAGGCAGAAGAAAGGAAAATATAGGCCTGTTTGTCCGACCTCAGTGGTTGGGAAAATGTCTCGAGGATAAGGTCTCAAGGTACTTGGAGTCACATGATAAAGTAGGCCGTAGTCAGCATAGTTTCCTCAAGAGAAAATCTTGCCTGACAAATCTGTTGGAAATCTTTGAAGAGATAACAAGCAGGATAGACACAGGAGAATTGGTTTACTTTGTGTACTTGGATTTTCAGAAGGCCTTTGACAAGATACCACACATGAGGCTGCTTAACAAGCTACGAGCCCATGGTATTTCAGGAAAGATACTAGCATGGATAGAGCACTGGCTGTTTGGCAAGAGGCAAAGAGTGGGAATAAAGGGAACCTTTTCTGGCTGGTTGCCGATGACTAGCAGTGTTCCAAAGGGGACTGAATCTTTTTACATTATATGTTAGTGATTTGGATGATGGGATTGATAACTTTGTTGCAAAGTTTGAAGATGATAAGAAGATAGGTGGAGGGGCAGGTAGTTTTGAGGAAGTAGAGAGTCTACAGAAAGACAGACAGATTAGGAGAATGGGCAAAGAAATAGCAGTTACAATACAGTGTCGGGAAATGAACTTTGGTAGAAGAAGTGAAAGGGTTGACTATTTTCTAAATGGAGAACAAATACAAACAACTGAGGAGCAAATGGACTTGGGAGTCCTTGTGTAGGATTCCTTAAAGGTTAATTTTCAGGTTGAGTCTGTGGTGAGGGAGGCAAATGCAATGTTTGCATTCATTTCAAGAGGACTAGAATATGAAAGCAAGGATGTAATGTTGAAACTTCATAAAGCACTGGTGAGGCCTGACTTGGAGTACTGTGAACAGTTTTGGGCCCCTTATCTTCGAAAGCATGTGCTAAAACTGGAGAGAGTTTGAAGGAGGTTCACAAAAATGATTCCAGAATTGAATGGCTTGTCATATGAAGAGTGTTTGATGGCTCCGGGCCTGGATTCACTAAAATTCAGAAGACTGAGGGGAGACCTTATTCAAACCTATTTAATGGTGAAAGGCCTTGACAGAGTGGATGTGGAGAGAATGTTTCCTATGGTGGCAGAGTAAGACCCGAAGACACAGCTACAGAATAGAGAAGCATCCTTTTAGAATGGAAATGAGGAAGAATTTCTTTAGCCAGGGAGTGGTAAATCTGTGGAATTCTTTGCCACAGGCCGCAGTGGAGGCCAAGTCTTTACGTACATTTAAGGCAGAGGTTCATAGATTCTTGATTAGTCAGGGCATGAAGGGATAAAAGGAGAAGGCAGGAGATTGGGGTTTAGAGAAAAATTGGATCAGCAATGATGAAATGGTGGAGAAGACTGGATGGGCCAAATGGTCTAATTCTGCTCCTATATATTATGGTCTTATACAACTTCAACATAACATCCCAGCTCCTGTACATGATGCTCCACCATCACCTCAAGCTCTATTTCGATTCCAGCTACACACCGAGTTAAAAACACATCTTCCACAGAACCAACCCCTCTACACTTATTACACCTTACCCTAAACCTCTGCCTTCTGATTATTGACAACTCTGCTACAGAGTTGCAAAGTAGCTTTCGTCCGCATCCGCGCTGTGTAACATGAGAACTGCTGAGGGCTGTTCTTGCAGAAACATGGCTCCAGGACAACACCTCACGCACCATCAACCTACAGGCCACGACACTCAGGAACTGGGCTATATTATTTTTTCATCACTGCATGTTTTTCTGCTATTCTAATTATACGTGCTGTGCATTATATGTGACTTGGCTCTGTGTTTTGTAACTTGGACCCAGAGGAACCCTGTTTCACTTGGCTGAATTCATCTGATGGTTGAATGATAATTAAACTTGAACTTGAGAATAGTTTCTTACCATCCACCCTGAAGGAGGTGGGTGAATTACACTGAAATGTTCGTGTTTGTTTAGGGGGTGGTGTGGACAGGGCAGGATTAGGGAAATTTGGTCACACTGAGACCAAATTAATGTATTTGTTTCTCAAGATAGATTTCTGCTGTTTACAGCACAAAAGCTTTTCAGCAAGTCAAGTCTGTGTTGTGTTGTGGAAAGAACTAGCCCAGCTAATCCCTTGAATAGAAAGCTTACTGCCGAAAACAAATACAAACTTCTGGCCCCGTTCCTGCTACCGGCTGTGAGAAAGGTGTAATTGCCTAGACCTCTTGCAGCAGACCTGCTTTTGAGGAACTTACCAGCCCTTGGGGAAACAAGTAGCTGGGTGGCTGAGTAACGCAATGGTGAGAACCATGAATCAGCCGCTGTCTGTAAGGAGGTTATAACTTCTCCCTGTGACTGCGTGGGCTTCCTCCGTGTCCTCCAGTTTCCTCCCACATTTCAAACACTAGGGATAGTAGGTAATTGGTCA
This sequence comes from Mobula hypostoma, assembly GCF_963921235.1. NCBI lineage: Eukaryota > Metazoa > Chordata > Chondrichthyes > Myliobatiformes > Myliobatidae > Mobula > Mobula hypostoma. The sequence continues at coordinate 5,210,302 of NC_086101.1, read as the reverse complement.
CATGGGTGTATATGGCGGTGTGGGCTCATTGGGTCAAAAGGGCCTGTTGCCGCACCATAAATGATGAAGTCTGGTTTATTTAGTTTCCTTACCCTACCCCTTGCTTACTAGATTTTCCACCCTCACTTGCCTTTACACTGATGGACCTTAATTCCTGATGAAGGTCTCAGGTCAAAACGTTGGCTGCTTGTCATTTCCATAGATGCTGTCTGACCCGCCGAGTTCCTCCAGCATTGTGTGTGTTGCTCTGGATTTTGAGCAACTGCAGAATCTCTTGTGTCCCAGGTCCAAGTCTGCGTTGGGTTGTGGACAGAACTGTCCTGGATAATCCCGGAGCAGCACTCCAGCTGTGGTCTTAAGGCTCCCTCATGTGTTTGTTCAGTCCCACCCACATTTATTTCCAAGCATTGCTCTGACCTCTGAGATACTTCTGATAGATTGCCTTTTCTTTCCTGCAGGCCATTGAAAGACAAACTGTGGTAAGGAGTTGGCAAGGGAAGTCCTTACCTCCTGCAGTGCCAACAAAGCGTTTGCTTGCCATCTGAAATCGGCACCTCTTGTGAACCGAGAAGCCACCTCACGAACCTGGAAAGATAAAGCCCCAGAACAAAATATCAAATAAATCTAAATTATTGTTGTAATTAAATAAAATGACACATTATTCACTGAGTGTACATGCTAACTCTAGTCACCCCATCAGAATCAGGTTTAATATCACCAGTATATGTCATGAAATGTTGTTTTGCAACAACTTTACATTCCAATAGAGAATAAGAAAATAAATTACAATAATAAATATATTTATGTATAAAATTAAATTAAATAAGTAGTGCAAAGAGAGATCAAAAAACAAAAAAAAAATAGTGAGGTAATGTTCATGGACTAATAGTCCATTCTGAAATCTGATGGCAGAGGGGAAGAAGCTCTTCTTGAAATATTGAGTGTGTGTACCTCCTCCTTGATGGTAGCAATGAGAAGAGGATAATGGGGGTCGTTAATGGTGGGGGCCACCTTCTTGATGCTGCTGCTGTGATAGTGTTATGCCATCGTGCCGCCCAGGTCCCTCTGTGCTTTTCTATAGGCATTTCTCAACTAACAAATGTCTGATTGGTGAAATGTCAACACAATACCATTGAGCGTTCAGAATATCTGCCTTCGAGTTAAAAATCTTTGTGTTTTAAAAGAACACAGTATGCACTTACAGTAGCCCTTAGAAATGTAAAGTACCCACAATCAAATTTCAAGTCACAAAATTTTGTTTAATGGAATGTTTTCTTAGAATATGACTCTTTCATGATACTAGAAAACATGTACGTCAGAAATACTTTCCTGTTGAAACTTTGTTGAGCATCTCCACTCCAATGGCAGAATTTTCCAGTGGCCAAACATTTTAATTCCTATCCCCATTCCCATTCCAATATGCAAGTCCATGGCCTCCTCTTCTGCCACGTTGAGGCCACTTTCAGCTTCGAAGAACACCATCTTATATTCCATCTAAGTAGCCCAAACCTGATGGCATGAACATCAATTTGTCCTTACAGTAATTTTTTCCCCTTCCCTTTCTTCTATTCCCCACTGTGGTCTCTTACCTCTTCTACTCATCTGCCTATCACCTCCCCTGGTGCCCCTCCTCCTTCCCTTTCTCCCATGGTCCACTCTCCCCCCATCAGATTCCTTCCTCTCCAGCCCTTTACTTTTCCCAACCATCACCTACCAGCTTCTTACTTCATCCCCCCTCCCTCATCAAACTGGATTCACCCATCACCTTCTAGCTTATCCTCCTTCACCCCCCGTAACTCCTTATTCGGCTTCTTCTCACATTTTTTTTCCCCCCAGTCCTGATGAAGAGGCTCAGCCCGAAACTTCAACTGTTTATCCATTTCTATAGATGCTGTCCGACCTGCTGACTTCCTCCAGCATTTCATCTGCGTATCACTTCCTTGTTGATGTGTTTGCTTTAGCTTTAAGTTTTCCATTTGAACAAGTGGTCTACCCACTGTGCCCCCAATCTCCGAACCAGCCTTTTGCCAAATTTCATCATCTCCAAAGTCTCCCATCTTTCCGGTTTTTACTCTAAATGGATTCTGCCATTGTTGACATTCCATCGTGCAATATGGGGAGGTAATTGTGAAGCAGTTCGAGCCAGTCAGCACCGCAACCCGGGTCCAGTCCTGACTTCTGCGCTGACTGCGTTCAACTCAAGCATGTTAGTACTCCAGTCTCTTCCCACATCCCAAACACATGTAGTTCATAGGCTAATTGACCACTATAAGTTATCCCTCGTGCAGATAAATGTTAAGATTCAAGGGGAATTGATAAGGAGAATAAGATGCGATGAACATATGATGAGTTCAAGATTAGAATACGTTCAACATCAGTTCTAATCAACAAGCTCCAAAACCTCCCTCTGCAACTGGATCCTTGACTTCCATCAGGAAACCAGTCAGTGTGGATAGAAAATAGCTTCTCCCCCTCACTGACAGTCAACACAGGTGCATGCTTAGCCCACTGCTCTACTCTCTCTACAGTCAAGAGTGTGGCTAGGCACAGCGCAATGTCACAACTGCTATCGCCAGAGTTTCAGATGGTGACGAGGAGGCATACAGGAGCAAAATGAATCAGCTGTCTGAGTGGTGCCGCATCAACAAATCTGCACTTAGCATCAGCAAGACAAAGGAATTGTCTGTAAACCTCAGGAAGATGAAGTGAATTCATTTGAAATTTCAGTAGATTTGGTATGTCACCAAAGACTAGTAAACTTGTACAGATGTACTGTGGAAAGCATTCTGTCTGGCTGCATTACCTTCTGATGTGGAGACACCAATGCAGAGGATTGAAAACAGCTGCAGAGAGTTAGAAACTCAGCAAGCTCTTTCATGGGCACTAACTTCCTTATCATCAAGGACATCTTCAAAAGGCAGCATCCATCATTAAGGACCATCACCATCCATGACAAAGCCTCTTCCCATTACTACAATGAGGGAGCTGGTACAGGAGCTTGAGATGCCCACACAGTGTCAGGAACAGCTTCTTTCCCAATGCCACCAGACTTCTGAACAGTCCATAAACTCATGAACACTACCTCACTATCTTTACTTATTATTACTTATTTTTCATATTTCATATTCATCATCACCATCATATGACGTCGACGATCATTATCTTCCACTGTCATGACCATGATTGTTCTTGGCAAATTTTTCTGCAGAAGTGGTTTGCCATCGCCTTCTTCTGGGCAGCGTCTTTACAAGACAGGTAACCGCAGCCATTATGGATGCTCCAGAGCCTGGCGTCAATGGTCACATAACCAGGACTTCTGAAATGTACTAGCTGTTCATACGACCACCCACCACAGAAATCACAGAAAACAATCAGATTGGAGGGGCCTCTGGTACAAAGTACGATTCTCTCATCCCTGAAGCCACTTGTCACTGCTCATATTATCTTAATCCTTTTTTTCCTAAATCGGACTACTTCTTAAAGTATGCTACCCAAACTCAGACAGGGCTCTATCTGGTCTGTACTGATGAAGTACAAATTTCTGCCCAATTTCCAGAACCCAGATGTAGTCTGTTTTATCAGCAAGACCAACACAAGGAAAGCTGACAGCTAGCATCTACTGCCCACTCCTAATTGTCCCTGACAACGTGGCAAGCAACTTTTTTTTTTGAACGGGTTCCGTTTTACTGCCAATTCTCGAACAACCCAAATGTGCTTCCCACAGCTGATAATCTTTGGCAGGTGAAAATGATAACATTGTGATACAAGTACAACAGGTAGTCAAAACTGCCCAATGTATCAGCAGTCCCAGCCAACCTGCCACCAAGGAAATACAGTACAGACAGAAAAGTGCCGGAAAAGGGCCAGTTACATCATGAAGGACCCCACTCATCCTGCTCATGGACTGTTTGTCCCACTCCCATCTGGGAAAATGTTACGTAGCATCCATGCCAGGACCAGCGGATTCAAAAACAGTTACTTTCCCCAAGCATCAACACTTCCATCCACTAACCCACGTGTTCACACCCCCACCAGTATTTTATCATTTCCTGTCAAAGTCACATTATGTTTAGTTCCTGTACCTAGTGTCACTTTATGGACATACAATCTATGTATGTAAGCTACAGTATCTTATGTATTTGTATTGATTGTGTTAGTATTATTGTATTTATCTTACTGTGATTTTTTTTTGCATTGCATTAGATCTGAAGTAACAATTACCTTGTTTTCCTTTACACTTGTGTACTAGAAATTACTTTAGAAACTCTTGAATCCCAACACCAAACAGAGCTGAACCCTTCGCCCATACTGATGACAACAATACAAATCAATCTGGAAAGAGCACTTTCCTTTCCGGTTAGCAGTCAGTATCAGAGCTTATTGCCACTCACCACTCTGCTAAATGGCAGCTTGCTTATCAACAAATTTGTTGATTTCTGATATTGGCGTATCTCCTTCAAGGCCCTGGTGCCCGGGCGGAACCTCCGACGTGAGGCAGCTGGTCGCGGCCCTACAAACAGGCAATCCAAGTTTTACAGAGTTCAACAGCAAGTCTGCATTTTGATAATACTCATTTTGGCTAATCGGGACACATTGGGACCAGCACAATTTAACACAATTAAGCAGCTATCCCAATTAGCTGGTTTCATGGAAATGGTTAAAAATGAATAAAAAGACTGAAGATCATTTAACTGAGTAACAAATTAATAAATGATTGACAGAGAAATTCATCCTGTGTAGGCTGCTGTGTTCTTTTGATTGATTGAAAATGAAGAAAATCAGTAAAGATAATGGACTGGCTTCATTGCCTTCCTGCATGAAATACTGTTGCCATCTGTCAATATATAAGTGAATGACTTTCTGTTTGGTCCCATAGAGCAACTTTTTCCAGTAGTGTCATTTTTTTCGTGGCATCTTAGCAAGGTTCTGAAACTTTTAAAAGTCAAAATAAAAAATAAAACTATCAAAAAAACACTTTTTTGAATCGCCATTCATCAGCCCAAATGGTTAACACAACAACACACACAAAATGCTGGAGTAACTCAGCAGGCCGGGCAGCATCCATGGAAAAGAGTACAGTCGATGTTTCAGAAGGACTTCCAATCAGATTGGTGGAATTGGGAGAAAGTTCTAGAGAGGACAGGGTGGAGAGAGATTTGTGATGGACAGTGCTCTGGGTTTGGGGCTTTTGATGGGAGCTGCGAAAGGGACAGAAGGTAAGATGCCGCAGAATGCCATTGGAAGGCAAGTCCCTGTTGCACGAAGTACTTGTCAATGATTTTGATAATGGAATTGAGGGCTTTGTGGCAAAGTTTGTGGATGATACGAAGATAGGTGAAGGGGCAGGTAGTGCTGAGGAAGTGATGCGATTGTAACAGGACTTAGACAAATTGGAAAAATATGCAAAAAAAGTGGCAGATGGAATACAGTGTTAGGAAATATATGATGATGCATTTCTGTAAAAGGAACAATAGTGCAATCTATTATCTGAATGGGGAGAAAATTCAAACATTAGAGGTGCAGGGAGACTTAGGAATCCTTGTGCAAGACTCCCAGAAGTTTAAATTACAGGTTGAGTCTGTGGTAAAGAAGGCAAATGCAATGTTGGCATTTATTTCAAGGGGAATAGAATACAAAAGCAAGGAGATAATGCTGAGCCTTTTTGACAACAGTTTAGGGCCCCATATCTCAGAAGGGATGTGTTGTCATTGGAGAGAGTTCGGAGGATGATTCCAGGAATGAAGGGGTTAACATATGAAGAGCATCTGGCAGCTTTAGGCCTGTACTCACTGGAATTTAGAAGAATGCAGGGGAATCTCATTGAAACCTTCTGAATGTTGAAAGAACCAAATGGGATGGATGTAGAGAGGATGTTTCCTCTGATGGTGGAGGTATCCAGAACTAGAGGGCACAGTCTCAAAATTGAGGGGCAACCTTAGAGCAGAGGTAAGGAGGGTTTTTTTTTTAAGCCAGAGAATAATAAATCTTTGGAATGCTCTGCCACAGACTGCAGTGGAGGCCAAGTCCGTGGGTATATTTAAGGCAGAATTTGATAGTTTACTGATCGGTCAGGGCATCAAAGAATATGGCAAGAAGGCAAGTGAATGCAGTTGGGTGGGATCCGGAATCAGCCATGATGGAATGGCAGAGCAGTCTTGATGGGCTGAATGGCCTCATTCTGCTCCTGAGTCTTATGATTCGTATAGTTGAGTAGTATTGCAGCAACAATCTTGCACTCAACATCAGCAAGACCAAACAGCTCATTGTGTCTTGTGCAGATGAATGGCTCCAAGGGGGAAGGGCCAGTACTCCTGAGAGAGCCCGTTTGTTCCAGGTGGATTTTGATCAGTGTGTGCTTCCATGAAGATGATAGTCCAGCATGCGAGTAAATGACAACTCCATGATGAGCTCCAACTTCATAGACACATTGGACAGCTTTAACTGTAATGGGCCCTTTTAGTATTTTCTTTTCTCTTCCCTGAGATTGGTACATATACTTTCTTTTTAATTTAAATTTAATCAAGGTTTTTTTCACCATGATGTTGCAATTTTGAACCCAAAATTATACGGACTCGAGATGTATATTGTTTGTGAGTCTCGTGGCTGTTAGCAGAGCTCGCTAACGAGCCAAGTTGGCTTACGAGCACAATGAGAGCATTACACTTTGGTTAGACCACATTAGGAAAGTCGTGTTCAGCTCTTGTCACTTCATGATAGGAAGGATATGGAATCTTTAGTGAGGGTGCAGAGAAGATTTACCAGGATACTTCCTGAAGGTTGTCGTAAGTTACAACGGGACATCGACAGGACACAGAACTGGGCTGAGAAGTGGCTAGATGGTGTTTAATCTGGAAAAGTGTGAAGTGATTCACTTGGAAGGTTGAATTTGAAGGCAGAATACAAGGTTGAGAACAAGATTCTTAGTAGTGTAGAGGAACAGAGTTATCTCAGGGTCCACATGCATAGATCCCTCAAAGTTGCTGTGCAAGTTGATAGGGTGTACAAGTTGAAGTAGTGTGTTGATCTTCATTCATTGAGGGACTGAGGTTAAGAGTCACAAAGCAGCTCGAGAAAGTGCTGGTTATACCATACTTGGAGTATTTTGTTCAATTCTGGTCACCTCATCAGAAAGGATACCAACAATATTTACCAGGAATGTGCCTGGACTACAGGATAGATTGAGCAAGCCGTTGGTAGGGATATACAAGATAATTAATAGGCATTTATAGATTGGACAGCCAGCACCTTTTTCCCAAATACAAGACCATAAGATATAGGAGCAGAAGTAGGCTATTCGGCCCATCGAGTCTGCTCCAGCAATCAATCATGGGCTGATCCAATCCTTCCAGTCATCTCCACTCCCCTGCCTTCTCCCCATACCCTTTGATGCCCTGGCTAATCAAGAACCTATCTACTTCTGCCTTAAACGCACCCAATGACTTGGCCTCCACAGCCACTCATGGCAACAAATTCCACGGATTTACCACCCTCTGATTAAAGTAATTTCTCCACATCTCTGTTCTAAATGGACGTCCTTCAATCCTGAAGTCGTGCCCTCTTGTCCTGGACTCCCCTACCATGGGAAATAACTTTGCCATATCTAATCTGTTCAGGTCTTTTAACATTCTGAATGTTTCTATGAGATCACCCCCCTCATTCTCCTGAACTCCAGGGAATACAACCCAAGAGTTGCCAGGCGTTCCTCATATGGTAACCCTTTCATTACTGGAATCATTCTCGTGAACCGCCTCCAATGTCAGTATATCCTTTCTAAAATAAGGAGCACAAAACTGCACACAATACTCCAAGTGTGGTCTCATGAGTGCCTTATAGAGCCTCAACATCACATCCCTGCTCTTGTATTCTATACCTCTAGAAATGAATGTCAACATTGCATTCACCTTCTTCACCACCAACTCAACCTAGAGGTTAAACTTTAGGGTATCCTGCACAAGGACTCCCAAGTCCCTTTGCATCTCTGCATTTTGAATTCTCTCTACATCTAAATAATAGTCTGCCCATTTATTTCTTCCACCAAAGAGCATGACCATACACTTTCCAACATTGTATTTCATTTGCCACTCCTTTGCCCATTCCCCTAAACTATCTAAGTCTCTCTGCAGGCTCTCTGTTTCCTCAACACTACCCACTCCTCCACCTATCTCAGTATCATCGGCAAACTTAGCCACAAAGCCATTAATACTATAGTCCAAATCATTGACATACATCGTAAAAAGCTGTGGTCCCAACATAGACCCCTGTGGAACTCCACTGATAACCGGCAACCAGCCAGAACAGCTCCCCATCTGTAATTTCTTCCTACACTGAAGGTTTAAATCTTCTCTTCGACGGGAGTTCAGTGAAACCATCTCTCACTGCTCCCCATCTGTAATTTCTTATGCAGAATTCCTCGTGTTTCCCTTTATTCCCACTCTGCTTTCTGCCAATCAGCCAATGCTCCACCCATGCTAGTAACTCACCTGTAAGCAGCCTAATGTGCAGCACCTTGTCAAAGGCCTTCTGAAAATCCAAATACACCACAACTACTACATCTCCTTTGTCTACCCTGCTTGTAATTTCTTCTAAAAATTGCAGTAGGTTAGTCAGGCAGGATTTTCCTTTCAGGAAACCATGCTGGCTTTGGCCTATCTTGTCATGTACCTCCAGGTACTCCGTAATCTCATCCCTAACAATCGATTCCAGCAACTTTCCAACCACTGATGTCAGGCTAACAGGTCTATAGTTTCCTTTCTGCTGCCTCCCACCCTTCTTAAATAGCGGAGTAACATTTGCAATTTTCCAGTCATCCGGTACAATGCCAAAATCTATTGATTCTTGAAAGATCATTGTTAATACCTCCGCAATCTCTCCAGTTACTTCCTTCAGAACCCGAGGGTGCATTCCATCAGGTCCAGGAGATTTATCCACCCTCAGACCGTTAAGCTTCCTGAGCACCTTCTCAGTAGTAATTTTCACTGCACATACTTCATCTCCCTGACACTCTTGAATGTCCGGTACACTGCAGATGTCTTCCACTGTGAAGACTGATGCAAAATACACATTCAGTTCCTCTGCCATCTCTGCTTCTCTCATTACAATATCTCCAGCGTCATTTTCTATTGGTCCTGTATCTACCCACAACTCCCTTTCACCCTTTATATACTTAAAAAAGCTTTTAGTATCTTCTTTGATATTAGTCGTCAGCTTTCTTTCATAATTCATCTTTTCCTTCCTAATGACCTTCTTAGTTTCCTTCTGCAAGTTTTTATAAGCTTCCCAATCCTCCATCTTCCCACTGGCTTTGGCATCCTTGTATGCTATCTCTTTTGCTTTTACTTTGGCTCTGACTTCACTTGTCAGCCACAGTAGTGTCCTTCTTCCATTCCAAATTTCTTCTTATTTGGAATATATCTGTCTTGCACTTCCCTCATTTTTCGCAGAAACTCCAGCCATTGCTGCTCTGCTTTCCCTTTCCAGTCAACCTTGACCAGTTCCCCTCTCAACCCATTGTAATTTCCTTTATTCCACTGAAATAAAGTTTCTCCTTCTCAAATTTCAAAGTGAACTTGATCATATTGTGATCAGTGTTCCCTAAGGGTTCCTTAACCTTAAGCTCTCTTATCACCTCTGGATCATTGCACAACACGCAGTCCAGCACAGCCAATCCCTTAGTGGGCTCAACAACAAACTGTTCTAAAAAGCCATCCCTTAGACATTCTACAAATTCTCTCTCTTGAGGTCCAGTACTGGCCTGGTTTTCCCAATCCACTTTCATGTTAAAATCCCCCATAGTTATCATGACATTGCCCTTCTGACACCTCTTTTCTATCTCCTGCTGTAATTTGTAATCCACATCCTGGCTGCTGTTTGGAGGCCTGTATACAACTGCCATAAGGGTCCTTTTACCCTTGCCATTTCTTAACTCAACCCATAGAGACCATACACCTTCCAATCCAATGTCATCTATTTCCAATGATTTAATATTATTTCTTATACACAGAGCCACACCACCCCCACTGCCTTCTAGCCTATCTTTCTGATACACTGTATATCCTTGGACGTTCAGCTCCCAATGGCAGCCATCCTTTAGCCAAGTTTCAGAGACGGCCACAATGTCATACTTGCCAATCTGTAGCTGAATTTCAAGATCGTCCATTCATTTTTTATGCTGCATGCATTGAAATACAACACTTTCAGTCCAGTATTTGTTGCTTTCTGTTTTAACGGTACCACGCCTCTATTGCCCTGTAACTCATCCCACTGGCTGTGATTCTGCCCCATCTCCTGCCTGTCCCTATCATCTCTGTTGCATGCTAACTTTGATTTATTTCTGCTTTCCCCTTCCTTAGCCCTATCACTCCGACTCCTATCCCTCCGCCATATCCCTCACCAATCCCTGCAACCAACCCCGATCAGTCCGGTTCCAAATTTGAGGTAGTGTGGCTTTACCTGGACTCACCCCAGAAATCCTCCTTCAATCACCCCTAGTATGTGTTGCTTAGCCATCAGCCACGTAGATTGCTTGTGCAGAACACTCAACTGAAGAACAGCCTCAGGGCATTGAGACACAGGAAAAACAGGGAAGTCAACAAAGCCCAGGGGGCGATGGGCTGGACTTTTTCCCCAAGATGGAAATGGCTAAAAGAAGGGAATAATTGTAAGGTGTTTGGAGGAAAGTATTGGGGGGGCAGGGGGAGGGGAATGTCAAAAGCAAGTTCCTTATACAGAAAGTGGTGAGTGCGTGGAACTTCCTGCAAAGAATGGTGATAGAGGCTGATACATAGAAACATAGAAAACCTACAGCACAACACAGGCCCTTCAGCCGACAAAGCTGTGCCGAACATGTCCTTACCTTAGAACTACCTAGGCTTACCCATAGCCCTCTATTTTTCTAAGCTCCATGTACCCATCCAGGAGTCTCTTAAAAGACCCTATCGTATCCGCCTCCACCACTGCCGCCGGCAGCCCATTCCACACACTCACCACTCTCTGTGTAAAAAACTTACCCCTGTCATCTCCTCTGTACCTAAGAGACATACATCAGAGACATTTAAGAGATAGGCACATGGATGAAAGAAAAATGCGACGAGAAGGGTTCGATTGACATTGCTGTAGATTTGGTTGACACAACGTTGTGGCCCACTGCACTGTTCTATGTCCTACTTGCAGGTTCTGAAGGACAAAAATAATGTGAACTAATTTGTACTGTTGAAGTTCAATTTTCTATTCTTTTATTTAAATAGTAACAGTGTGCTCCCAATAAATTTTATTTGGAAATAGCATTGACTGTCACCTCATGGAGAAAGGAAGATGTTCTCTTTTGACTGTCTACATTATTTGTCCCTTATTTGAGACAGACGAAAGCGAACAACAGGAGTGAAACTGTCTTACTTTGTGGGGCTCTGGGGCTAATGGACGGTCTCCCACGGGGACTCTCTTGTTCTGCCCTTGGTGACCTTCTGGGAGACCTCGGCAACCTTTGTGGTGGCCTTGCCGGCGATAATCTCAGCGGTGATCTTCGCTTGGGTGCTGCGCCCCTCCGCTTGGCTGTTCCGCGAGGTCGCCCACTCATTATTGTTGCTACCTGCAGTTCAAATATTTGATAAATCACACCAGTTCTTCCATTTTTGCATGGTATCACATTGAAAATACTTCATTGACAATGAAAACACGAAAGGAAGGTTGCACAGTGACAGAACTCCTTTTGTAAGGAGTAATCCATGTATACAACAAACACTGCCTTATCTGCACCCTCTACAAAAATCCTCCATCCAGTTTGTGAGGTATGACGGGCCCCACACTGAGCTATGCCAACTACACTTTTACAAATTGTACCAACAGTCTTCACCAATAGGATTTTAAAGCTTTTTTTGAACTATATTCCTAAACTGTGGAATTCAATATCTAAAAACTCAGTTGACATTTTTAAGGACCAACACAAAACCTATTTACTTAACCTTACTTTTAACTAATAACTTTTTGTCTTTTATTTTCACATTTGCATTTTATCCCATTGTAAAGCACTTTGATCGGGCAGATGGGGCTTGTCAATTCAAATCAAGTCAAGTCACTTTTAAAATTGTCATTTCAACCATAACTGCTGGTACAGTACACAGTAAAAATGAGGCAATGTTTTCCAGGACCATGGTGCTACATGAAACAATACAAAATCTACACTGAACTACGTAAAACAACACAAAAACTACACTAGACTACAGACCTACACAGGACTGCATAAAGTGCTCAAAACAGTGCAGGCATTACAATAAAAATCAAGACAGTAGGCACAGTAGAGGGTACAGTAGGTTGGTGTCAGTCCAGGCTCTGGGAATTGAGGACTCTGATGGCTTGGGGGAAGAAACTGTTACATAGTCTGGTCGTGAGAGCCCGAATGCTTTGGTACCTTTTGCCAGATGGCAGGAGGGAGAAGAGTTTGTATGAGGGGTGTGTGGGGTCCTTCATAATGCTGTTTGCTTTACGGATGCAGCGTGTGGTGTAAATGTCTGTGATGGCGGGAAGAGAGACCCCAATGATCTTCTCAGCTGACCTCACTATCCGCTGCAGGGTCTTGCGATCCGAGATGGTGCAATTTCCCAACCAGGCAGTGATGCAGCTGCTCAGGATGCTCTCAATACATCCTCTGTAGAATGTGGCGAGGACAGCCGTGGTTGGCAGCTCATCTAGAAGGAAAACTCTGATCTCAAACCTCCGCTGCCTTGCGGCTGTACCCACTCATGAGGAAAGCTTTGGGATTAAACCCCCGAGGAAAAATCCAGAGCTGAAGTCCCTTTGTTGAGTTCAATGCTGAACGGCAACTACCGTGATGCCACTGGTGCCAAACCGTATCAGTCTCTGCAGTTCCGTTGGATGCATCAGCTGTGTGGAGAGGACAAGCCTGCCACGTGGGCAACAACTTGCTCTTCAAATCGTACTGTCCTGGCGTGTGCAACATGTAGACAGCTAGGACACAATATCCATGGTCGACCCTGATGAATGGGGGGCCTCAAAGCACTTGGAACTACATCATCTGTATGAAAAGTACACTATAAATAAGATGTTTATTATTTGTTTCCCTACCATGGATACAAGGCTCGCCAGCTGAAAAATGCCTGGTTTGTCTCTACTGCCATTCATTAATTGAACAACTTTGGCTGTACTCCTCTTCCCCCCCTCCCCACCACACAACCCCCCCTCCCACCCCCACCCCGGACCCATCCTTGCCTATGGCTAGCATGGAAACAGAGATTTCCAACAAGAACCCAACAGTCTCCTCCTCTCTTGCCTCTCTCAATAATCCCATCTGGCCCTGGGCACTTATGCTCCTGAAAGTCAATAGACAATAGACAATAGGTGCAGGAGTAGGCCATTCAGCCCTTCGAGCCAGCACCACCATTCACTGTGATCATGGCTGATCATCCATAATCAGTACCCTTCCTGAAGATCAAACACCTTCTCATTCTCCATAGTAACACGCCCCTTTCTGAACTCACTGTCCTCCCTATCCTTCTCCTTGATGATACCAATGTAAAGTATTTGTTTAGTACCCCAGTACCGCTTATCTGCCTCTTCATCATAATGCTGGGCTGTGAGAGCCAAGAAATTGGCTTTCAGTGTTTTCAATAAATCATCTTTGAAAGATAAAATTACCCCTCAGCTGCACAAGAAATAGAGGACTCCTTATTCTAAAACTATGCCTTAGAATTAGATTCCAAAGTTCAAAGTAAAATTCATTACCAGAGTACATATCGCCCTGAGCTTCAGTTTCCTGAGTACAATAACTGTAATCTGAGAACAGTAACTGTAAACAGGATCAATGAAAGAGCAGAAGAATAGAAGATAACAAACTGTTGAAATGTAACTGTAAATGAATAGCAATAAATAATGAGAACACGAAGCAACAAAATAAAGTGAGATCATTGGTTGTGGGAACACCAATAGAATGAATGTAATTATCCCCAATTGTTCAAGAACCTGATGGTTGAGGGGTAGTAACTGTTCTTGAACCTGGTGGTGCGAGTCCTGAGGCTCTTGTACCTTCTACCTGATGGCAGCAGCGAGAAGAGAACACAGTCTGGTGGTGAGGATCTTTGATGGTGGATGCTGCTTTCCTACAGCAGCATTTCATGTAGATGTGCTCAATGGTTGGGAGGTTTTACCTGTGATGTAGTGGGCCAAATCCACTACCTTCTGTAGGACTTTCTATTCAAAGGCATTGGTATTCTGATACCAGGCCATAAAGCAGCCAGTCAATACACTCTCCACCACACGCCTGTAGAAGTTTGTCAAGGTTTGGGAGGACATGTTGAATCTCCACAGCCTTTGAAGGAAGTAGAGTGCTGTTGTGCTTTCTTTGCAATTACAATTATATGATTCCCCCACCAGAGGAAATATCTTCTCAATATCTGCATTGTCAACCCTTCGTCGAGTATTGGTTTCATTAGGTGCTAGGCTGATCTTCAAGTAGATTAACAGGGAGGCACAGCATTGAGGGTCTTTGGGCAATGTCGACTCAGACCATGTGAGGCCTGCGTCGGGCATTTTCATGCCTTACAAGGCGCAGATTGGAAGTCTGTGTGGGGCACAACTCCTCGCACAGACTAGAGTAATGTGTGGTTAAGTGTCTTGTTCAAGGACACAACTCGCTGCCACAGCTGAGGCTCGAACTAGCGACCTTCAGATTACTAGACGAATGCGTTAACCACTTGGCCACGTGCCCAACACAACAAGGGTCTTTACTACAGTATACTGTAATGTTCCACATTCAGAGCAACGCACACGAAGTGCTGGAGGAACTCAGCAGGTCAGGTAGCATCAATGGAAAAGAATAAACAGCCATCATTTCACACACAATCCTGATGAAAGGTCTCAGTCTGAAACTTCGACTGTGTACTGTTTTCCATGGATGCTGCCTGACCTGCTGATTTTCTCCAGCTCTGTGTGTGTGTGTGTGTGTGTGTGTGTGTGTGTGTGTGTGTGTGCATGTCGTTTGGATTTCCAGCATTTGCAGGTTTTCTCTTATTTGTGTTGAGTTCACTTTGGCCTGCAGTTTATAGCTAAGGCCAGTTGAGCCTGTTACAGATGTTCACTCCCTGATACCAACCCTGTAAGAGCTCTTTATTTCCCTACTACTTGCTAATCCTGCAGCATTTTGGGTGTGTTGCTCTGGATTTCCGGCATCTATAGAATTTCTGGTGTTAATGTCCAATGCTCTATAGGACATAAACTATAATCGCCCAATCTGTTATCACATTGCAAAATTGCCATTAGAGAGCCCATGGAAAGATACTAACATAGATAGAGGATTGGCTGACTGGCAGGAAGCAAAGTGAGGAAATAAACGGGGGGTGGGGGTCCTTTTTTACTTGGCTGCTGGTGACCAGCGGTGTGACGGAGGGTTCAGTGTAGGGATCACTACTTTTCACATTGTATATCACGCTAATGATGTGGATGTCGGAATTTCGGAATTGATGGCTTTGCGGCCAAGTTTGAGGACGATACAAAGACAGGTGGAGGAGAAGAGAGTGTTAAGGAAGCAGGGAGTCTGCAGAAGCGCTTGGACCGGTAACATTAGGAGATTGGCAGACGGAATGCAGTGTCCGGTAGTGTATGATCAATCACTTTGGTGGAGGGAATAAAGGTATAAAGTATCTTCTATCTAAGCGGGCAGAAAGTTTAAAAATCTGAGGGGCAAAGAGACTTGTTACAAAACAATAACTTATTTCTGGACCTCTTTTCATTCAGACTTAGTGCAAACTGCTTTACAACGGGATCAGGTGCAAAACATTAAAAAAAACATGAAAATAAAAAGACAAAAAGATAGTTAAATAATTAGGACTTGAGCTGTCATTTAAAGTGTCAGCATGGCGGAGCATAGGCTTTTCGACACTGGCAGCCTCTCCTTCCGTCTTCCACCCACCGCCGCGCCCCTGCCCCTCACCGTCACGGCCGCCCCGATCCCCGCCGCTCTCCCCTCACCGTCACCGCCGTCCCGAGCCTCCACCGAGCGAGCGAGCGCGACTCGGGGCCCGCAGCCCGCGGCCCAGCCCCCTTACCTCGGCAGATTCAAATAATGCGCCTCCAGCGTCTCCCCGGCAACCCCGCCGCCGACGGTTGAGACGTACTGATGACGTCGGCGAAGGGGCGGCGAGGCAGCTCTCTCGCCCCGCCCTCCGAAAGACAGACAAACCTCTCCCCCACCCCTGCCCCCGGCCCCGCCCCCGCCCCCGCCCCTGTCCCCGATCCCCGCCCCCCGCCTCAGGCCCCGCCCCCGGCCCCGCTATCAGTGCGCCGACACCGCATAATTGGCAGGTGGGAAGGCGGGACCTTCAGGGAGGAGGGCCCGAACGGGTTTTCCCCAATAGGATACCAGTATTCACGTGATTGACATTTAGCTCAACCGATGGTACTCGTCCTCAGTGCTACCCATTCCGTCAGTGCAGACCCTCTTAGATTATGAGGACACTCAGTCCTCATTTATTGTCATTTATAAATGCATGAATTAAGAAATAATACAATGTTCCTCCAGAGTATTATCACAAAAAAAAACAGAACAAATCAAAGACTAACACTAACAAGACCACATAATTATAACATAGTCGTACTTTATTGATCCCGAGGGAAATTGGGTTTCGTTACAGTTGCACCAACCAAGAATAGAGTATAAAGTATAGTATATAGTTACAGCAGTGCAAAACAATACCATAATTTCAGTGCCTGAAGGCAGTCCCTCACCCTTAACCCGTGATCCCTCAGTGTTGTCCCTCCCCTCTCAAGGTCTCATCTCATGTTCTTGATATTTATCGCGTATTTACTTTCTGTGATTACTTTGCTGGTGTTTTTATTTCTTTTCATTTACTGTGTATGCCCTTATGAAAATGAATCTCAGTGTTGTGTATGGTGACATTCATAATAAATTTACTTTGAACAGCAGTGCCTCTGTTTTCTTAAAGGTTTGTGCAGGTTTGGCATGCCAGCTAAAACTTGAAAGTGAATTTATTATTAAAGTTCATGTATGTCACCATATACAACCCTGAGATTTGTTTTCTTGCTGGAATACACAGTAATTCCAAGAACCATAATTCCAATCAATGAAATGAAATAGGCATCCGTTAGTCTTGCGAGACCATGGATCTGCACCTGGAAAGTCTTCATTCTCCAGGGTGCAGGCCTGGGCAAGGTTGTATGGAAGACCAGCAGTTGCCCATGCTGCAAGTCTCCCCTCTCCACGACACCAATGTTGTCCAAGGGAAGGGCATTAGGACCCATACAGCTTGGCACTGTCATCGCAGAGCAATGTGTGATTATGTGCCTTGCTCAAGGACACAACACGCTGCCTCGGCTGGGACTCGAACTCACGACCTTCAGGTAGCTAGTCCAATGCCTTAACCACTTGGCCACATGCCCACAATCAATGAAAGACCACACCCAACAGGACGGACAAACAACCAATGTGCAAACACAAGAAACTGCAAATACAAAATAAAGAAAAAAGAACTTTTTAGAATAGATAAGCCATAAAAGGTCTTTTAAGAGACTCTTGGATAGGTACATGGAGCTTAGAGAAATTGAGGACTATGGGTGACACTAGGTAATTTCTAAAGTAAGTACTGTACGTGTTCAGCACAGCATTGTGGGCTGAAGTGCCTGTATTGTGCTGTAGGTTTCTATGTAAATATCAAGTCATGCGATGAAGTGAGCCCACAGTTTGTGGGAACAGTTCAGTGTTGGAGTGAGTGAAGCCATCCCATCTGGTGCAAGAGCCTGCTGGTTGAGGTGTAATAACCGTTCCCAAACCCAGTGGGGTGACAAACTTTCACAGATGCACGTTGGAGAGTAGCCTGACTGGATGCAAATAGTCTGGTGTAGAAACACCAATAATGACAAACACAAAAGTCTACAAAGCAGGCCAGTCCATCACTGGCAAAGCCTTCCTCACCACTAAGCACATCTACAAGAGGCACTGCCACAAGCAAGCTGCCTCCATGATCAGGCCTTGCTCTCTTCTCGCTGCTACCATCAGAAGTAGGTACAGGAGTCTTAGTCTCACACTTAAGATTCAGTTATTACCCCTCAACCATCCTGATTCTGAACTACAGGGAATAACTTCACTCAACACAACTCTGATCTAATTCCAAAACCTATGGACTCACTTTCAGGAACTCTAAAACGCATGTCTCACTATTGAATTGAATTGAACTGAATCAGAATCAGGTTTATTATCACCAGCATGCGTTGTGAAATTTGTTAACTTAGCAGGAGCAGTTCAATGCAATACATAATCTAGCAGAGAGAAAAAATAATAATAAATAAAATAAAGATAATAATTAATAAACAAATAAATCAATTACAGTATATGTATATTGAATGGATATTAATAAAAAACATGCAAAAGCAGAAATACAGTATATTAAAAAACAGTACCCAGCTGTCCTGGGTACTCTGCAGACTAGTGTCCAAGATGGAGCTGACTAGATTTACAACCTTCTGCAGCTTCTTTCGGTCCTGTGCAGTAGCCCCTCCGTACCAGACAGTGATGCAGCCTGTCAGAATGCTCTCCACAGTACATCTATAGAACTTTTTGAGTGTATTTGTTGACATGCCCCCAGGAACTTGAAACTGCTCACTCTCTCCACTTCTGATCCCTCTATGAGGATTGGTATGTGTTCCTTCGTCTTACCCTTCCTGAAGTCTACAATCAGCTCTTTCGTCTTACCGACATTGAGTGCCAGGTTGAATGCCATTTTATTATTCACATCCTTCATATACATGAGGAGTAAAAATCTTTACGTTACGTCTCCATCTAAATGTGCAATGTGCAATTTATAGTAACTTGTAATAAATAGTATGTACAACAGAACAGCCAATATAACATAGAAATACGGTTGTGTCAGCATGAATTAATCACTCTGATGACCTGGTGGAAGAATCTGTCCCAGAGCCTGTTGGTCCTGGCTTTTATGCTGCAGTACCATTTCCCGGATGGTAGCAGCTGGAACAGTTTGTGGTTGGGGTGACTCGGGTCCCCAATGATCCTTTTTACACACCTGTCTTGGTAAATTTACTGACTTTGTATTTGCACTTTGT
This sequence comes from Mobula hypostoma, assembly GCF_963921235.1. NCBI lineage: Eukaryota > Metazoa > Chordata > Chondrichthyes > Myliobatiformes > Myliobatidae > Mobula > Mobula hypostoma. The sequence goes on along the minus strand of NC_086101.1, from coordinate 5,191,219 downwards.
CTACTTTTCCCACATTGGTTGTTTGTCAACCTTTGTTTGTGTAGTTTTTCATTAATTCTATTGTATGTTTTTGTTCTACCGTGAATGCCTGCAGGAAAACGAACTCTCAAGGTAGTATATGGTGATAATAATCTACTTCAAACTTTCCAGATTATCTAGCACGGAGGAACATTCAGAAGCATTTTGTTTTACAGCTGATTTATTGAAAGGTGTATTAAATCAATGTCAAAGCTGTTCATAGAACCATCATGAAAAACGAGCCAGGTCTGAGAGGAGTGTAGCCCCCCTGGCAAGCCTCGGGGTCGCTCAGCTCGCTGTCGTCTAGGGAAGCAGCCCTCAGCCCCACCAAACTGGGTAATTAGTTTGCGTGGATGCTGTGTGAGGTACCCCACCCTGCCAAATAACAGACAATACACCAGATGCAATTAAATGATTTACAGTTTATAGATATTACTGAAACTATATAATTAATAGAGAATAAAATAAAAAAGGAAAATAAAAGGCGCCACACTTATCAAAGTTCAATCTCTTCATGCACAAACAGTTGGAGCTCAGGACCCTTCTTCTTCACTCTGTGATCCCCTCAGACCACCTCGACCTGCCGCCTGGGACCAACAACGGTGGTCGACCAGACGCTCCACACGAGTCCATCCCCGTCCCCTCTCCTCACTGAACACCCTGGACCTCGGACTCCTGCTCGGGGTCCGACCCCATTAGCCGACTCACAGCACCTGGTCCATCCTCTGTCTCTCTCTCTCTCTCTCCCGCCTTCTCTCCAAAAAACCCACACATCGCACTAACAAACAGACACACAGAAAGAATAACATCTATCCCAATTGGTTTGTTCATCCTCTTATCAGTAACATGATCCAAACAAACTACTAGTGGGAGGACTTTCTCAGCAGTTAACATAACAAAGAAGCCATTTTAATTAGACTACGCAGTAACACAAGAGAAGAAACTCCGTACAGGAACAACACCTCATATTCTGCCTAGTCTGCAACCTGATGGCATGGCCATCGATTTCTCCAACCAGGTATTTTTTCTCCTCACCCTTCCCCCTTCTTCTCACCTGCCTATCACCTTCTTCCCTTTCTCCCATCGTCCACTCTCCTCTCCTGTCAGATTCTTTCTTCTTCAGCCCTTTACCTCTTCCACCTGTCAACTCCCAGCTTCTCACTTCAACACCACCCACCTGTTAGCTTGAACTAGCAAAAAAAATCGGCAGATGCTGGAAATCCAAGCAACACACACACACAAAATGCTGGAGGAACTCAGCAGGCCAGGCAGCATCCATGGAAAAGAGTACCGCCTGCTGAAGGGTCTCAGCCCAAAACAACAACTGTACTCTTTTAAATAGATGCTGCCTGGCCTGCTGAGTTCCTCCAGCATGTTGCTGTGTGTCACCTGCTAGCTTGTCCTCCTTCCCCTGTCCGCAAATTCTTATTCTGGGATTGTCTCCTTTCCTTTCCAGTATTGATGAAGGGTCTCGACTCAAAACAGGGACTGTTTATTCATTTCCATAGATGCTGCTTGACCTGCTGAGTTCCTCCAGCATTTTGTGTGTGTTGCTCTCAGCCAGTGGAGTGCAAGGGTATTTGACAGGAGAAGAGGCCGGCCATAGTCATGCTGTTGCATGGGAGCTCCTTACACCGGAGCTTTTCAGAACCGCTGTCACGGCGTGCTGGAACAGGTGGTGACAACGCGGCATTTCATTGTTTTCTTCTTTTTATTATTATCACTACTTTACTGTCGCCAAACAATTGATACCAGAGCGTACAATCAGCACAGCGATATTTGATTCTGCGCTTTGCAGAATCTAACAATTTCAGAACAGACGGCAACGAGACTGAAGCCAGAAGGGTTAGAAATGTACTCACCAAATACTTTGACCCATAGCTTACTGAATAAATAAGTATACTCCCTTTGCCCTGTTTTCTGCCTTTGCTTGTATGAAGGTGGTTTACCTATTTATGCAAGTACTTCTCTGACAATAGATGTGTAACAGCCTAATGTAACATTGTATGGAAATACAAGATAACACTGATGCAGACGTTTCATACATTTAACAAGGTGCTTTATTAATGCGACAGAGTTAGTCAGTTTTTCAATGTTCGTCATCAGCCAGGTCATACTGTCCATGAACTCCCTGTCGGTTGCCTCCATACGCTCCAGTATTTGTTTTTTTTAGTTTTAAGTCCTCCTGCCCAGTAGGAGGAGATTCGTCCAAATATCCGCCCATGTGGACGGAGATATTTTGAAAAACGCTTAGTGTGGACGCCTGTCGTTTTTACTCGAAACCGGCGTTTTCAAAATTATCCGGCGTAGTGTGGACGTTTATTTTCACGGATTTTGAATTTCCCCAAACAACGAAAGTTACACTCCGTGGCCACTTTATTTGGTACCTCCTGCAACAAAGTTTCCATTGTTCCGTCAGTATTCCTGATCTACTTTCCCCCTCTATCTCTACCCCGAATGCACAGTGTTCCTGCAGTGAGGTAAGCCTTTTGCCGTGTCGAACTCGGCACCGATGTTAATAAGACTATAAGACATAGGAGCAGAATTAGGCCATCTGGCCCATCGAGTCTGCTCCGCCATTCAATCATGGCTGATCCTTTTTCTCTTATCCTCAACCCCTGTTCCTGGCCTTCTTTGATGCTGTGTCCATTCAAGAACCTATCAATCTCTGCCTTAAATACACCCAACGACCTGGCCTCTACAGCTGCATGTGGCAACAAATTCCACAAATTCACCACCCATTGGCGAAAGAAATTTCTCCGCATCTCTGTTTTGAAAGGGTGCCCCTCTATCCTGAGGCTGTGCCCTCTTGTCCCGGACTCTCCCACCATGGGAAACATCCTTCCCACATCTACTCTGTCTAGGCCTTTCAACATTAAATGAGATCCCCCCTCATCCTTCTGAATTCCAGCGAGCACAGCCCCAGAGCCATCAAACGTTCCTCATATGATAACCCTTTCATTCCCAGAATCATCCTTGTGAGCTTCCTCTGGACTCTCTCTGATACCAGCACATCTTTTCTCTGTGAGCTGTGTGTCCACTCATACCTTATACACCCAGTTGCCTACTTATCCACTTTCTTCTGCCACTGTAACCCATCCACTTCAGAGTTCGACCTGCGCGTTGAGATTCTCTCCTGCACACCACAGTTGTCACGTGTAGTTATTCCAGTTACTGTCAGCTTGAACCAGTCTGGCCATTCTCCTCCGAGCTCTCCCATTATTATCTAAATGGAGTCAAGTTACAAAAAGGGGAAGTACAACGAGATCTAGGTGTTCTTGTACATCAGTCACTGAAAGCAAGCATGCAAGTACAGCAGGCAGTGAAGAAAGCTAATGGCATGCTGGGCTTCATAACAAGGGGAATTGAGTATCAGAGCAAAGAGGTCCTTCTGCAGCTGTACAGGGCCCTGCTGAGACCACACCTGGAGTACTGTGTGCAGTTTTGGTCTCCAAATTTGAGGAAGGACATTCTTGCTATTGAGGGAGTGCAGCGTAGGTTCACAAGGTTAATTCCCGGGATGGCGGGACTGTCATATGTTGAAAGATTGGAGCTACTGGGCTTGTATACTCTGCAATTTAGAAGGCTGAGAGGGGATCTTATTGAAACATATAAGATTATTAAGGAATTGGACATGCTGGAGGCAGGAAGCATGTTCCCGCTGATGGGTGAGTCCAGAACCAGAGGCCACAGTTTAAGAATTAGAGGTAGGCCATTTAGAACGGAGTTGAGGAAAAACTTTCTCACCCAGAGAGTGGTGGATATATGGAGTGCTCTGCCCCAGAAGGCTGTGGAGGCCAAGTCTCTGGATGCTTTCAAGAAAGAGATGGATAGAGCTCTTAAAGATAGTGGAATCAAAGGTTATGGGGATAAGGCAGGAACTGGATACTGATTGTGGATGATCAGCCATGATCACAGTGAATGGCGGTGCTGGCTCAAAGGGCTGAATGGCCTACTCCTGCACCTATTGTCTATTGTCTATTAACAAGGGGTTTCCACCCACAGGACTGCCAGTCACTGGGTTTTTTTTTGTATTTCCCGCACCGGTCTCTGTAAACTCTAGAGACTGTTGTGTGTGAAAATCCCAGGAGATCAGTAGTTACTCAAACTGCCCATCTGGCACCAACAATCATTCCATGCCACAGTGACTTAGATCACATTTCGTCCCCAGTCTGAACTGAACCTCTTGACCATGTCGGCGTGCTTTGAGTTGCTGCCACATGATTGGTAGTTGCTTTAATGAGCAGTTGTACAGATGTACCTAATAGAGTGGCCAGGGTCTTACTTCACCTTATGTAGATACTGAAGAGATACAGTGCAGAACAGGATCCTCCAGCCCAGCCAGCCACGACCAACCAGCAAACTACTTGGCCTAACGACAGGACAATTTACGATGACAATGACCCTCCTAACCCCTACGTCTTTGGACTGTGGGAGGAAACTGAAGCATCTGGAGGAAACCTACGCGAAGGATGTACAAACTTCTCACAGAGGACTCCTGTTATACTCGTATGCCCCTATCACGAGGTAGTGTGATGACATATACAATTTACATATTTTTACATATAGCTCATTATTATTTAAATGAAGAATGCTTAATCAATATATACACAAGACTGCTCGAATATTACTGAAATATTAAATACACAGTAACACTGGAACTGAACTCCAAACTTCCAACACCCCAAGCTGTAATATCATTGTGCTAACCGCCTCACCCTGCTGAAGGTCTCGGCCCCAAGCATCGACAGTTTACTCTTTTCCATAGACGCTGCCCGGCCTGCTCAGTTCCTCCAGCACTCTGTGTGAATTTCCAGCATCTGCAGACTTCCTCGTGTCCGTAACCAACTTTTCAACTAATTTTCCTCCAGTTCACCCAAACAACAGGAATTAAATACAGGGCATCAAAGTGTTCAGAATAGACACAACAGAAGGCTCAGGATAAAGGGACAGAGGAAGATTTCTTTTTTTAAAAGAGGTTAGTGTATTCATAACAAAATATATATATATACACAAATTCACAGACGATGCAATCAGCACCGTAAACTTATGTTTAAAAACAATATCCAACAAGATACACACATCAAAGTTGCTGGTGAACGCAGCAGGCCAGGCAGCATCTCTAGGAAGAGGTACAGTCGGCGTTTCGGGCCGAGACCCTTCATCAAGACTGCATTCACCAGCAACTTTGATGTGTGTTGCTTGAATTTCCAGCATTTACATTTACGTTTTTAAATCCAACAATATACTGATTTTAAAAAGGCAATGGTAGCATATACAAGCAACAAATAAAATATCAAATTTAAGTACACTTGATTCCACTGAATTGGGACAGAATGGGACCAGTACATTTTGCTCTGTATCAGTGGCAGCCCCAGTTAGCCGAAGTTTCATTGAAGTAGTTAAAAAGGCATAAAAAGACAATCTATGTATTTAAATGAAATACACAGAACACTACCAATAGTACTCCATTACTGTATGACAGCCTTCATGCGATACTTTTGACAATAGCATCTTCCAAATCTACTTTTTCATTGTAACCTTCAAGATGATTGTTATTATCTTCAAATTATTCACAGTTCCGAACTGGTTGAATTAGTGAAATAATTTCATTCTCATCACGGGTTTTATCCTGGCATCTCCAAATCTGGACACTTGAAGCTGCTGTCAGTAAAACAGTTCTGAATTGTCTAGCTGCTTATTATTGCCAGCTATCAAAAATCACTGCTTTTTGAACAAACACACATAACTGACACGGCTTAAGATCTGTTTGTTCAAAACATGGTGGAGTGTCTTATAACCACGTAAGTGCAGAACTGATACTAGTTAGAACTTGTTTGGCAAAAGTCTCCTGACCCAATTAATTGCCACCATCTCCCAAATAAACATCAGCAATTTTCTCGTTTCATGACCGTCAGAAGAGGGAAGGGTAGGTAGAGGAGAGCACCCCTGTGGCTGTCCCCATTAACAATAATAACACGGATGGTACAAAAATGACAGACCTGTAATGTGTTGTTGCTTTCTATGTTCTAATTATCCTTCAGCTCTCAGGATCAACTAATGGCCCCAATTACTGGAATCCATGGTAATTCCTTCTCTTAGAATTATATGTACAGGGCCTTTCTTTTTCGTATGTTAAATTTAAAATGGCTTCTTTGTTATGTTATACTTGGGAATGCTTCTTTGTTAGGTTAAATGCTGAGGAAGTCTCTAGCTAGACATTTAATACAGATAGCAGGGTGCTATTAGTCATGTATCGTTCATGTATCTTTTTTCGGATGATAATGCTGTCTCATATGACTGTGGACGGGGTTTTTGGCGGGGAGTTGGACGAGAGACGGGGAGGACGACGGACGTGCGGAAGGCTCCAGTCCATCACTCCGGGTGGTCCTGAGCCGTGAGTCGACAGGATCCGGGTGGTCGGCAGGAACCGATTGAGCTCCAACGGTTGTGCGCGAAGAACTTGGACTTTGATAAGTCTGGCGCCTCTTTTTTTTTCCCATTACTTCCTTTTCGGTATCGAATTTATATTAATGTCATAGACTTAGTAATATCTATAAAGTGTACTTGGTAAAACGTACTGGGTGTGCTGGCTGATGATTGATGTTTGGGATTGATCCGGGCGGTAGTGGTGCAGCGACCGACTCCGCAGGAAGTGTTGAGGTAGGTGCTGGATGGGATTCCCCCGGACATATATGAGCGTTACATATAAACAGTCATTCTGTTATCCAAATACTCAATTTCCATCATTACGTTAAAGCAAATGCAAATTTTTAGCAACCAGTTCTCGACAATGTGGATGGACGCTGTTGGCTAGCTGTTAATGGGGCAAATGATCAGAGGTGGTTCACTCCATCCAGGTGAGAAGAACGGGTAGACTTTGCCTGAGAAAGTGGTGTTGAATGTGTGGAGGTGGAACATAGTGTCAGCATTGTAGAAGGACAACTTCCTAGCCCCCAGGTCCAGAAACACTGCGATCTTTGTCGGCCTCGTTTCCATTGAAATGTTGGAGTGATTCTTATCACTGACTGCGTATATCTCCCCGTCTCGGCCAAAGGTCCAGAAGCCATTGCTGGTAGACAGGTTGGGCAGGCCTTTCCGCTGGACCGATTCGAGGACCACACCGATGTCCCAGTAGTTCTTCGAGGCGACCTCAACCTCCCAGAAGTAGGCACCCGTCACAAAACCCTCCGTCCCCAGCACATACAGAGCAGAGTCAAATCGCTCTGGGAGCTTGGGAACAGTCAAGGGCGGTCCGGCTCTCGCGCTGATCATCGTTGAAGACACCTCCAGGCTTGGGCAAGCGGTATTTGGATCTGGACACACAACAACTAGGAGAGAACAAATTAATGGAAGGTCACTTCTATTCAACCCCTTGTTCCACCATCCACTTAAAACCATTGTTCTTCCTTTACCCATCTTCAGAAAGAGTTTAGCCTTGTTTGTCATAGAGTCATAGAATGCTACAGCACAGAAAGAGACCTTTCCACCCATCCACCTGCACCTGGACTACAGCACACCATACTCCTCCCGTCCATGTACCTATCTAAACTTCTCTTCAACACTGAAATCAACCCGTTACACAGGCAGATCATTCCATACTCTCACCACCATCTGAGTGATAAACTTCCTCCTCATAGAAACCATAGAAACTACAGCACAGAAACAGGCCCTTTGGCCCTTCTTGGCTGTGCCGAACCATTTTCTGCCTAGTCCCACTGACCTGCACACGGACCATATCCCTCCATACACTTCCCATCCATGTATCTGTCCAATTTATTCTCAAATGTTAAAAAAGAACCCGCATTTACCACCTCATCTGGCAGCTCATTCCATACTCCCACCACTCTCTGTGTGAAGAAGCCCCACCTAATGTTTCCTTTAAACTTTTCCCCCCTCACCCTTAACCCATGTCCTCTGGTTTCTTTCTCCCCTTGCCTCAGTGGAAAAAGCCTGCTTGCATTCACTCTATCTATACCCATCATAATTTTATATACCTCTGTCAAATCTCCCCTCATTCTTCTACGCTCCAGGGAATAAAGTCCTAACCTATTCAACCTTTCTCTGTAACTGAGTTTCTCAAGTCCTGGCAACAACCTTGTAAACCTTCTCTGCACTCTTTCAACCTTATTTATATCCTTCCTGTAATTTGGTGACCAAATCATATACCCCTTAAACATTTCATCTTTCACCCTTCACCTCTAATGTAGATGCATCCAACCTCAGTAGAAATAGCCTGCTTGGCTTTACTTTCTCGACACCCTCATGCTTTTGCAAACATCTTATCAAATCTCTCCTCAATCTTATCACAAATCAAGAGAAAATCTGCAGCTGCTGGAAATCCAAACAACACACACAAAATGCTGGAGGAACTCAGCAAGGAACAGGCAGCATCTCTGGAAGCGAGTACAGTCGATATTTCGGGGCCGAGACTCCTCAGCAGGACCTGCCTGACCTGTGAAGTTCCTCCAGCGTTTTGTGTGTGTTGCTCCCCTCAGCCGTCTATGCTTTAGGGAATAGAATCCTGCTGACCTATTCACCTTTGCCTGTACCTCAAGTCCTCCAGTCCAGAAACATCCTTGTAAATTTTCTCTGCAATCGTTCACCTTTGGTTACACCTTTCCAGTAGGTAGGTGACCAAAACTGCACTCAATACGCCAAATTAGGCCTCACCAACGTCTTAAACTGACATAAGGTTAATTAACAGGTTGAGTCTGTGGTAAAGACGACAAATCCAATGTTGGTATTTATTTCAAGGGGAATAGAATATAAAAGCAAGGAGATAATGCTGAGCCTTTACAAGGCCACATTTGGAGTACTGTCAACAGTTTTGGGCCCCATATCTCGGAAAGGATGTGTTGTCATTGGAGAGAGTCCACAGGAGGTTCACCAGGATGATTTTGGGAATGAAGGGGTTAACACATGAACAGCATCTGCCAGGTTTGGGCCTGTTCTCACTGGAATTTAGAAGAATGCAGCGGGGGGATCTCATTGAAACCTTCCGGATGCTGAAAGGATGAGATAAGGTGGATGCGGAGAGGATGTTTCCTATGGTGGTGGTATCCAGAACCAGAAGGCATAGCCTCAAGATTGAGGGGCGACCTTTTAGAATAGAGGTAAGGAGGAGTTTCTTTTAGCCAGAGATTAGTGAATCTGTGGAATGCTCTGCCACAGACAGCAGCAAAGGCTAAGTCCAGGGGTATATTTAAGGTGTTGGTTGATCATTTCCTGATCGGTCAGGACATCAAAGGATATGGCAAGAAGATAGGTAAATGGGGTTGAATGGGAATGCGTCAAAAGCTTTCTTTACGACTCTATCTACCTGGATCACCAGTTTCAAGGAATTATGGATCTGCATTCCCAGATCCCTCTTTTCTACTGCACTCCTCAGTGCCCCAACGCTCACAGTGCAAATCCTACCCTGCTTGGTCCTCCTAAAGTGCAACACCTCACACGTCTACAGTAAATTCCATCTCCATTTTTCCAGCTGATCCAGATCCAACTGCAAGCACTGTCTTCCTCGCTGTCCACCACACCCTCATCTTGGTGTCATCCGCCAATCTGTTCATTCAGTTCACTACGTTATCATCCAGACTGCTGAGGTACTGCAGATGACAAACAACAGTCCCAACACTGATCCTTGTGCGCACCACAATCACAGGCCTACCATCCAGAGAAGCAACCGTTTCCTACCACTCTCTGGCTTCTGCCACAAAGCAAATGTCTAATCCAACTTACTACCTCATCTTGAATGTCAGGCGACTGACCATTCTTGACCAAATGGATCCCTGACTTCCTCACCGGGAGACCACAGTCTGTGTAGATTGAAAGTAACAACTCCTTCTTGCTTTAAGGTAAGGGGTGGGAAGTTCAAGGGGGATATTAGAGGAAGGTTTTTCACTCAGAGGGTGGTTGGTGCGTGGAATGCACTGCCTGAGTCAGTGGTGGAGGCAGATACACTAGTGAAGTTTAAGAGACTACTAGACAGGTATATGGAGGAATTTAAGGTCGGGGGTTATATGGGAGGCAGGGTTTGAGGGTCGGCACAACATTGTGAGCCGAAGGGCCTGTACTGTGCTGTACTATTCAATGTTCTATGTTCTACGATCAACACTGGCACACCTCAACGATCAGAAAGGATCTGGCAAGTGTGGATTGGGGACAGGCTGTTTTCTGGCAAAGGTGTTCTTGGTAAGACTTGGTAAGCCTTCAGAAGTAAAATCTTGGGAGCACAGAGTTTGTATGTTCCTGTCAGAATAAAAGGCAAGGATTACAGGTTTAGAGAACATTGGTTTTCGAGAGATACCGAGGCCCTGGTTAAGAAAAAGGAAGTGCTTTGCTGGTACAGGCAGGTAGGAACAAATCAGGTACTTGAGGAGTATAAGAAATGCATGGGAACATTTCAGAAGGAAATCAGGGGGGACTAAAAGAAGGCATCAGGTTGCTCCAGCAGACAAGGTGAAGGAGAATCGTAAGGGGTTCTGCAGATACATTAAGAGCACAAGGATAGCAGAAGACAAAACTGATCCTTTGGAAGATCAGAGTGGCAATCCATGTATGGAGCTGAAAGAGATTGGGGGGGGGGTAGAATCTAAAATGGATTTTTTTTTGCATCTGTATTTACTTGGGAGACAGGCACAGGGTCTATAGAAGTGAGGCAAAGTCATGAACCCTCTACAGATCACACAGGAGGTGGTGTTTCTGTCTTGAGGCAATTTAGGGTAGAAAAGTGCCCAGGGCCTGACAGGGTGTTCCCTCAGACCCTATGGGAGACTAGTGCAGAATCTGAAATGACCTTAGCAGAGATATTTAAAACACCTTAAGCCATGGGAGAGGTGCTGTGGGATTGGAAGACAGCTAATGTTGTTCTGTTGTATAAGAAAAGCTCTGAGAATAAGTCAGGAAATTATAGCAACACACACAAAATGCTGGTGGAACGCAGCAGGCCAGGCAGCATCTATAGGTAGAAGTACAGTCGACGTTTCGGGACGAGACCCTTCGTCAGGACTAACTGAAGGAAGAGTTAGTAAGAGATTTGAAAGTGGGAGGGGGAGGGGGAGATCCAAAATGACAGGAGAAGACAGGAGGGGGAGGGATGGAGCCAAGAGCTGGACAGGTGATAGGCAAAGGGGATACGAGAGGATCGTGGGACAGGAGGCCCAGGAAGAAAGAGAGGGGGAGGGGAGCGCCAGAGGAAGATGGAGAGCAGGCAAGGAGTCAATGTGAGAGGGACAGAGAGAGAAAAAAAGCAAAAAAAAACTAAAAAATTAATAAATAAGGGATGGGGTACGAGGGGAAGGTGGGGCATTAGCGGAAGTTAGAGAAGTCAGTGTTCATGCCATCAGGTTGGAGGCTACCCAGATGGAATATAAGGTGTTGTTCCTCCAACCTGAGTGTGGCTTCGTCTTGACAGTAGAGGAGGCCGTGGATTGACATATCTCTGGACAGTAGAGGAGGAAATATCTGACTATCTCTTCTTTCAGTTAGTCCTGACGAAGCGTCTCGGCCCGAAATGTCGACTGTACCTCTTCCTGTAGATGTTGCCTGGCCTGCTGCGTTCCACCAGCATTTTGTGTGTGTTGCTTGAATTTCCAGCATCTGCAGATTTCCTCGTGTTTGCAGGAAATTATAGACCAGTCAGCCTGACATCAATAGTGGGACGGGTAGCAATCTGGAGATCCTGTCCTTTAATTTAGCACCTAACTCTGAACTCAAGCCTTCGATCCAGGTCATTGGTACCAATGTGGACAACCACCTCTGGCTACTCACCCTACCGCGCAAGTATGCTGTTGACTTCATCCGAGCTGTCCCCGACCCTGGCACCCAGGAATCTCGTTCTCATTCACAAAACCTCCTTTCTGTTCTCTAACCAATGAATCCCCTATCAACACAGGTTGCCTCATCTCCCCTCTTCACTTCAGAGCCACAGAGCCCAAATCAGTGCCAGAGACCTGACTGCTGTGACTTTCCTCTGCTCGGTCATTCCACCCCCTCCAACAGATACAACAGCACAATGGCCACAGAGGTACTCTACACTGGCTGCCTACCCCTTTTCTCCCAACGTGACAGTCACCTATTTATCTGTGTCCTGCACTGTGGGTGTAACTATCTCCTTCTATGTCCTATCTGTCACCCACTCAGCCTCCTGAACGATCCAGAATTCATCCAGTTCCAGCTCTAACTCTTTAATGTGGTTTGTTAGAAGCTGCAGCTGGATGTACTTCTCACGGATGTAGTCGTCAGGGAGACTGGAGGGCTCCCTGCCTTCCCAGATCCCACAAGAGGAGTGTTCCAGTACCCTGCCTGACATCCTTATGTACAGTAAGACAGAATAAATAATGAAAAAGAACCACCTAGAGCCTACGCCTCTCCTCACCGGCCTTGATGAGCCAAAGCCTCAGGTGACTCAAACACTGACCCACTTAACACAACGCCCGCTCCGCTTAAAGCTAGCTTCTTTTTACTGGATCTTGCCAAGTGCCTAATTCTGCGCAATCCGATGTCTCCTCGGGAACTGCTTCGGAATCGGAATGTGGGAGGAAACCAAAGCATCTGGTCACAGGGAGAACGTACTAAACCCTTACAGGCAGCAGCAGGGACTGAACTGGGTTGCTGGCATTGTAAAGCATCTCACTAACTGCTATCCCTGACCCAAAGTCCATCTATCCAGACCCTATATCCTCCACTTCCCAGACAGTCAATTCCACCTTGACTGTATTATGTGACTTAGCAACCACAACCTTCTGGGGTTGGAGACTTCCCGAAATTCACTGCCTTCCACATCAGGAGGCTTCAGACCTGAGACTCAGACACTCTAACCTGCCAGTTCCATAAACCAGAGTAAATCTCCATCAACATCACTAGCATATGTTGTGAAATTTGTTGTGACGTGGCAGCAGTACATTGCAATACATAATAATAAAAATTATAAATTACGATAAGTATATATAATTAGTGCAAATAGAGAGGGAACAACACTACTGAGGTAAGTGTTCATTGTCCATTCAGAAACCTGATGGCAGAGGGGAAGGAGCTGTCCCTGAATCATTGAGTGTGTGTCTTCAGGCTCCTGTACCTCCTCCCTGATGGTAGCAGTGAGAAGAGGGCACGTCCTGGGTGAGGGGGGTCTGCAATGATGGATGCTGCTTTTTTGAGGCATTGCCTTTCAAAGATGTCCTCAATACCGGGGAGGCCAGTGCCCACGATGGAACTGGCTGAGCTTACAATTTTCAGATCCTGTTCGGTAGAACTTCCACACCAGACAGCGACGGAACCAGTTAGAGTGCTCTGTGAGTGCTTTACTGTGTAAAACCTAAACAGTGAATGGTAGGACATTCCTCCATGTTCTAAACTTACTCTTTTGTACACTGGTCATGTCAGTCTTCCCTTATGTATAATTTTCATAAATTCTATTGTATTTCTTTTCTCCTGTGAATGTCTGCAGGAAATGAATCTCGAGGTAGTATATGGTTACACATATCTACTTTTGATAATAAATTTATTTGAAGTTTGAATTTTGCCTTTCCTCATATGTGAGCATTGTCACCATGCCACAGTCGGGTCAACTTCCTAAGCTCTGCCCAAGAAACCGGTGCAGAGAGATTAAAACCAGTACCATCCAGGTGCTGTGGAGGGAATGATACATCGAACAGTACAGCAGAATATTGTGCTGGTATTTTAACCTTCTCTTAAGGTATATCTAATCCTTCCCTTCCGCACAACACTCCATTTTTCCATTGTCCATGTGCCTATCAGTTTCTCAAATAGAAACATAGGAAACCTACAGCACAATACAGGCCCTTTGGCCCACAAAGTTGTGCCGAACATGTCCCTACCTTAGAAATTACTAGGCTTACCTATAGCTCTCTATTATACTAAGTTCCAAGGACCTATCTAAATGTCTCTTAAAAGACCCCATCATATCCACCTCCACCACCGTTGCCAGCAGCCCATTCCACACACTCACCACTCTCTGAGTGAAAAACTTACCCCTGACATCTCTGTACCTACTCCCCAGCACCTTAAACCTGTGTCCTCTTGTGGCAACCATTTCAGCCCTGGGAAAAAGCCTCTGACTACCCACACGATCAATGCCTCTCATCATCTTATACACCTCTAACAGGTCACCTCTCATCCTCCGTCGCTCCAAAGAGAAAAAGCCAAGTTCACTCAACCTATTCTCATAAGGCATGCTCCCCAATCCAGGCAACATCCTTGTAGATCTCCTCTGCACCCTTTCTATGGTTTCCACATCCTTCCTGTAGTGAGGTGACCAGAACTGAGCACAGTACTCCAAGTGGGGTCTGACCAGGGTCCTATATAGCTGCAACATTACCTCTCGGCTCTTAAACTCAATCCCACGATTGATGAAGGCCAATACACCGTATGCCTTCTTAACCACAGAGTCAACCTGCGCAGCAGCTTTGAGTGTCCTATGGACTTGGACCCCAAGATCCCTCTGATCCTCCACACTGCCAAGAGTCTTACCATTAATACTATATTCTGCCATCATATTTGACCTACCAAAATGAACCACCTCATACTTATCTGGGTTGAACTCCATCTGCCACTTCTCAGCCCAGTTACCCTGAATGTATCTGCCTCCAGCATGCCCTGTACTGGCAGGGTGTTCCACGCACCCAGCACTCTGTGTAAGAAACCTGCCAGATGTTACCAGCCACTACCTTGAGATCAGTTACTTTCCAGTACTTACTTAATAAAGAAAACTTACGGAATTTATGAAAGACTACCTGATTGATCTGAAGGCAACACAACTCCCTGTAATCAAAGGTAACAGAGGATAAAGGGCAGCCTGCCAGCATTGCTCCGACACCAGGAGCTAATGCCTCAGTACGGAGGGAAAGATCAGTGGCATGTTTGGCAAGTGCACTTCATTCCCCAATGGTCTTACCTGCGTGACTTCGCATCCTGTTCCATTCTGGAAAAAGAAATAGAAGACGTGAGGCACAAAGAATTAAAAAGAGAAACTAACACCCCACTTCCAAAGAGCTAGGGATCTGTGGGCAATCATAGGTAATCGTAATTTCAGTAAGGTCAAAGTTAGGAAAGTGGCCAGTTACATCGTGGTGAAGTTTAAAGTTCAAACTACATTTATAATCAAAGTATGCATTCAGTATACAACCCTGAAATTTGTCACAGATAGCCTCGAAACAAAAAAAAACAGCATGGAACCCGTTCAAACTAAACATCAGACACTCAACACAGAAAAAAACAACAAATCATGCAAACGGCAAACAATGGGCAAAACCCACAGGATATAAAACATCAAACCACAGTCACTGAAGTAGATGCTATCTGACTTGCTGACTTTCTCCAGCATATTGTGTATAATATGCTAACGTGGTTTTGTTATGTAACAGGGTTACATGTAGCACCATGGTCCTGAAAAACGTTGTCTCGTTTTTACTGTGTACTGTACCAGCAATTATGGTCGAAATGACAATAAAAAGTGACTACTTGACTTATAAGCCTCAGGATGATGGTCTCAAGATAAGGGGCAGGTGGTTTAAGACTGGGAAACGCCCTCAGATCATTGGGAAATCTCTTTCAAGCAAGTCGTGTAATCATATGAAGCGAAGTCGGAGGGCTTAAGATAGAGAGGCGGGGGTTATGGGGAACATGGATAAAGCCAGGATGAGAACGATGGGTAATGCTGGGAAAGTGGAATAAAGATACGAGACAGTCTTACTGAAATTATTTTCACATGAAATTCAGAAGCTGGGAAGGCCACTTGATCCCTGCTGTGTTGCCAATCAATGAGATCGTGCCCCATTCCCTTTTATTTAACCTCATGATTTCAGACTGTTTAATTTACAGTACACAAATGTAAAGGAGAACAAAATAATTGTTACTCCGGTTCCAACACAGCACCAAAAAAAAACCAAAGAACACAATAATAATACTAAAACAACACACAAAAAATACCCGTACATGAAATAGCTTAAATACTGTGCACAGACTAATTGTATGTCCATAAAGGATGCCAGGTACAGGATTAAGGGCTAAGGTGACTGACAAGAAATAATAAAGTAGTGGTCAAGTTAGTGGGTGGGGGTGTTGATCAGCCTTACTGCCTGGGGAAGTAACTATTTTGGGGTCTGGTGGTCCTGATGTGGATGCCATGCCTGATGGGAGTACTTTTACTTTAAGGTTATACTTTATAGTCGCCAAACAATTGGTACTAGAACGGACAATCATCACAGCGATATTTGGTTCTGCGTTCCACACTCCCTGAATTACAATATTAAATATTGAAGATATTTAGTAGGACAAACAGCCCATGAGCAGGGTGCGTGGGATCCTTCAGGATAAATCCTGCATCAAGTGTGGGATCCTGCATGAGAGAGGAGCTTGTCCAACTGAACTGGAGGAGGATACTGGCGGGGATGATGGCAGAGCAGAGATGGCTGAAGTTTCTGGGAATAGTTCACAAGGCGCAGGGCAGATATGTCCCACGGAGGAAGTAGTTCTCAAATGGCAGTGGTAGGTAACCATGGCTGACAAGGGAACTTAAGGACTACATAAAAGCCAAGGAGAGGTAGCAAAAGTGAATAAGAATCCAACAAAAGGCAACTAAAAAAGCTATAAGAAGGGTAAAGATAAAATTTGAGGGCAAACTAGACAATAATATAAAGCAGGATACCAAAAAGTTTTTTCAGTTATATAAAGAGTAAAAGGGAGGTGAGAGTTGATACCGGACCACTGGAAAATGATACTGGTCAGGTAGTGAATTTAAACGCAAACAACAGGAATTCTGCAGATGCTGGAAATTCAAGCAACATACATCAAAGTTGCTGGTGAACGCAGCTGCCTGGCCTGCTGCGTTCACCAGCAACTTTGATGTATGTTGCATAAAAAGGCAGCGGAGGTTTGAGATCAGAGAGTTCCTTCTAGATGAGCTGCCACCCACAGCCGACGTGCCTCGCCTGCCCAGAGTGACTGGATTTCAGGCACCAGTAACCCGCCTTTGCCCTTCTGGCAGTCGACACAACTCCCTTGGTATTAGTAGAGGTGGTGGCCAGGAGCGGGACTCGGCCATCACAGGCTATTTGAGACGCTCATCATTGAGAGTATTTAATAGGTCGTGGGATCTCATCCCCACTACCTCCCGCAGCTGTGACAACCTTCAGCAATTTGGACAGACAATGGAGTAGGAAAGGCCTGGAGGGATGTGGGCAAATGGGATTAGTAAAGTAGGGTATCCTTTGCTCTGCTGTCCAATTCTCTGCTGCGTTCTGTAATCCTTAATAGTAGACTTGCACCATTACCTCAATGTAAAAAAGGAGAGGGGGTGAGAGTGGTAAGAATTCTCCGGAAGTTAACACTATTATATGAGCACCATTTTACTTTACTAAGCCTCCAAATCCTCGATTTCCTTAATTCCCATATCTACAAGGCCCAGTGTGTGTGCTCCTGATTGAGTGAGATGGTCGTTTACCACCATCCTGTCAGCAAGACTGATTATTTTTGCTATACTCCTCTTGCCCCTGTGACAGGGATGGGGCAGAGACATTGCACAAACGTGCAAACTTGCACAGTAACAATTTGGAGTTTGTGCACTGTTCTGGTCACTACTTACAGGAAAATTATCAGTAAGATTGAAGGAGCCCCAACCAAACTTCCAAGGATAAAGCTGGGAATTGAGGACCTGAGTTATACGGTGGTGAGAGTGTGGAATGAGCTGCTCGCGGGAGTGGTGAATACCGGTTTGAGATTTCAACATTTAAATGAAATTTGGATAGATACAGGAATGGGAGGGGTATGGTGTGCCATGGTCTGGGTGCAGGTCAGTGGCACTAGTCAGATTAATAGTTTGCCATGGACTAGATGGGCCGAAGGGCCTCTTTCTGGGCTGTGGTGCTCTATTTATTTTCTATCTTCCTTTCTATTTACTGTGCAAAATGTTCAAAAATACTTTGAAGTCAGTGGATCACTGGGGTCTCACTCCCCCCTATTTGTGCCATTTATCAGAAGCATTGTAGACAAAGGGCCCAAAGCATTGTTGACGATCCCCACCACCCATCCCACTATCTCCTTGACCCACTGCCGTCAGGGAGGTGGTACAGGAGCATCATAACTCAGATTGCCAGGCTGCATTGACTAGATGGGCCGAAGGGCCAGTTTCTGTGTGGTATTGTTCTCAGACTCTGTGGGTGAGAGATCAGGTTCATGATTAATCCTGGCACATTCCTCCACCAGCCTGACGTACCTGATGTGACAAGGGGTCTCCATTGTTCTGAAATGAAAAGAGAAAATTAATTCAAACATAGAACTTTAATTTTTCAATGAAATATTCCCAGAGAGACCAAGTTATCTCAAAAACATTTAACAAAAAATACAACCTCCACATTCATCACCGTAAATCCTCAATCTAACTGAGGGGAGATTTGATAGCAATATAGATAGGGTAAACACAAGCAGCCATTTTCCTCTGAGGTTGGCTGAGGCAAGAAATAGAGGTCAGGGGTTAAGGGTGAAAGGTGAAATGTTTAAGGGGAAGGTGAGGGGAAACTTCTTCACTCAGAGGGTGGGGAGACTGTGGAACGAGCTGCCAGTACAAGTGGTGGGTGTGATTTCCAATTTGGCATCTAGGAGAAGTTTGGATAGGTACATGGATTGGAGGAGTATGGAGGACTATGGTCCAGCTGCAGGTTAAAGTTCAAATTTCAAAGTTAATTTTAATATATATGTCACCATACACAACCTTGAGATTCATTTTCTTGTAGGCATACTCAATAAGTCTATAGAATAGCAGCCGTAACAGAATCAATGAAAAACTGCCCAACTTGGGCATTCAACCAGAGTAAGTACAGAAGGCAGCAAAAACTGTGTAAATACAAAAATAAACATTAATTATAATAGACAAATAAGCAATAAATATTGAGATCATGACATGCAGAGTCCTTGAAAGTGAACTATTCAACGACCGGGCAAGTGAAGTTGAGTGAAATTATCCCCTTTTGAGACTAGGCAGTTTAAATGGTTCAGCACATAATAGATGGACTGAAGGGCCTGTTGCTGTGCTGTAGTTTTCTACAACTCTAACATCTCCCGATTAATTTTGCCATGACATCTTAGTGGCTTTGTGTCATGCCCGATAGTGTAACACTTCACAGTGCCAGAAACGAGCAACCGGGGTTCAATTCCCGCCAGTGTCTGTCAGGAGTTTTTCTGTTGTCCCGTGACCATGTGGGTTTCCTCCGGGTGCTCTGGTTTATTCCCAGCATGGAGTACCTTTACAGCAGGCATTTATCAACTGGACTTTGAGCATATAATTGGACTTCGAGCTCCCCATCACTGATCACATCTACACAGAGCACGGTGGCAGGAAAGCAGCATCCATTGCCAAGGATCCCCACCACCCAGGCCAGGCTCTCGTCTCACTGCTGCCACCATCAGGCAGGAGATACAGGAGCCCCAGGACCCACACCACCAGGTTCAGGAACAGTCATTACTCCTCAACCATCAGGAACCACCACCCAGGACACGCTCTCGTCTCACTGCTGCCACCATCAGGCAGGAGGTACAGGAGCCCCAGGACCCACACCACCAGGGTCAGGAACAGTTATGCCCTCGACTATCCCCCTGAACCAGAGGGGATAACCTCACCCAGCCCATCACTGAGCTGTTCCCACAACCTATGGACTCACTTTCAAGGACTCTTCATCTCATGTTCTCGATATTTTTTGTTTATTTGCTTATTATTTGCACAGTTTGTCGTCTTTTGCACATTGGTTGTTTGTCCATTCTGTTGGGTGTGGTCATTCATTGATTCTATTGTGTTCTTAGATTTACCAAAATGCCCACAAGGAAATGAATCTCAGGGTTGTATATGGTGACAGATATGTACTTTGATAATAAATTGACTTTGAACTTTGAGCGGTGGGCATGCATATTGGCGCCAGAAGCACGAAGACACTTGTGGACTGCCCCTAACACAATCCGCGGACCACGTTGGATAATGTTGATAAGTGACAGATTTCACTGGGCTTCAATGGATATGGGACTGTAGAGTTGATCTTTAATTAACTCTTACTCACTTGCTTACACTCACTGGAACTCAGAAGAATGAGGAGGGGCCTCATTGAAATGGTGGAAGGCCTCAGCAGGGTGGCTGTGGGGAGGACGTTTCCCATGGTGGGAGAGCCCACGATCAGAGGACACAGCCTCAGAATAGAGGGAGACATCCACTTTAGAACAGAGATGGAGAAGAATTTATTTGGCCAGAGAGCAGTGATTCTGTGGAATTTATTGACACAGACGACTGTGGAGGCCAAGTCATTGGGTATATTTAAAGCAGAGGTTAACAGGTTCTTGATCTGTCAGGGCATGAAGGGATATGGAGAGAAGACAGGAGATTGGGGCTGATAGGCATGATGAAATGGTGGAACAGACTTGATGGGCCGAACGGCCTGATTCTACTACTACATGTTATGGTCTTATGCTTTTACAGTGCAATTACATTCTCTGGCCATCAATTGGCTCTACGGAAGGTAAAGGCCAGATAATATTTCGGGTCCAAACCCTTTTTTATTCCGTAGGTGCTGCCTGACCTGCTGAGTTCCACCTTTGCTTTGTGTGTGTTGCTGCTAAATCCAGTATCACCGGTCTCTCGTGTCTGCAGTTGGCTCTACGCAGTGCCCTTCGAAAATCTATTAATCTGCTTTATCTAAACAGATGTAGGTTGAACGAGCTTGGGTTTTTCTCCTTGGAGTGGAGGAGGATGAGAGGGGACTTGAAAGAGGTATATAAATTGATCAGAGGCATCGATAGAGTGGACAGCCAAAGACTCTTTCCCAGTGTGGAAATGGCTAATACGAGGGGGGATAATTTTAAGGTGTTTGGAGGAAAGTATTGGTTGGGGGGGGCGGGGGAGAGATGTCAGAGGTACACAGAGTTCTGTGTGCATGGAAATCTCTGCCAGGAGTGGTAGAGGCAGATACATTAGGGACATTTAACAGACTCTTAGGTGGGTACATGGATGATAGAAAAATGGAGGGTTATGTGGGAGGGAAAGACAAGATAAGGGCTTCCCAACCTTTATATGCCATGGATCCCGACCATTAACTGAGGGGTCTGTGGACCCCAGGTCGGGAACCCCTGGTCTAGATTGACCTTGCAGCAGGTTAAAAGGTCAGCACAGCGTCGTGGGACTGTGCTATGGAGATTAGAGGATTTGCCAGTCATCTTACTGAAGGATGAACTGCATGGAACACTTGAAAAGGCTGGAGTGATGTCTGTGTAACTAAATCCCAGCACGAGTGCCTCGAGTGGTGCCTAACAGCCAGACAAGCACTTGGCCAACAGCGACGAGCAAGGCTGAGGAATATAACCCAACCAGGAGCGAGACAAACTAACTGAACAAAGGCGTCTTCTGATTCCACACTCACCAAACTCGGTCTGGAGCTTCTTGTAATCTGCAACGGAAACAATCATTAGCAAAAAGGTCGTCAATCTGTTCACAACTGGTTTTTCAGAGCGCGGATCAACTGCGGGGGGGGGGAGCAGTTGAGAATGAGGAAAACAGAGCACTATAGACAGAAGTGGTCACACCACCTGCACGATGGCGTGGTCAACTGGATAAGCAAATTTGCCGATGACAGCAAGACTGGGGACATAATGGACTGAAAAATAAATACATTGTGAAATTTGTTGTTCTGCTGTAGCACTACCGTGCAATCTGTTCCTTAAGGTTGTCCCAGCCAGGGGAGATAGTGGGATAAGCTCCCGCTGCCTGTTGGGTGGTACGGTAGTGTAATCATCAGCACAATGCTTTACAGTACAGGTGACCTAGGATCAATTCCCACCACTGCCTGTAAGGAGTTTGTACGTTTTCCCCATCTCTGTGTGTTTCTCTGGGTGCTCCAGTTTCCTCCCACAGTCCAAAGATATACCAGTTGGCAGGTTAATTGGTCATTGTAACTTGTCCCATGGTCAGGCTCGGATTAAATCAGGGGTTGCTGGGTGGTGGGGATCAAAGGGCCGGAAGGGCCTATCCTGTGCTGTATCTCAGTAGGTCAATAAATAGCTAGATAAATAAATCAATGAATAAATAAGTATTAACTGCTCCCAAAGTCATGCATCTGAAATAGCCTCTGACAACCAAGTCACTTATGACATAGCTACTAAGCCCGGCAGAACGTTTCTACTGACAGGATAGTGGACATTCGTGGATTACTAGCACCTGAAAACCGGTTGCCTCGGGCAGGACAGGACAGGACTCTTCGGACAAGGTTTTCAGCTGATCTAGGAGAAGGAAACCTCTAATCTCAAACCTCCCCTGCCTTGCAGTTATACCTATTCACAGGGAAGGCTTCAGGAGTAAACCCTGAGGAGAAAGCAGAGCTGGAGTCCCCAGGCCAATCCTACACTGAGGGGAGTGGCTAATATCCTCGTGGGGAGATTGTTTTAGTGAGGCCCAGTCAGGGTATCCATCGCACATTCACCTACAACCTCTCATCGTCGCAAAACGCGGGACCGCGTAGTTAACCTGTGAACAACTCAGCACGTACCAGCTGTGATTGCATTGTTTTCCTCCTCTGTAAAACACAAAAAGAACAGATGCGAAACACCTTTTAGTCCCAAATCCCAACATCCAGCAAGATTCCCCACAGTTCGTGCACACCAGGGTATATCACAGGCTATCATAAGGTTAGAAGAGTGAAGTGATTCACTTTGGAAGGTCGAACTTGAAGGCAGAATACAGGATTCCTTGCAGTGTGGAGGAACAGAGGGACCTTGGGGTCCACGTCCACAGATCCCTCAAAGTTGCTATTCAAATTGACAGGGTGGTTAAGAAGCTGTACGGTGCGTTGGCCTTCAATAGTCTGGGGACTGGGTTCGAGAGCCATGAAGTAATGTTGCAGTTCTATAAAACTTTGGTTAGACCAGAGGGAGTATTGCTGTTAGTTCTGATCGCCCTGGTATAGCGATGAAGTGGATACTTCAGACAGGGTACAAATGATAGATACCAGGATGCTGGGGATATGTCGTGCAAGCCAGGACTTTTCTCTCTGGAGTGAAGGAGAATAAGAGGGGACTTAACGGAGATGTACAAGATAAGAGGCAAAGATAAAGTGGAAAGCTGGAAACTTTTCCCAGGGCGGAAACGGCTAATATGAGGGGGCATACATTTAAGGCAGCTGGAGGAAAGTATAGGGTGGAGATGTCGGAGGTCAGTTTTTTTTAAAAAACAGAAGAGTGTGTGTTACGCACAGTCAGCGGTGGTGGTAGAGGCAGGCATGTAGGAACATTTAAGAAAATCTTATTAGGCTCACGGATGATAGAAAGTGAGGGTTATGTAGGAAGGTAGGGTTAGATTGATCTCAGAGTAGGTTAAAAGGTCAGCACAACACTGTGGGCCGAAGGGCCTGTACTGACTTCTATCCACAATAGTATTAGCAGCCCTGTTCACTTTGTGACCGGCATTTAAAGTGACTGGCATAAATATTGTATCATTTCTTAATGCATGCATTACTAAATGACAATAAAAGAGGACTGCATGTCTTCATAATGTAAAAAAAATTCAGTGATGAGATGTCAATCCCAGTGAGTGGAGAGCACTGGGAATATTCACTTACCAAATTTCTTGCGAAGTTTCTCAAGCTCTGAGCAAACAAAAACAGGAGACAATGTAATGATTGTAACAAACAGGCCAGGATTAGCTGATACAACAACACTCATGCAGGAAAAAGCTAAGAGTCTCACTTCCAGCAACTCGAATCTGCAGTTCATGGTTCATGTGTTTTTTAAAAACTTTTTTTTACTATTTGTGCGATTATTGGCTGTCCCTCTACCTCCTCCCCGCCCACCCCTACCCCCCACCTCCCCAACCCTAACCCCGACCTCTTCCCCACCCACCCCAACCCCCCCACCTCCTCCTCACCCACCCCAACCCCCACGCCCACAATGCCAACCCTAGCCCCGACCTCCTTCCCACCCCCACAACCCTAATCCTAACCCCCACCTCCTCCCCACCCACCCCCAAGCCGGCTCTGACAACATTAAGGAACCAACATGAGGTCCTGCAATAGAACGATGCCCAGGAACCTGAATGTTGAAACTGCAGAGGGTAACAGATGAGACTGTGCAAAACCAACACAACAGCACTGGTGACAAAATCCTCCACTGAGCTCACCTGATCTCTCTGCTCCTACCGCGTCCGCTGAAACAGACAATGGAAACGTAGTAAGAGGCTTTGCCGGTGACCGGAAGCCACCCATCGTACATTAATTCAGCAGATTCTTAGACAAGCAGATGGATGAAACAGCCAAGTGTTATTGGTATTTTGAGTGAGATGGGAAGTTTCTCTTTGGCATGAAGGAAGATAAAAGGCAACTTGATAGAAGTGTACAAGATGATAAGAGGCATGGATCAAGTGGACTGTATGTCTTTATGTGAGTGTGTGAGAGTGACTGTGTGTGTGTGTGTGTGTGTGTGTGTGTGAGAGAGTGTGTGTGTGTGTGTGTGTGTGTGTGTGTGTGTGTGTGAGAGTGACTGTGTGAGAGTGACTCTGTGTGTGTGTGTGTGTGTGTGTGTGTGGGGGTGTGTGTGTGTGTGTGTGAGTGTGTGTGTGTGTGTGTGTGTGAGTGTGTGAGAGTGACTGTGTGAGAGTGACTGTGTGTGTGTGTGTGTGTGTGTGAGAGTGACTGTGTGTGTGTGTGTGTGTGTGGGGGGGTGTGTGTGTGTGTGTGTGAGTGTGTGTGTGTGTGTGTGTGTGTGTGTGAGTGTGTGAGAGTGACTGTGTGAGAGTGACTGTGTGTGTGTGTGTGTGTGTGTGTGTGTGTGTGAGAGTGACTGTGTGAGAGTGACTGTGTGTGTGTGTGTGTGTGTGTGTGTGTGTGTGTGAGAGTGACTGTGTGAGAGTGACTGTGTGTGTGTGTGTGTGTGTGTGTGAGAGTGACTGTGTGAGAGTGACTGTGTGTGTGTGTGTGTGTGTGTGTGTGTGTGGGTGTGTGTGTGTGTGTGTGTGGGGGTGTGTGTGTGTGTGTGTGTGTGGGGGGTGTGTGTGTGTGTGTGTGGGGGTGTGTGTGTGTGTGTGTGTGTGTGTGTGTGTGTGAGAGTGACCGTGTGTGTGTGTGTGTGTGTGTGTGTGTGAGAGTGACTGTGTGTGTGTGTGTGTGTGGGGGGGGGGTCTCTGTGTCTCTGTATGTTGTTGAAGATTTCTAGCGTCTGCAGAATCTCTTGAGTTGGTGTGTCAATGAGCTGACTGGTTCTGATAGCAGTGAGAAGTCGTGACATCAGGAATTCAATATATAAAAAAATCTCTCATTCTACTTGACGATGGAATAATTTTAATCACCTCTAGGATAAAACAACAGGTGAGGAAGGGGTTTCCATCCAGGGGTTAGCAGACAGGAAGCAAAGAGTGGGAATAAACGGGACCTTTTCAGAATGGCAGGCGGTGACTAGTGGGGTACCGCAAGGCTCAGTGCTGGGACCCCAGTTGTTTACAATATATATTAATGACTTGGATGAGGGAATTAAATGCAGCATCTCCAAGTTTGCAGATGACACGAAGCTGGGTGGCAGTGTTAGCTGTGAGGAGGATGCTAAGAGGATGCAGGGTGACTTGGATAGGTTGGGTGAGTGGGCAAATTCATGGCAGATGCAATTTAATGTGGATAAATGTGAAGTTATCCACTTTGGTGGCAAAAACAGGAAAACAGATTATTATCTGAATGGTGGCCGATTAGGAAAAGGGGAGGTGCAACGAGACCTGGGTGTCATTATACACCAGTCATTGAAAGTGGGCATGCAGGTACAGCAGGCGGTGAAAAAGGCGAATGGTATGCTGGCATTTATAGGGAGAGGATTCGAGTACAGGAGCAGGGAGGTACTACTGCAGTTGTACAAGGCCTTGGTGAGACCACACCTGGAGTATTGTGTGCAGTTTTGGTCCCCTAATCTAAGGAAAGACATCTTTGCCATAGAGGGAGTACAAAGAAGGTTCACCAGATTGATTCCTGGGATGGCAGGACTTTCATATGAAGAAAGACTGGATGAACTGGGCTTGTACTCGTTGGAATTTAGAAGATTGAGGGGGGATCTGATTGAAACTTATAGGATCCTAAAGGGATTGGACAGGCTAGATGCAGGAAGATTGTTCCCGACGTTGGGGAAGTCCAGAACGAGGGGTCACAGTTTGAGGATAGAGGGGAAGTCTTTTAGGACCGAGATTAGGAAAAACTTCTTCACACAGAGAGTGGTGAATCTGTGGAATTCTCTGCCACAGGAAGCTGTTGAGGCCAGTTCATTGGCTATGTTTAAGAGGGAGTTAGATATGGCCCTTGTGGCTACAGGGGTCAGGGGGTATGGAGGGAAGGCTGGGGCGGGGTTCTGAGTTGGATGATCAGCCATGATCATAATAAATGGCGGTGCAGGCTCGAAGGGCCGAATGGCCTGCTCCTGCACCTATTTTCTATGTTTCTATGTTTCTATATATCAGTTTCAAAAATAAAGCAAAATTGTAAGAGCCCAGCGTTTGCTTTACACAATTACTTAACAGTCTCTGAAATATGATCCAAAAATTAATAACCGATGAGATAGTTTAGAAACACAAGAGATTCTGCAGATGCTGCAAATCCGCAGCAACGCACACAAAACGCTGGAGGAACTCAGCAGGTCAGGCTCTACGGAATCGTACAGACGACGTTTCGGGCCGAGACCATTCATCTGGACTTTAGAAGTCCTCTGTGACTGCTGTACACCGAGAGTCTTTGCCTTCCCCATTGCGTACAGAGACAGCTGAGATGTTATTTGCTTTCGCCTGATAGGCAAACTTCAAACTGTAATCACCCCCCCCCCAAAATATTCAAAACACTGTACTTTTAGAGAGGGGAACAGCCACAGGCTTATTGCCTCATACAGTCATTACCCCATCCCACCACCTTCACAACACAACCCACACATTTTGGCCGGCCTTACCTTTCTCCCTGCACAACCTCTCATACTCTGAAAGAGAACAAAAATCCAGCGGTTAAACGGGAAGCTGTAACACTTCCAGTCGTTCAGGGAACAGATAAGGCTGCAGTTGATCAGAAACACAGGAAGACCTCTGTTTAACAGCGCCCACGGAAAGGGAAGCTAGACAACGCTTCAGGTCAGAGACCCAGCTGCAGAACAGGGTGGGAGAGTGGAGGGGTTTTAACAGTTATCAGAGCAGGCTGGGGGTGAGGTCCAAGAACATCAGCGCACACAAACTGGGTTCAATTCCTGCTGCAGTCTGTAAGGAGTTTCTAAGTTCTCCCCACAATCGCATGGGTTTTCCCTGGGTGCTTGGTTTCCAAAGACAGACAGGTGCAGGTTAGTGAGCAGCGGGCACGCTATGTTGGCATGGTGACACTTGCAGGCCGCCCCCAGTTGCGTTGGTCCTTGGCACAGACGTTTCACTGTACGTATGGGCAGGTTTGCTGGAGTTATGGAGGTGGGCTTAACCTAATTTGGCAAGGGGGATGGGAACCAGAGCGATAGGGCAGAGTCTGGGACAGTTGGTGTACAACTAGATACAGTGCATAGTGGTGAGACTGTCAGGAAGATGACAGGGCAAAATTGCAGTCAGCAGGATGAGTTAAAGCGTAACAAGGGGGCCAAAATCAAAAAGTGATGAATAGAGGACCGAAGGCGTTCTACCGGAATGCAGGCACTGCATGGAACGAGGTAGATGATTTTATGGCAAGTCAGAGATTGACGGGTATGACCTTGTGAGCATCTCTGAGTTGTGGCTGAAAGAAGGTCACAGTTGGGAGCTTAACATCCAAGGATGCACGTTGTATCGAAAGGACAGGCAGGTAGGCAGGAGGGGTGGGATGGCTCTAACGGTATAAAATGAAATCAAAGCTTTGGGAAAAAGGCGACATAGGATTGGAAGATGAAGAAACTGCAAGGGTAAAAAGACCCCGATGTGAGTTATATACAGGCCCCTGAACAGCAGGCAGGATGTAGGCTACAAATTACAATGGGAGATAGAAAAGGAACGTAAAAAAGGGCACGGTGCAATAATCATGGGGGTTTCAATATTTTGGTAGACTGGGAATATTTGGTTGGCACTTGATCGCAAGAGAGGGAATTTGTAGAAGGGCCTATTCCACGCTGTACCACAATAAAAAAAAACTAGCCATTGTACATGCATTTGATGGCCACTCTATTAGGTACACTTGCTCATTAATGCAAATATGTAATTAGCCAATCATGTGGCAGCAACTCAATGTCTAAAAGCACGCAGGCCTGGTCAAAAGGTTCAATTGTTAGAACCAAATATCAGAATGGGAAAGAAATGCGATCTCAGTAACTTTGACCATGGAATGACTGTTGGTGCCAGACAGTACCTGCTGATCTCCTGAGATTTTCGCCCTCTAGAGTTTACAGGGAATGGTGCGAGAAACAAAATAGCAGTTCTGTGGGTGAAAATGCCTGGTTAATGAGGGAGGTGAGAGAACGGCCAGACTGGTTCAAGCTGACGGGAAGGCAACAGGAACTCAAATAACCACACGTTACAACAGCGGTGTGCAGAAGAGCATCTCCGAACATATAAAACGTCAGACCTTGAAGTGGGTGGACTACAGCAGCAGAAATCCATGAACCCACACTACAGTCCGTTTACCTCACACTACAGATACACAGTGCATGCGGGGTAGAGAAAGAAGTGTGGGGGGGGAGGAGGGGGAAGTAGCACAAGATGTTGATGAGGTCTAATTTGCAGTATTGTGTGCAGTTTTGGTCACGTACCTACAGGACAGATATAAATAAGGCTGAGAGCATGCAGAGAAAAATTCCAAGGATTTTGCCGAGCCTGGAGGACCTGAGTTATAAGGGACGATTCAATTAGGACTTTACTCCTTGGAACATAGAAGACTGAGGAGGGATTTGACAGAGGTAATCGAAATATACATAGAGTGAACGCAAACAGGCTTTTCCCACTGAGCTCAGGTGGGACTACAACACCAGAGGTCATGGGTTAAGGGTGAAAGGTGAAAAGTTTTAAGGGGAACATGAATAGTGTGAAATGAGTTGCCAGCGCAAGTGGTCCATGTGGGCTTGGTTTCAACATTTAAGAGAAGTCTGGATAGGAACATGGATGGGAGGGGAACGCAGGGCCATGGTCCCGATGCAGGCCGATCGGAGAAGGCAGCTTAAATGACAAGCAAGAGAAAACCTGCAGCTGCTGGATATCCCAGTAACACACACAAAATGCTGGACGAACTCAGCAGGCCAGGCAGCATCTATGGAAAAGAGTACAGTCCGCGTTTCGGGCCGAAACCCTTCAGCAGGACTGGAGAAATAAAGCTGAGGAGTAGGTTTAAAAGGTGGGTGGAGGGAGAGAGAAAGGCCAGGTGATAGGTGAAACCTAGAGGGGGAGGGATGAAGTAAAGACCTGGGAAGTAAATTGTTGAAAGAGACAAAAGGCCGTGGAAAAAAGAAAAGGGGGCAGGAGCACCAGAGGGAGGTGATGGGTGGGCAAGGGGATACCATGAGACAGGGAAAGGGGATGGGAAATGGTGAAGGGAGGGAGTGGGGCCATTACCGGAAGTTTGAGAAATCAATGTCCATGCCATCAGGTTGGAGGCTACCCAAACAGAATATAAGGTGCTGTTCCTCCAACCTGAGTGTGGCCTCATCATGATGGTGGAAGGGGCCATGGATGGACGTATCGGAATGGGAATGGGAAGTGGAGTTAAAATGGGTGGCCACAGGGAGATCTTGCTTGTTCTGGCGGACAGAGCGTAGATGCTCGGCGAAGCAGTCTCCCAATCTACATCGGGTCTCACCGATATACAGGAGGTCACGCCAGGAGCACTGAACATAGTCAGTGACCTGAAAAGACTCACAGGTGAAGTGTTGCCTCACCTGGAAGGACTGTTCGGGGCCCTGAATGTTAGTGAGGGAGGAGGTGTAGGGACTTGTTCTGCTTGCAATGATAAGTGCCCGGAGGGAGATCAGCGGATCAGTGGGGAGGGATGAACGGACAAGGGAGCCGCGAAGGGAACAATCCCTGCGGAAACGGAAATTGGGGGGGGGGGGAGGGAAAGATATGCTTGGTGGTGGGATCCCATTGGAGGTGGCAGAGGTTTCGGAGAATTATGTGCTGGATGTGAAGGCTGGTGGGGCGGTAGGTGAGGACAAGAGGAACCCTATCCCTGGTAGCGTGGCGGGAGGATGGGGTAAGAGCAGACATGTGTGAAATGGAAGAGATGTGGTTGAGGGCAGCGTTGATGGTGGAGGAAGGGAAGCCCCTTTCTTTTAAAAAGGAGGACATCTCCTTCGTTTTAGAATGAAAAGCCCCATCTTGATAGCAGATGTGGCGGAGATGGAGCAATTGAGAGACGGCGATGGTGTTTTTACAAGTAGCAGGGTGGGACAAGGTAGCTGTGAGAGTCCATGGGTCTGTAACAGACATCAGGTGGATTAGCTGCTTCTGGAGTTACAGGCAGTTTCAATGGTTTGGCACAGACTAGATGGGCCATAGAGCCCGTTTCTCAGCAGTACTTTTCTATAACTGTGACTCATAGGAACAACTAAATCTCTGGGTCGGGGGAAGCATGCATTCTGGGAAGTGAATGCTCTGACACCCCTGAGGACGTCAGCTTCTGATGGAAACTGTTTGTTCTGAAGGTGAACCCTGGACCCTGTCGGAATACTGACTATCTACAATAAGTATAACTCTGCAAAGTCTGGAAAAACTTGGGTTGTTTTCTCTGGAGCGGCGGAGGCTGGGAGGAGATCTGATAGAGGTTTATAAGATCATCAGAGGCCTAGAGAGAGTAGACAGACAATATCGTTTTCCCAGGGTTGAAATGTCTAAGACCAGGGGGCATGGATTTAAGGTGAGAGGGGCTAATTTCAAAGGAGATGCAGAGAGAGGTGGGTGCCTGGGGTGGTGGTAGAGGCAGAAATAGTGGAGACTTCTAAGAGACATGTAGATAGGCACATGATTGTGAGGAAAATGGAAGGATATGCACACTGTGTAGGCAGAAGAGATTAGTTTGGTTGGCCATTTGACTGGTTCAGCACAACACTGTGGGTGGAGGATTACAAATACCTGGGGATACGAGTTGACAATAAACTGCACTGGTCAAAGAACACTGAGGCTGTCTACAAGAAGGGTCAGAGCCGTCTCTATTTCCTGAGGAGACTGAGGT
Source organism: Mobula hypostoma (assembly GCF_963921235.1). Lineage (NCBI taxonomy): Eukaryota > Metazoa > Chordata > Chondrichthyes > Myliobatiformes > Myliobatidae > Mobula > Mobula hypostoma. Next base: position 5,160,044 of record NC_086101.1, on the reverse strand, counting down.
CCTTTAACATCTGCCGGACGATGCTGAGGCTGTTCTACGAGTCTGTGGTGGCCAGTGCTATCATGTTTGCTGTTGTGTGCTGGGGCAGCAGGCTGAGGGTAGCAGACACCAACAGAATCAACAAACTCATTCGTAAGGCCAGTGATGTTGTGGGGATGGAACTGGACTCTCTGACGGTGGTGTCTGAAAAGAGGATGCTGTCCAAGTTGCGTGCCATCTTGGACAATGTCTCCCATCCACTACATAATGTACTGGGTGGACACAGGAGTACATTCAGCCAGAGACTCATTCCACCGAGATGCAGCACAGAGCATCATAGGAAGTCATTCCTGCCTGTGGCCATCAAACTTTACAACTCCTCCCTGGGAGTGTCAGACATCCTGAGCCAATAGGCTGGTCCTGGACTTATTTCCTGGCATAATTTACTTTTTACTATTTAACTATTTATGGTTTATTACTATTTATTATTTATGGCGCAATTTCCCCTGGGATCAATAAACTATGACTATGACTATGAAGGGGCTCCTCCTGGGTTGTACCCACAATGTTCGCAGGATTGTCACACACAAGCATCCAATATGTTAATCCCAGCAGGAACAAGAATGCACTGCAGGGATGTCCTCTCACTCATTGTATCCTCGCTGAACACACAGGAAGGCATATGGCCTATCTGCCACCAGTATTCTTTGTCACAGAACACTTGATCACCATAAATTAATCCCAAGACTCACCTCCTTCTGCTAACTGCTTCTGGTTCTCTGCAAGAGACAAAAATTCCAGGTTAGGAATTAGGGACAATGATGAAGGTACCTATCTGACACCGTAAAGGTCTCTGGTGAACCAGTACCTGCCCTCCATTTTAAGATTCGTCCCCCTTGCTTTGCCTCTCTCAACTGGAGGAAATGCATCTGCACCATCAAATCATTTCATCTTCCCAAAAAGATCACCAAATAATGGACCACTTCAGCACAGTACGGGCCCAGGTTTTGTGACCTCGGATGGCTGGGGTCACCAGCCTCGTAAAGACGCTGCCCAGAAGGCAGCAATGGCAAACCACTTCTATCGAAAAACATGCCAAGAACAATCATGGTCATGTATAGAGCAACAGCAGGAAGCGTGTCTTCCCCACAGGCAATGATCCCTTGCTCGGTAGACAGATGGAAGACCATGATCTGAACCCTAACCCTAATGCATGATCATACGACACAACACACGATGATACTAATGATACGTCCTTCAACCCACAACGTTGCACCAAAATTTTAACCTACTCTAAGATCACTATAACCCTTCTCATCCAAGCATTAGGGCTAGGGTTAGGGTAGCCGTCCAGTTTTCTATCATCCATGTGCTTATCACAAGATAAAGGAGCAGAAGTAGGCCATTCGGCCCATCAAGTCTGCTCCGCCACTCCACCATGAGCTAAACTATTCTCCCATCTAGTTCCAATTTCCGGCTTTTTCCCCATATCCCTTGATACCCTGACTAATTAGATACCTATCAATCTCCTCCTCAAACACCCTCAATGATCGGGCCTCCACAGCTGTATGTGGCAATGAATTCCATAAATCCTCGACCCTCTGGCTAAAAAAATTTCTCCTCATCTCTGTTTTAACTGGGTACCCTCTAATTCTAAGACTGCGGCCTCTTGTCCTGGACTCACCCACCAAGGGAAACAACCTTTCCACATCTGCTCTGTCCAACCCTTTCAACATTCAAAATGTTTCTAAGAGATCCCCTTTCATTCTTCTATACTCTAATGAATGCAGTCCAAGAGCCGACAGACGCTCCTCATATGTTAGCCCCTGCATTCCAGGAATCATCCTCGTAAATCTTCTCTGAACTCTCTCCAACATCAGAACATCCGTTCTAAGATAGGGGGCTCAAAACTACACACAGTATTCCTTTCCTCCAACCAACTTCAAATTATGCCCCCTCATATTAGCGCCGGGAAAAAGTCTCTGCTGTCCACTCAGTCTGCCTTTTATCATCTTGCACAACTCGACCAAGTCACTTCTCATCCTCCTTCAATCCAAAGAGAAAAGCCCCAGTTCACTCAGCCAATCCTCATATGACATTTTCTCTAATCCAAGCAGCACCCTGGGAAATCTCCTCTGCACTCTCCTGAAAGCTTCTACGTCCTACTTATAATGAGGTGACCAGAACTGAACACAATATTCCATCTTCTGTAATTCACAGGAAAATGGATGGGCAGATGGTACAGTGGTTAATCTAGGCTGAATCAAATGAAGGGCTGGGATGTATTAGGTTTGCAGGACACAGGGACATTATCCAAAGGTCAAATGGTGCCACAACACGAACCTCTCACTCAGCATCAACAAAACTAATGAGCTGATCATCAACTACAGGAGGAAGAAATCAAAAGTCCATGATCCAGTCCTCATCAAGTGGAGAGTTTTAAATTCCTTGGCATTCTCACATCCAAGGATCTGTCCCGGGACCAGCAGGTAAGTGCAATCACAAAGAAGGCCTGACAGCAACCCTACTTTCTTAGAAGTTCACATAGATTTACTATGTCATCTAAAGCTTCGACAAACTTCTATAGAAACACAATGGAGAGTATCCTGACTGGTCGCATTAAGGCCCGGTTTGGAAACACCAATGCCCAGGAATGGAAAAAGACTACAAAAAGTGGTGGATACAGCCCAGTCCATCACAGGCAACAGCCTCCCTACCACAGAGCACATCTCCAAGGAGCGCTGCCACAAGAAAGCAGCATCCACCATCCAGGGCCCCCACCATCCAAGCCATGCTGTTTTCTCGCTGCTACCATCGGGCAAAAGAGACAGGAGCCACCTGGTTCAGGAACAGTTATTACCCTTCAACCATCAGGCTCCTGAACCAGCCTGGATACCTTCACTCACCACAATGTTGAACTGACTCCACGACCTACAGACTCACTTTCAAGGACTCTACAACTCATGTTCTCAGAATAATTCTTTTTAACTTGTACAATGTGACTTCTTCTGCACATTGGTAGTTCGTCAGTCTTTGTTTATGTGTAGTCTTTTAATAAATTCTGTTGCATTTTCATTTTCCTGTAAATGCCTACAAGAAAATGAATCTCAGGGTAGTATATGGTAACATATATGTACTCGGGTAATAAATTTACTGTAATTTTATTAAAATTGGAAGAATCGTAAATCTCTTTCTTCAAACAAAGATGTGATTTTTCACTCTAATGTTCTGTTCCCTCCCTAACTTCCTCCGTACCCACCACAAATCCCCAGCTCTATACCCTCACTCTAGCATCTTGATAGGTATAAATTCACAATCTCCTTTACGGATGGTCACTTACCAAGTTGTTCATTCAATTCATTGATCTCTGTAACAAAGAGAAAGAAACAAAAAAAATCAATCAGCAGTTTCACTCTTGCCCAGAACCATTACTGGTAGAAGGCACGGTACTTGGATTTTCAGAGGGGCTTTGACAAGGTGGCACACACCAGGCTGTTTAACAAGCTACAAGACTATGGTATCACAGGAAAGATTCTAACACGGATAAAGCAGTGGCTGATTGGCAGGAGACAGAGTGGGAATAGAGGAGGCCTCCTCTGGCTGACCGCCAGTGTCTAGTGGTGCTCCACAGGGGTCTGTGTTGGGACCGATTCTTTTTACGTTATATGTCAATACAGAAGACTAAAGGACACCATTTCAACTGGACAACAGCCAGAGTCTTGACTCAAGCAAGAAGAAAAGAACGAGAATTTCTCGTTCTTTCATCGGCCTGTATTTAAGTCAGAGGTCGATGGGATCTTCATTTGTCACAGTGTCAAAGGTTGCAGGGAGGAGGCAGATAAATGAGGTTAAGAGGGTTAATAAATCAGCTTTGATGGAATCGCGGTGCAGACTCGATGGGCCAAAGGGCCTAATTCTGCTCCTACGTCTGATGGTGTCCTGCAGGGCGACTGGAGAGAGATTGAATAGGAACCCGAGGGGCAGGTTTTTTCAGAATAAGGAATGAGCTGCCGATGAAAGTGGATGAGGGAGATACGTCAGCAAACGGACAGGTCGGCAAACAGGAAGGGCTTAGACTGACGTGAGGCCAACACGGGCAGACAAGACGCAGTTCGGCTAAGGACCTGGTTCAGTGCTCTTACAAATCAAAGCTTTACTTACTCAGAGCACCCGAGGATTTCTTCACAGCTGCAAGAACAAATGACAAACTCGTCAGAATAGGAAACACAGTGAATTAAAACAGAGACAGCATTCGCCTGTCGCCTTGTATTCAAACAATACACCCAATAGTGTTACAGCTCTACAAAACTCTGGTTAGACCACACCTGTAGCATCGTGTCAGCTCTGCTCACCTTATAGGAAGGATGTGGACACTCTAGAGAGGAGATTTCCCAGGATGCTGTCTGGATTAGAGGGCATGTCTTACGATGATATGTTGAGTGAGCTCGGGCTTTTCTCTTTGGAGCGAAGGAGGACGAGAGGCAACTTGATAGAGGTGTACAAGATGATGAGACAGAGTGGACAGCCAGAGAACTTTCCCCCAAGGTGGAAATAGCTAATACAGGAGGGCTTAATGCTGAAGTGATTGGAGGGAAGTTTGGGGGGGGAATGTCAGAGTATGCCTTTTTTTAAAAAAAAACAGTGCATCCTGGAACACACTGCCGGGGTGATGGTGAGGCAGATACATTAGGGACAATTAAGAGATTCTTAGAAAGGCACATGGATGATAGAAGACCAGAGGGCTATGTGGGAGGGAAGGGTCCGAGAGTCAGTACGATATTGTGAGCTACAGGACCTGTACTGTTGTGTTCTATTAGGTGACCTATACTGCAGTACAGCAGAGAAACGGACCCAGCTCTGTTCTATGTTCCACTTAACTCCCAGTACCTTCTGCCTTTCTGGGGGATGTGATATTACTCAGTTCCTTAAGGTTGTCATAGATGGGGGGAGCTCCCACTACCTACCAAATGACGTGCAACTCAAATAGCCTCTGACAAGCAAGTCCAGCTCCTGGCCTTCACGTGTGGCTCAAGTACTGTTTCTACTGACAGAAGGGGCAAAGGTGGGTTACTGGCACCTTAAAACCAGTCGCTTCAGGCAGGTCATCTCGGAGAAGGGAAATCCTGATTTCAAGCTCTGCCGCCTTGTGGTTATACCCACTCATGGGGAGAGCTTTGGCAGTAAACTCCGAGGAAAAGAGCGGAGCTGGAGTCCCCAAGGCAAGAGTTCAACGCTGACTGGCGACACCACTGCCGCCAAACTTTTATCATGTTCTGCTGTTCCTTTTGATTTGGCTACACGGGTTGACAGCTTGTTTTACTTAGTACTGCCCCGGTTTACGTATCCAACGCAGACAGCAAGGACGCGACATAAAGGCCGACCCTGAGCCACAGAGGGACCCGGCCGTTACCCGTTCGCTGAGCCGCACTCACCGTCTATGCACCGCTGCATCCTGCGATGGTTGTAATAGGCCAGACCCAAAATTACAAAAATGACCAGCAGCAGGAGAATGAAGCCAATCACCCACTTCGACATTCGAGGGAAGAAGCTATCTGCAGGGAGTAAAGGACAGCATCAAGAACTCTCACTCCCCTCCCTCCTCACTCAGCTTTGGTCAACCACATTCTCTCAGAACCAGAACCGGGTTGAATATCACCGGCATACGTCATCAAATAGGTTTTGAGCAGCAGTACATTGTGATACCGAATAATATAAATAAGTATATATAAAAATAAATTAAATTAAAGTGGAAATAGGGAGGGAGAAGATAGTGAGGCAGTGTTCACGGGTTCAATGTCCATTCAGAAATCGGATGGCAGAGGGGAAGGAGCTGTTCCTGAATCGCTGAGTGTGTGCCTTCAGGCTTCTGTAGCCGCTCCCTGATGGAAACTGTGAGTAGGGGGCAAGACCTGGGTGAGGGTCCTCAATGACGGGTGCCACCTTTTTGAGGCATCAGCTTTTGAAAGTTTTCTCGATGTTGGGGAGGCCAGTGCCCATGATGGACGCGGCTGAGTTTACAACTTTTGGCAACTTTTTCCGATCTTGTGCAGTGATCCCCCCCCCACCCCCCCCCAATACCAGGCGGCGATACAGCCAGTTAGAATGCTCTCCACAGCACATAGAACCATAGAAACCACAGCACAGAAACAGGCCTTTTGGCCCTTCTTGGCTGTACCGAACCACTTTCTGCCTAGTCCCACTGACCTGCACACGGACCATATCCCTCCATACACCTCCCATCCATGTATCTGTCCAATTTATTCTTAAATGTTAAAAAAGAACCCGCATTTACCACCTCGTCTGGCAGCTCATTCCACATTCCCACCACTCTCTGTGTGAAGAAGCCCCCCCTAATGTTCCCTTTAAACTTTTCCCCCCTCACCCTTAACCCATGTCCTCTGGTTTTTTTCTCCCCTTGCCTCAGTGGAAAAAGCCTGCTTGCATTCACTCTATCTATACCCATCATAATTTTATAAACCTCTATCAGATCACATATGTAAAAGTTTGGGAGCTTCTTTGGTGACATCCCAAGTCTCCTCAAACTCCTAATGAACTACAGCTGCTGTTGTGCCTTATTTGTAATTACATCGATGTGTCGGGCCCAGGAGAGATCGTCAGAGATGATGACACCCAGGAACTTGAAACCGCTCACCCTTTCCACTGCCGACCCGTCAATGAGGACTGGTGTGTGTTCCCTTAACTTACCCTTCCAGAAGTCCACAATCAATTCCTTGGTCTTACTGACAAGGTTGTTGCAACGACACCTCTCAACCAGCTGAACTATCTTGCTCCTGAAAGCCTCCTCCCACTGCTGCCCAAGCACTTTTCACTCCTCACCTCATAACCGCACCCCCCGTCCCTCCAACCCTCCCTACCACTGAGCACATCTACAAGGCGAGCTGCCACAGGAAAGCAGCATCCATCATCAAGGACCCCCACCACCCAGGCAATGCTCTCTCCTCACTACCACCATCCGGCAGGAGGTACAGGAGCCTTGGGTCCCACTGCAGTGGGTTCAAAACTCAAAGTAAATTTATTATTAAAGTATGTATGTGTCATCATATGATACCCTGAGTTTCATTTTCTTGCAGGCATTCACAGTAAAACAAACACTGACAAAGACCAACAAACAACCAAAGGGCAAAACAAGACAAATAATTTACTACTGAGGACGCGAGTTGTAGAGGCCACGAAAGTAAGCCTGTAGGTTGTAAACACACACAAAATGCTGGAGGAACTCAGCAGGCCAGGCAGCATCTACGGGAAAATAGCACAGTCAACGTTTCAGGCTGAGACCCTTCGGCAGGACTGGAGAAAAATTGCTGAGGAGTAGATTTAAAAGGTGGGGGAGAGGCGACTGAAAAACACAGGGTGAAACCTGGAGGAAGAGGGATGAAGTAAAGAGCTGGGAAGTTGATCGGTGAAAGAGATACAGGGCTGGAGAAGGGGGAGTCTGATCGGAGAGGACAGAAGGCCACGGAAGAAAGCAAAGGGGGAGAGGAGCACCAGAGGGAGGCGATGGGCGGGCAAGGAGATAAGGTGAGAGAGGGAAAAGGGGAGGGGGAAAGATGCAGAGATGGAGAAGGAAAGCATTAACGGAAGTTAGAGAAGTCAATGTTCATGCCATCAGGTTGGAGGCTACCCAGATAAAATATAAGGCGTTGTTCCTCCAACCTGAGTGGCCTCGTCATGACAGTGGAGGAGGCCATGGATAGACATATCTTAATGGGAATGGGAAGCGGAATTTTTCTGGACGGAGAGTAGGAGCCTGGCAAAGCAGTCTCCCAATCCATGTCAGGTCTCACCGAAATACAGGAGGCCACACCGGGAGCACGAGACATGGTATATGACCCCAACAGACTCACAGGTGAAGTGTCGGCTCACCTGGAAGGACTGTCTGGGGCCCTGAATGGAGGTGTAGGGGCAGGTGTAGCACTTGCTCCGTTTGCAAAGATAAGTGAGAGATCAGTGGGGAGGGACGAATGGACAAGGGAGGCGTGTAGGGAGCGATCCCTGCGCCCTGCGGAAAGCAGAAAGTGGGGGAGGGGCAGGGAAAGATGTGCTTGGTGGTGGGATCCCGTTGGAGGTGGTGGAAATTTCAGACTATTTCTGTGCTGGACGTGGAGGCAGGTGGGGTGGTAGGTGAGGACAAGAGGAACCCTATCCCTGGTAGGATGGCAGCGGGATGGGGTAAGGGCAGACTTGTGTGAGATGGAAGAGATGCGGCTGAGGGCAGCGTTGATGGTGGAGGAAGGGAAGCAGCTTTCTTTGGAAAAGGAGGACATCTCCTTCATTCTGGCGTGAAAAGCCTCATGCTGAGAGCAATGTGGCGGAGATGGAGGAATTGAGAGAAGGGGATGGGGTAACGGGGTGGGAAGAGGATGTGAAATCAGTTCAGAGTTGAACTGGGTGAAGTTGTCCACACCAGTTCAGGAGCCTGATGGTTGAAGGTTAATAGCCGTTCAGGTCCGTGACCAACAGGAACAACCATCAGGCTCTTGAATCAACGTGGATTACTTCACTCACCTCAACACTGAACCCATTCCACAACCTATGGACTCACTTTCAAGGACTCTTTGCACGCTCTCAGTATTATTTATTTATATTATTTTGGGTTCGTGAAGGCTACTAAGGAAGCTGGACAACCACACCAGCCACAGGGTTGCCATGAGTCGGCGACAACTTGACGGCACTCAACAACAAAGGTTGTCGCAGCCAGGGGTAGGAATGTGGATAAGCTCCCAGCACCTATCAAACCATCTACCGAATGGCAAGAGCTTCTCAAAGAGCCTCTGACAACCAAGTCCAGCCCCTGCCCTTCACGTGTGGAGTAGCTACGAAGCCCAACAGAAACACTCCTACTGACAGGAGAAAGGTGCCTTCAAACCAGCTGCTTCGGGCAGAGGGGGCTCCTCAGCCGAGGCCGGCAGCTCAGTGAGAAGGAAAACTCTGATCTCAAACCTCCGCCGCCTTGCGGCTAGCCTCACTCATGGGGAAGGCACAGGAGTAAACCCAGAGGGTAAATCGGGAACTGGCGAGCCCCGAGTCAGTCCTACACTGAGCTCGACGCCGACTAGCAACTCCTGCGTGTGACACCGCTGGTATCAAACCGCATCGGTCTCTGTTGTTTCTTCGGATTCATCCACTGCGTGGAGAGAGGGAGCCTGCCACGTGGGCAATAGATGCTCTCCATAGGAAAAGTGTGAGGTGGTACACTTTGGAAGGACAAACTCCAAGGCAGAGTACAAAGTAAATGGCAGGATACTTGGTAGTGTGGAGGAGCAGAGGGATCTCGGGGTACATATCCACAGATCCCTGAAAGTTGCCTCACAGGTGGATAGGGCAGTTAAGAAAGCTTATGGGGTGTTAGCTTTCATAAGTCGAGGGATAGAGTTTAAGAGTCACGAGGTAATGATGCAGCTCTATAAAACTCTGGTTAGGCCACACTTGGAGTACTGTGTCCAGTTCTGGTCACCTCACTATAGGAAGGATGTGGAAGCATTGGAAAGGGTACAGCGGAGATTTACCAGGATGCTGCCTGGTTTAAAGAGTATCCATTATGATCAGAGATTAAGGGAGCTAGGGCTTTACTCTTTGGAGAGAAGGAGGATGAGAGGAGACATGATAGAGGTGTACAAGATATTAAGAGGAATAGATAGAGTGGACAGCCAGCGCCTCTTCCCCAGGGCACCACTGCTCAATACAAGAGGCCATGGCTTTAAGGCAAGGAGTGGGAAGTTCAAGGGGGAAATTAGAGGAAGGTTTTTTACTCAGAGAGTGGTTGGTGCGTGGAATGCACTGCCTGAGTCAGTGGTGGGGGCAGATACACTCATGAAGTTTAAGAGACTACTAGACAGGTATATGGAGGAATTTAAGGTGAGGGGGGTTATATGGGAGGCAGGGTTTAGGGGTCGGCACAACATTGTGGGCTGAAGGGCCTGTAATGTGCTGTACTATTCTATGTCTATGTTCTATATCACACTGCTCTGGCTTGCGTATCACGTGGACAAGTTGGACCACAACAACATGGTCGGTCCCAACCAAAGGAAGGCCTCTGTTCTGTTGTCATTTTCAATTTGCAGTGTCTTCTCTTGCACATCAGCATTTGTCAGTCTTTGTTTCAGTTCAGTTGATCCAAATAGATGTTAAAATTTTATTGTATTTATTTATTTTCCTGTAAATGCCTGCAAGACAATGAATCTCAAGATAGTATATGCTACTGTGTATATACTTTGATAGTAAATTCTACTTCGAACTTCACAGCATTTCTGCTAGGTTGCCCGCCTCTCCACACACCCAGTGTCCATGTCCTCTTAGGAGCCTTTATTCAAGAGAAGATGTTACTCCACTTAACGGACCGACCTCACCTCACTTTGCAACTTCTGTGACCGCGTCATTCAACCCTTTCCCCATCCCCTGTGTGGTTTGTTAGAAGTGACGAACCTGAGATCTGTATCCTGGCCTGCTTAAAGTCAGCCACAGCCGTGTTGGTAATCTGGCAGGAGTACGTGTTCATGTTGTCCTGGGAGACCTCGATGGTGCTGCAGACGCTGTACAAGCCCCGGGAATCCACCCGGTATGTAGTTTCCGGCTTCACCGCCACGCCGACACCATTCCCGTCCACCCACTGGACCAACGGCTCTGGGAACCACTTCTCCGATGTGCAGCTGAGGCTGATGCCACCCGTGGAGTGGCCTTTAATCTCGATCTGAGGTTGAATCCCAGTGGCTGTGGAGAAAAAAAAGCAATGTTACATGTGAGAGGAGACAATGCTGCACCCTTCAATCAGAGCAGCATTGCTCTGAACTTTCAAACACAGCACAGTGCAGGCCCTTCGGCCTACAATGTTGTACTAACCCTTCAACCTACACCAAAATAAATCTAACCCTTCCCTCCCACAAAACCCTCCATTTTTTCATCATCCATCTAACAGTGTCTCAAAGGTTCCTAATGTATCTGCCTCTACCAATGCCCTTGGCAGGGCATTCCACACATCCATCACTGCGTAAAAATCCTGCCTCTGACATCTCCCCCTATCGCTTCCTTAAAATTATGCCCCATCATACTAGCCATTTCTGCCCTGGGAAAAGTCTCTGGCTGCCGACTCTACCTGTGCCTCTCATCATCTTGTACACCTCTATCAAGTCACCCCTCATCTTCCTTCGCTCCAAAGAGAAAAACACAGCTCACTCAACCTGTCGTCATAACACACACTCACTATCCCAGCCAGCATCCTGGTAAATCTCTTCTGCACCCTCTCTAAAGCTAACATGTCTTCCCTATAATGAGGTGAGCAGAACTGAACACACTGACATGCAGCTGCAGGCTCAGCCTACATTGAGCAAGCTTCCCTGGAGGCACTGGGGGCGGGGGGCGAGGGGCGAGCTTTAGGGTAATGCTCGTCAGAGGACGGCAGTAACACGGGCTCTTTAACACAGCAGCTGATGTCTTCAGCTTTGGTTGCATTAGAGAGGGCAGCGAGTTCAACTTGATAGACATATACAAGATGATAAGAGACCAACGCCCCTTTAACATTGTCATTGCTGGGGGAGGTAATAATGCTGGGACCCCAGATGTTTACAATATATATTAATGACTTGGATGAGGGAATTAAATGCAGCATCTCCAAGTTTGCGGATGACACGAAGCTGGGTGGCAGTGTTAGCTGTGAGGAGGATGCTAAGAGGATGCAGGATGACTTGGATAGGTTGGGTGAGTGGGCAAATTCATGGCAGATGCAATTTAATGTGGATAAATGTGAAGTTATCCAGTTTGGTGGCAAAAATAGGAAAACAGATTATTATCTGAATGGTGGCCGATTAGGAAAAGGGGAGGTGCAACGAGACCTGGGTGTCATTATACACCAGTCATTGAAAGTGGGCATGCAGGTACAGCAGGCGGTGAAAAAGGCGAATGGTATGCTGGCATTTATAGTGAGAGGATTCGAGTACAGGAGCAGGGAGGTACTACTGCAGTTGTACAAGGCCTTGGTGAGACCACACCTGGAGTATTGTGTGCAGTTTTGGTCCCCTAATCTGAGGAAAGACATCCTTGCCTTAGAGGGAGTACAAAGAAGGTTCACCAGATTGATTCCTGGGATGGCAGGACTTTCATATGAAGAAAGACTGGATGAACTGGGCTTGTACTCGTTGGAATTTAGAAGATTGAGGGGGATCTGATTGAAACGTATAAGATCCTAAAGGGATTGGACAGGCTAGATGCAGGAAGATTGTTCCCGATGTTGGGGAAGTCCAGAATGAGGGGTCACAGTTTGAGGATAAAGGGGAAGCCTTTTAGGACCGAGATGAGGAAAAAATTTCTTCACACAGAGAATGGTGAATCTGTGGAATTCTCTGCCACGGGAAACAGTTGAGGCCAGTTCATTGGCTATATTTAAGAGGGAGTTGGATATGGCCCATGAGCTAAAGGGATCAGGGGGTATGGAGGGAAGGCTGGTGCAGGGTTCTGAGTTGGATGATCAGCCATGATCATACTGAATGGCGGTGCAGGCTCGAAGGGCCGAATGGCCTACTCCTGCACCTATTTTCTATGTTTCTAATGGTGACCTATTAAACACTCTCAATGCTGCGCATCTCTGACAATAAAGTTCAGCTCCCGGCCTTCACATGCGGCTTACCTACTGAGCTTGGTGGAACCGTTTCTACCGGCAGGAGAAGGGGCAAAGGTGGGTTACTGGAGCCTTAAGACTAGTCGTTTCGGGCAGATGGGGCTTGCCAGCCACGGCTGGTAGCTCATCTAGAAGGGAAGAACTCTAACCTCAAACCTTCACTGCCTTGTGGCTATACCCACTCACTGGGGAGGTCAAATTTGAAGACAGAATGGTTTAGAGAACTCGACCTTTTCTCCTTGGAGTGACGGAGGATGAGAGGTGACCTGATAGAGGTGTACAAGATGATGAGACGCATTGATTGTGTGGATAGTCAAGAGGCTTTCTCCCCCCAGGGCTGAAATGGCTAACACACGAGGGGGCACAGCTTTAAGGTGCTTGGAAGTAGGTGAGTTTTTCTACACAGAGTGGTGGGTGTGTGGAATGCACTGCCAGTGATAGTGGTAGAGGTGGATACAATAAGGTCTTTTAAGAAACTCTTAGATAGGTGCATGGAGCTTAGAAAAATATAGAGCTATGCAGTAGGGAAATTCCAGGCAATTTCTGGAGGAGGTTACATGGTCGCACAGCATCGTAGCCTGTAATGTGCTGTAGATTTCTGTGTTATCTTTGGTAATGCTTTCCTTCTCCATCTCCACACCTTTCCCCATCCCCCTTTCCCTCTCTCACCTTATCTCCTTGGCCGCCCATCGCCTCCGTCTGGCGCTCCTCCCCCTTTTCCTATAGTCGGGGCCTTAACATACGATGTACGAGCAGAATTAGGCCATTCAGCCCATCGAGTCTGCACTGCCAGTTCATCATGGCCGATCCATTTTTCCCCTCAGCCCCAATCTCCTGCCTTCCCCCCGTATCCCTTCATGCCCTGACCAATCAAAAGGATACACATTGTATCCAAAGGACAGGCAGGTTGCAGAGGGGATGGCGCGGCTCAGTTGGTAAAAAAAGGAAATCAAAGCCTGAGAATGAGGTGACATAAGATCAAAAGATGTAGGTTTGTGGGTAGAGTTAAGGAACGGCAAGGATAAAAAAAATCCTGACGGTAGTTATATACGTAGCTGCAAACATCAGCCAGTTACGAGCTACAAATGACAACGGGAGATAGAAAAGCGATGTAACGAGGGCAGTGCTGCGATAAACATAGAAACATAGAAAATAGGTGCAGGAGTAGGCCATTCGGCCCTTCGAGCCTGCACCGCCATTCAGTATGATCATGGCTGATCATCCAACTCAGAACCTTGTACCAGCCTTCCCTCCATACCCCCTGATCCCTTTAGCCACAAGGGCCATATCTAACTCCCTCTTAAATATAGCCAATGAACTGGCCTCAACTATTTCCTGTGGCAGAGAATTCCACAGATTCACCACTCTCTGTGTGAAGAAGTTTTTCCTCATCTCAGTCCTAAAAGGCTTCCCCTTTATCCTCAAACTGTGACCCCTCGTTCTGGACTTCCCCAACATCGGGAACAATCTTCCTGCATCTAGCCTGTCCAATCCCTTTAGGATTTTATATGTTTCAATCAGATCCCCCCATCAATCTTCTAAATTCCAACGAGTATAAGCCTAGTTCATCCAGTCTTTCATCATATGAAAGTCCTGCCATCCCAGGAATCAATCTGGTGAACCTTCTTTGTACTCCCTCTATGGCAAGGATGTCTTTCCTTAGATTAGGGGACCAAAACCGCACACAATACTCCATGTGTGGTCTCACCAAGGCCTTGTACAACTGCAGTAGTACCTCCCTGCTCCTGTACTCGATAATCAACGTGCAGGTAGGTTGGGAAAATCCGGTTGGTGTTGGATCCCAAGTGAGGGAGTTCGTGGAATGCTGGTGAGACGGCTTATCAGAGCAGGTCGCAATTGAGCCCAGTCACAAACAAGAGAAGATCTGCAGATGCTGGAAATCCAAGCCACACACACAAAATGCTGGAGGAACTCAGCAGGCCAGACAGCGTCTGTGGAAAAGCTGAACCCGCTGGGAGAACAGCAATTCTGCACCGGGTGTTGTGTAATGACCCAGATTTAATTAGGAACCTGATGATCAGGAAACCCTAAGGAGGCAGTGATCATAATGCGATAGAATTCACCCTGAAATTTGAGGAGAAGCTAAGTTCAGATGTATTACCGCGGAGTAAAGGAAATAACAAAGGCACAAGAGGAGCTGCCAGTTGATTGGAAGGGGACGCTATCAGAAATGACAGCAGGACAGCACTGCCGGGAATTTCTGGGGCAATTCGGAAGGCACAAGATAGACACATCCCACAGATTAAGAAGTATTCTAAAGGGAGGATGCGGAACCGTGATTGACAAGGGAAGTCAAAGACAGCAAAAAAGCAAAAGAGAGGGCAAATAATACAACAAAAATAAATATCCACAGAATGAAGATAAAATTCGAAGGAAAGCTAACCATTAATGTAAATAAGGATGAGTTTTTTGAGCCATATAAAGAGTAAAAGAGAGACAAGAGTGTATATCAGACCGCTGGAAAACGACGCAGGAGAGGAAGTAATGGGAGACAAAAAAAAAGTTGAACTAATTTACGCCAGTCCTCACTGTAGGTGAGACTAGCAGAACGTCAGAAATGCGAGACTGTCAGGAGATAAAAGCGGGTGTTGTTGCTATCACAAAGGAGAAGGTGCTTAGAAAGCTGGAAGGTCTGAAGGTAGAAGGTAGATGGACTACAGCCCAGGGTTCTGGAAGAGGTAGCTGAAAAGACCTTAGGGGCATCAGTAATGAGCTTTCAAAAACCACTAGGTTCTGGAATTGTTCCTGAGGACGGGAAAATTGCAAATGTCACTCCACTCTTTGAGAAGAGAGAGGCGGAAGAAAGGAAATTATAGGCCAGTTAGTCTGATCTCAGTGTTGGAGTCCATTATTAAGGATGAGGTCTCAGGGTACTTGGAGGCACATGATAAAATAGACCGTAGTCAGTATGGTCTCCTCAAAGGGGGATCTTGCCTGACAAATCTGTTTAAACTCCGAGGTAAAGATAGTGAGTGGATGTTGTTTATTTGGACTTTCAGAAGCCGCACATGAGGCTGCTAAACAAAACAGAATTACAGGAAAGGTAGTCCCATGGAAGGGAAGTAACGGACTGGCAGGAGGCAGAGTGGGAATAAAAGCAGCTTTTTCTGGCCGGCTGCTGGTGACTACTGATGCTCCCACAGGGGTGGGCATTGTACGGAAGTTATTTAAGTGAAGAAATTGATGGCTTTGGGGTCAAGTCTGTGCACAATATGAAGATAGATGGAAGAGCAGGGAGTGTTGAGGATGCAGGATGTCTGTAAAGGCACTTGGACAGATTGAGGGAATGGGTAAAGAAGTGGCAGATGGAATATAGCACAGGGAAGTGTATGGCCGTGACCTTTGGCAGAAAGAATAAGGACGTAGATTACTTTCAATATGGGGGAGAAAATTCAAAAACCAGAGGTGCAAAGGGACTAAGGACTCCTCGTGTAGAATTCCCTAAAGGTTAACTTACAGACTGAGTCAGCAGTAAGGAAGGCAAATGTAACGTTAGCATTCATTTCGAGAGGATTAGAGTATAAAAGCAAGGATGTAATGCTGAGGCTTTGTGAGGCACCAGTGAGACCTGAACTTGGGAGTATTATGAGCAGTTGTGGGCCCTTATCAAAGATGTGCTGGCACTGGAGAGGGTCCTGAGGAGGTGCACAAGAATTATCCCAGGAATGAAAGGGTTTACATATGAGGAGAGTTTGATGGCTCTGGGCCTGTACTCGCTGGAATTTAGAATGACGAGGTTCTCACTGAAATCTATTGAATATTGAAAGGCCTAGATATAGAGCAGATGTGGAGAGGATGTTTCCTACAGGGGAGTCTCAGACCAGAGGGCACAGATAGAGTGGACGTGGAGAGGATGTTTCCTGTAGTGGGGGAGTCTTGGACCAGGGGACACAGATAGAGTGGATGTGGAGAGGATGTTTCCTATAGTGGAGGAGTCTAGGACCAAAAGGCACAGATAGAGTGGATGTGGAGAGGATGTTTCCTGTAGGGGAGTCTCAGACCAGAGGGCACAGATAGAGTGGATGTGGAGAGGATGTTTCCTGTAGGGGAGTCTCGGACCAGAGGGCACAGATAGAGTGGATGTGGAGAGGATGTTTCCTGTAGGGGCGTCTCAGACCAGAGGGCACAGATAGAGTGGATGTGGAGAGGATGTTTCCTGTAGGGGAGCCTCGGACCAGGGGGCACGGCCTCAGATTTGAGAGATATCCATTTAGAACAAAGGTGAGGAAAAATTTCTTTAGCCAGAGGGTGGTGAATCTGTGGAATTCACTAACACAAACGGTTGTGGAGGCAAAGTCGTTGGGTATATTTAAGGCGGAGGTTATTAGCTTCTTGATTAATCAGGGCGTTAGTGGTTACAGGGAGAGGGCAGGAAAACGGGGATGAGAGGGACGATAGTTCAGCCATGATGGAATGTCAGAACAGACTCGATGGGCCGAGTAATCTCACTCTGCTCCTGTGTCTTATTGTCTACTTTCTGAGGAGGCTGAAGACAGCTGGACTATGCACGTCTTACTAGCGTCACTCTGTAGTCGCGCAGCAGACAGCATCCTGACGAGCTGCATCACCGCTCGCTACAGAACCTGCACTGTGGCAGACAGGGAGGCTCTATAACAGGTAGTCAAAACTGCCCAACGCCTCACTGGCACCAGCCTACCCACCTTCAAGGACATAGATACATAGAAAGGCCGGCATCATCATGAAGGATCCCACCACCCTGCTCGAGGACTGTTTGTCCCACTCCCATGAAATCACGTATTTCTATTTCCTATGTGTGTTTTATCGTGTTCTTTATCTTACTGTGTTTTGTTCGTGCTTCATCAGAGGGGGAGTGACAATCCTTTACAGTTAATGACATTAAACAATCTTTCTAAACCTATGTCTGTTACACAACCACAAGTGGAGGAACAGCTGCTGGAGAGACAAGGCCTGAAGACCCACCTGCTACTGCCAAGCTCATCCTGATCTCATTCTGGTTACTCTTGGTTGCCACAAAACACTTGTACTGCCCCTGGTCAGACACCCGCACGTTCATCAGCTTGAGGGAAAGGTTGCCCTTGCTGATCTGGTCGTGGAACAGCTGGGTCCTGCCCTGGTAGGCCGAAGCCTGCATGGTTAATTCATCCAGGCCCCCCTTGTACATGTGAATGGGGGACGAGTAGGACAGGTCCACGTTGATCCATCGCAACTCCATGTTGGGCAGGAAGTTGCCTGGCACGAGCTGGCAGTCCAGCACCACGTCCTTCCCGACGATGGCCAGGATAGGCTTGGCTGGAGCCGTGACCACAAATTCCTGTGCCACACCTGGACAAACATGGAGGAGAGAGGAAAAGTCAGATCTACAACTTGAGAATACACGAGGTTAAGTTCCAAAGCTCGGCAGGTCCGGATGAGCTGAAAGTGGGTGGGAGGGTGACCTTGGCCCAGAGGGCAGCCTGTCGACATGGCTAGAGTGGCTTCAGCTGAACATGGTGGGGATGTTGTGCTGGGGCCGAAATGCGAGGTGACACTTGTGGGCTGCCTCCAGCACGTACTCGGAAGTTTGTTGGTTGTTAGCAGACATGACGTATTTCACTGTAGGTTTCAATGTAGATGGACGAATGTGAATGTGAACATGCCAAGCACAACTGAGAGGAGTATGAGGGAACAAGCAAGCCAATGGGGGGTGGGGGGGGGAGACGGGGGTAGTAGGATTGAGAACAGAGGGGAGAAGGCCAACTGAGAAAGGGGGAGAGGGAGGCGGGGTGGGGGGAGAGAGAGGCGGGGGGGGAGAGAGAGGCGGGGGGATTCTCACCCGCTGGAATGGAATTAATCCCGAGGAGAATCAGAATTAGCAGCCAGGCCTCCATCACTCACGGAATGTCGGAATGCCGTCCTGGGAAAAGGAAAGTTGATACAATTATCGACACACTCCGAACGGGAGGCCCTAGGACTCCATGCTGACTTCACACACTGAGACCGCAATAGTCCACCAATTCCTCCCCTTTCCCATAGCCCATTAAGATAATAAAACATAGAAGAATTAGGCCATGTGGCTCATTAAGTCCGCCCACAGCTGATTTATTATTCCTCTCGACCCCATTCTCCTGCCTTCTCAGGGCTGTGTTCTAAGCCCACTCCTTTACTCTCCATATTCCCACGACTGTGTCGCCACCCACCACTCCAATCTGCTAATTCAATTTGCTGACAACACTACACTGATTGGTCTAATCTCAAATAGTAATGAGGCACCCGACAGAGAGGAAGTCATCACCCAGACACAGTGGTGTCAAGAGAACAACCTTTCCCTCAATGTCGCTAAAAACAAAGGAGCTGGTTGTGGACTACAGGAGGAATGGAGACAGGCTAACCCCTAATGACATCAATGGATCTGGGGTTGAGAGGGTAAACAGCTTTAAATTCCTCAGCATAAACATCGCTGAGGATCTCACGTATTCTGTACACACCAGCTCTGTGGTGAAAAAGGCACAACAGCTCTTTTTCCACCTCAGACGGTTGAAGAAGTTTGGTGTGGGCCCCCAAATTCTAAGAACTTTCTACAGGGGCACAATTGAGAGCATCCTGACTGGCTGCATCACTGCCTGGTATGGGAGCTGTACTTCACCCAATCGCAGGACTCTGCAGGGAGTGGTGCGGACAGCCCAGCGTATGCATAGATGTGAACTTCCCACTATTCAGGACATTTACAAAGACAGGTGTGTAAAAAGGGCCCGAAGGATCATTGGGGACCCGAGTCACCCCAACCACAAACTGTTCCAGCTGCTACCATCCGGGAAACGGTACCACAGTATAAAAGCCAGGACCAGAATCAGGTTCATTATCACTGGCATGGGACATGAAATTTGTTAACTTAGCAGCAGCAGTTCAATGAATGCATAATCTAGCAGAGCGAAAAAATAATAACATTTAAAAAATAATAATAAACAAGTAAATCAATCACATATATTGAATAGATCTTAAAAACGTGCAAAAACAGAAATACTGTATATTTAAAAAAAAGTGAGGTAGTGTCCAAGGCTTCAATGTCCACTTAGGAATCGGATGGTAGAGGGGAAGAAGCTGTTCCTGAATCGCTGAGTGTGTGCCTTCAGGCTTCTGTATCTCCTACCTGATGGTAACAGTGAGAAAAGGGCATGCCCTGGGTGCTGGAGGTCTTTAATAATGGACGCTGTTTTTCTGAGACACTGCTCCCTAAAGATGTTCTGGATGCTTTGTAGGCTAGGGCCCATGATAGAGCTGACTAGATTTACAACCCTCTGCTTCTTTCGGTCCTGTGCAGTAGCCCCTCCATACCAGACAGTGATGCAGCCTGTCAGAATGCCCTCCACAGTACAACTATAGAAGTTTTTGAGTGTATTTGTTGACATGCCAAATCTCTTCAAACTCCTAATGAAGTATAGCTGCTGTCTTGCCTTCTTTATGACTACATTGATATGTTGGAACCAGCTTAGATCCTCAGAGATCTTGACACCCAGGAACTTGAAGCTGCTCACTCTCTCCACTTCTGATCCCTCTATGAGGATTGGTATGTGTTCCTTCATCACAGACACATACAAACACACATACACACAGACACACACACATGCATAGATGCGCAGACACACACATATACATACACGTACACACACATACATACATATACACACACACACATAAGACCATAAGACAAAGGAGCAGAAGTAGGCCATTCAGCCCATCGAGTCTGCTCTGCCATTTTATCATGAGCTGATCCATTCTCCTATTTAGTCCCACTCCCCCGCCTTCTCACCGTAACCTTTGATGCCCTGGCTACTCAGATACCTATCAATCTCTGCCTTAAATACACCCAATGACTTGGCCTCCACTGCTGCCCGTGGCAACAAATTCCATAGATTCACCACCCTCTGACTAAAAAAATTTGTTTGCATTTCTGTTCTGAATGGGCACCCTTCAATCTTCAAGTCATGCCCTCTCGTACTAGACTCCCCCATCATGGGAAACAACTTTGCCACATCCACTCTGTCCATGCCTTTCAACATTCAAAATGTTTCTATGAGGTCTCCCCTCATTCTTCTAAACTCCAAGGAATACAGTTGAAGAGTGGACAAACGTTCCTCATATGTTAACCTATATGTTAACATACAGACATCCCACCTCTCCCGGAAGTTCCGGGAGTCTCCCACATATTAATAGTGGCTCCCTGATGCCTGCAAATTACATACAATATCACGGAAATCAATTTTTTTGAGAGCGAGAGAGCGCACAAGCGAGAGCGCGCCATGGCAGAGTGTTCCAAAAAAAGAAAATATAAAACGTACTTCACCCCAGACTACACTAAAGTGTACCCCTGCCTAATAGGGGTCAAAAATAATGACAGAGTTGCTCGCTGCACTGTTTGCAACAGTGACTTTTCTATTGCCCATGGTGGGTTAAGACTGTAAAAGACATGTTGAGGTGAGTTTAACAGGTGTCATTCGTTCATTAGCATAGCTAATGTTATTTAAACTAGCTGGCTGGCTGCTAAGGAGCTACTCTATTGCAGACATCTCACTTCTCCCGGAAGTCTCCCGCAAATTAATGGTGAAATGAGGTTTTGCAGGGTGGGATGTCTGCAGATACACACACATATACTTATATAACTGTGGGTGACTGTATGTTGCTATCCTAAACGCGCTGTACAGTATGTGCCCTGTGCCCTGTGTGACTGCTGGTTCTGTCGTTCTGCACCTTGGACCCGGAGGAACCTGTTCGGCCATTTCATGTGTAAACTTGAACTTCAAATTTCAGGTTAACCTTTGTATTTCGGAGATCGGAGCGAGGGAACGGCTCCAATGTCTCGAGGGACAGACTGACCAGGATCTGAGCAGAACCAGTCACCCACCCCACCCCGAGGTCGTGTCGAAGAGCCCGAACCGGCCGGGCCGGACTCCCGGTCTGAGCTAGATTCGCACTGCCCGAATCCCGGACCGGTCCTGGTCCCGGGGTAGAGAGGAGTGCCTTTCGCCGGCCGCAATCAGAAACCCGTCCGAGACTCACCGAATGACGGCCGGGTAGCAGTCGGAGGACTCACAAATCCACAGCCCGCCGCCTTTTACTTTCACTTTGCGCGCACGCCCTATCGGAGCCGAAAGCGAGCCGAACGAGGCCTCCGGTGTCCGTCTGGTGGGTCCCGCAGGCACGGCTAATCCCGGGTAGTTTGATGTGGGTCCTCTCGGTCACCCCGTACCCTGTCCAACAGCACGGATATAGCCGGTTACCCCCCTCCTTCAACGGCGCCGCACCCGCCTTCGCGGAGATGTCACTCTACCCGGAAATCAGCCGAGCGCAAGGCCGGCCGCTCCCTGGAACAGCGAACAGTTCGGAAACCCGAAACAGTGCCTTCGGCCTACGATGCGTGCTGAACCAGCAAACCCCCGCTCCAAATAATCCTCCCTACCTACACAACCGTCTTCTTCTTCTATTTCCGGCAGACCAGGCGTATTACAGCCCTCCGCAGGCTGCAAAATTAATTCTACAACTTCAAGGAACTCAAATTCTCGAATATAACCTAGTCTCAAGTATAAACTGAATAATAAACTCTTCAATCAGATGTTGATTCTCTTGGTGGCCAAAGAAAGATTTAAGAGAAAACCAAAATACATTTAAACCAGACAGCCTCTTGTCGATTACAGCTCAGCAAAACATGCTGGACTGTCTCTGGACAACCACAGTCACATGATCCAGCAGGATGTTTTCCTATTATCTTTCAATAATAGTTTAGCCCACAATGCCCCAACCTCAGTCTTGTAAATTTCACCATATCTCTACGACTTAAAAGGTCTGTCTGTCTGTATCTTGTTTTACGGCGGTTGGCATCCAGCTTAATGGTGCATTACCCCCCCCCGCTCCAGAATGTGCACTAGACATACATTCTAAATCCCTTCACACACACACACAAACCTACACTTCACCCTCCCATCTTTGACCATCCTAGTATCCTATTCCTGTTTATTCATCATATTCTATAAAAAACCCCTGTACCCCTTAAAAACGCTAAAAATACCCAGACTTGTGCTCTCTCACCCATGCCCAGCAACCCTTTTAATGTGAATTCCTGCATCCCCAACTCCCTTAATTTATTTCTCATCATCTCTCTCTGTATCCCATACTTCCTGCAACACAGAACTACAAGTTCTACTGACTCCTCTTCCTGACATTCCTCACACAATCCTGTCTGGTGTTTCCCTATCATTTTCAATGTTTTGTTTAATGCACAGTGCCCCAGTCTTAACCTAGTCCACACAATTTCCTCTCTTCTGTTTCCATTACCTACCCTAGTAACTGCAACACTCTTTTGTATTTGGTATAAATGCCTCCCTTTCCCCTCCCTGTCCCATCTTTCTTGCCACATTCGGTCGACTTTTTCCCAGATTACACACTTAACCTCTGCTTTACTGATACTAATGTGCATTTCCACATTTTCTTTCTTTAACGCCCTCTTTGACAACTCATCCACCCTCTCATTCCCCTTCACCCCTACATGTGCTGGAACCCATAGAAATTTTACCTGACCTCCTTGATTTGCAATTCTTGTAACTAACTGAAGGACTTCATAAAGTACATCTTGCCGACTAATTGTGTGAAAAGACCTTAAACTTGCTAGAACTGAGGATGAATCTGAACATATCAATGCTTTGGCTTGTCTGGCTTTCTGCACCCATTGCAACGCAACCAACACTGCCAGCATCTCCACTGTAAACACCCCTAACTTATTAGATGTTCTTCTGCTGATTCCAATTTCTTTTGCTGGTATGACTTAAAAGGTAACAGTCTGAGACCTTTTTAACTAGTGGGTGACTAGAAAAATAATGCCTGCCCCTTAATTCATTTTTCCAATCCTCCTGCCACTTCTTCTCTATACCTTTTTTAATCCTACTTCTCAATTCTGCTCTGCCGAGGGAAACTCTAATTTCTACTTGCCTGCTCTGTAAGGAAGACTTTTCAATGCCATCCACAGTTTCATTTCCCTCCACCCCAGCATGCCCAGGTATCCATGAAAATCTGACTGCACAACCCATCTTCCCTACTCTAAACAACACTAAGAGAATCTCAATAACTATGTCAGGACGCAAACACGAGGAAATCTGCAGATGCTGGAATTTCAAGCAACACACATAAAAGTTGCTGGTGAACACAGCAGGCCAGGCAGCATCTATAGGAAGAGGTACAGTCGATGTTTCGGGCCGAGACCCTTCGTCAGGACTAACTGAAAGAAGCGCTAGTAAGAGATTTGAAAGTGGGACCCCCCTCCCCTGTCTTCTCCTATCATTTCGGATCTCCCCCTCCCCCTCCCACTTTCAAATCCCTTACTAGCGCTTTTTTCAGTTAGCCCTGACGAAGGGTCCCGGCCTGAAACATCGACTGTACCTCTTCCTATAGATGCTGCCTGGCCTGCTGCGTTCACCAGCAATTTATATGTGTGTATCTATGTCAGGATGATCTTTCGATTTATTCCCTTTTATAGACTCTAAGGCAGCAGCAGAATCTGAACAGGTGATAACCCTACGTGGTCGAGAGTCTTCTATCCACCATAAGGCCCAGAGGATTGCTAATAATTCTGTTGCAAAGACAGAACACCATCTGAAACCCGGTGACCAATCTTAACTCCAAGTTGAGACACATACATCTCAAATCCTGCCTCACTGCTCTCTGGGTCCACTGAGCCATCAGTAAAAATCTTCAGATAAGATCCCTATTTATTATTTAAATATTCATTGTGATCAACACTGATGAATTTCCTCTGCTTCCTTGAAGCTGAAAAAGGAGGAATAGGTCTACTTCTGGTTCTGGCAAGAGCCAAAAAGGAATGGATGGCAAGCAAATTTGGTCAACTATGTAAACACAAAATAATCTGCAGATGCTGTTGTCAAAGGAACACTCACAATGCGCTGGAGGAACTCAGCAGGTCAGTCAGCATCAGTTGAAAAGATTAGTCGACGTTTCGGGCCGAAACCCTTCGTCAGGACTGAAGGACGAACTTTGGGGAGTGTTTGAAGAATGCTGGTAGTTGACAGAGACAAAGGGGTGGGGGAGGGGAAGCAGGGAGGTGATTGGCAGGAGAACAATGTGCAGTAGTAGAAGGAGGCGGAACTATGAGGGAGCTGATGTGATGGCAACTATGTCTTCCTCAGTCAGTTTCAATTCCACAGCCCAGTTATTAACCAAATCTAAAAATGGATATCTTTTAATTTTACTTTGGCGTTCCGACTTCCCGTGCAAGGATTTTGGCGGACAGTTGTGATTGAATCCATTTAGTTTTGCCCAATACTACAGGCCCAACAGAATTCATCTTATATGTAGGGGCACTTCTCCCATCTCCACACATAATGCCGGGACTGATGTTCTAAAAGCTCCACAACAGAGCCTAAGTGCTTTGGACTGCACAGTGTCTAGTTTTCCAAGCACTGCCGTAGCAGCGGAACCATAAGCAATACAACCATAATCTATAACTGATCTACTCATAGCTAGACATATTGTATATAGTTTCCCGCCCTGCTCCCCAGTCACATCCAGTATATATTTGGACTTAGAAGCAGAAATCATGAAACCCCATTTATTAGCACAGTTTTCAACTGATCTTAAAGCCTTTTGTACCTGCCTTAATATATATTTGACGTTTCTTCCTCTTTTCCAGATTGCACCATCGTCTGCAAACAACGATTTGCCAAATCCTGTCCCTACCTGATCAGATATTATTTATCATGGCATTAAAAAGAACTGGATTAATGACACTTCCTTGAGGGGTACCATTACCTATCTTAACTCACTTGGAACTTGTTCCGCCTATTAGTCATAGTCATAGTCATACTTTATTGATCCCGGGGGAAATTATACCAGTAAATTATGAAATAAGTCCAGGACCAGCCTATTGGCTCAGGGTGTCTGACCCTCCAAGGGAGGAGTTGTAAAGTTTGATGGCCACAGGCAGGAATGACTTCCTATGACGCTCTGTGTTGCATCTCGGTGGAATGAGTCTCTGGCTGAATGTACTCCTGTGCCCACCCAGTACATTATGTAGTGGATGGGAGACATTGTCCAAGATGGCATGCAACTTGGACAGCATCCTCTTTTCAGACACCACCGTCAGAGAGTCCAGTTCCATCCCCACAACATCACTGGCCTTACGAATGAGTTTGTTGATTCTGTTGGTGTCTGCTACCCTCAGCCTGCTACCCCAGCAGACAACAGCAAACATGATCGCACTGGCCACCACAGACTCGTAGAACATCCTCAGCATCGTCCGGCAGATGTTAAAGGACCTCAGTCTCCTCAGGAAATAGAGACGGCTCTGACCCTTCTTGTAGACAGCCTCAGTGTTCTTTGACCAGTCCAGTTTATTGTCAATTCGTATCCCCAGGTATTTGTAATCCTCCACCATGTCCATTCTTATTTGAATTGTCCTTTCCTTAAGGAAATTTTTGATCCAATTAAACATTCTACCTCTAATTCCCGCACTGTAGAGTTTAATTAATAAACCATCCTTCCATAGTCAGTCATATGCTCTTTCAATATCTAGAAATACACTTACCATTACTTCTCAATTTTGAAGTGCTTTTTTAATATAATGATCTAAAAGGGCAACAGATTCCACTGTTGATCTTCCAGTTCTAAAACCATTTTGATAGGCAGCAAAATGTCCCTTATTTTCCAAAAAATAAACAAGTCCGTTGGTGACAACTCGTTCCATAATTTTACAAAGCACTGACGTTAAAGCCATAGGCCGATACGAACTGGTACTAGACGCGTCTTTACCTGGCTTTAAAACTGGAACTACCACCACATGCTTCCATTCTACTGGTAATTTTCCTTCTTTCCACACTGAATTAAACAACGCTAGAATTTCTATTAATACAGAGTCATCTCAATGCTTAAGCAATGCATAACACAGTCCATCCCTACCAAGAGAAGTGTTTGAACCTGATTGGACAGCTTCTTGCAATTCCCGAAGGGCAGAAAACAAATTTATGGAGCGATTATCATCCAAACTCCTGTCCAATTTCCAACTTTCCTTTAACATAATTTCCTTTCTCAAATCACCTAATCTCCAGAACTGTGTAACGCTTGGAACACCTCTACAAACATATCAGCCTTTTCCTTATTGGTTACAGCTTCAATATCTCCTTCCAGCAAAGCTGGGATAGATGGTTTCCTATATATCCCTGACATTCTGTGAATGATCGTCCATAGCTGCTTTATAGGTGTCTCAGGGCCCAGGGTTCCACAAAATCTTCTCCAACTATCCCTCTTTGCATTTTTAATTCCTCTCCTTGCTACTGCTCTTTCCTTTATATACTCCATAACATTATCTAACACTGGGTACTTTCTTAATTTCCTGTAAGCTCTATTTCTGTTTCTTGCTGTTATATCACAATTTTTATTCCACCGCGGAGCTAATGCTCGAGCCTTAGGAACATTCCGTAGCAGAATAGTCAACTGAGCAACTTTATGAATTACAGAACAGAGGGATTCATTCCAATCATCTATGGAGCCCTCGCTATCAATCTCTTCTATTATATCCACAGCTTTCTCCTGATACTCATCCCAATGGGCCAAAGAAAAATTATACCTAGCAGACCTCTCCTCAACTTCTACTATCAAATTTCTATCAAGTCTACATAATATAGGATAGTGAACACTTCCTAGTGTGTATCTGTCCACAACATCCCATTCCCCAACCCTGGCTAAATTTGAGGAAGTGATTGATAAGTCTAAGTGACTACATGTGTTCTTTACAATATTAAATCTTGTAGGCCTTCCGTCATTTAGCAGTACCATGTTGTATTTATCTAGAAACTCCTCTACTACTGGTCCATTACTATCTTTACTTTCACTGACCCTACAGAAACATAGAAACGTAGAAACATAGAAAATAGGTGCAGGAGTAGGCCATTCGGCCCTTCGAGCCTGCACCGCCATTTATTATGATCATGGCTGATCATCCAACTCAGAACCCTGTACCAGCCTTCCCTCCATACCCCCTGATCCCTTTAGCCACAAGGGCCATATCTAACTCCCTCTTAAATATAGCCAATGAACTGGCCTCAACTGTTTCCTGTGGCAGAGAATTCCACAGATTCACCACTCTCTGTGTGAAGAAGTTTTTCCTCATCTCGGTCCTAAAAGGCTTCCCCTTTATCCTCAAACTGTGACCCCTCGTTCTGGACTTCCCCAACATCGGGAACAATCTTCCTGCATCTAGCCTGTCCAATCCCTTTAGGATTTTATATGTTTCAATCAGATCCCCCCTCAATCTTCTAAATTCCAATGAGTACAAGCCTAGTTCATCCAGCCTTTCATCATATGAAAGTCCTGCCATCCCAGGAATCAATCTGGTGAACCTTCTTTGCACTCCCTCTATGGCAAGGATGTCTTTCCTCAGATTAGGGGACCAAAACTGCACACAATACTCTATGGTCTCACCAAGGCCTTGTACAACTGCAGTAGTACCTCCCTGCTCCTGTACTCGAATCCTCTTGCTATAAATGCCAGCAAACCATTCACCTTTTTCACCGCCTGCTGTACCTGCATGCCCACTTTCAATGACTGGTGTATAATGACACTCAGGTCTCGTTGCACCCCCCCTTCTCCTAATCGGCCACCATTCAGATAATAATCTGTTTTCCTGTTTTTGCCACCAAAGTGGATAACTTCACATTTATCCACATTAAATTGCATCTGCCATGAATTTGCCCACTCACCTAACCTATCCAAGTCACCCTGCATCCTCTTAGCATCCTCCTCACAGCTAACACTGCCGCCCAGCTTCATGTCATCTGCAAACTTGGAGATGCTGCATTTAATTCCCTCATCCAAGTCATTAATATATTGTTACGAGAATACACATAAAATTAAGATGTTTGCTGGCCTGGGCTAGCATCAGTGGCATCAGCAGTTGGTCTGCCACCTGCCCTCAGGGGAAGGAGAGATAAGGAACAATGGAACAGCGTCTGGAGATGTGTAATGAAGGGATGTGGGAGGAAGAGCTGTCTGGAGCGGCTCCCCCCCTTTGAACCCTGAACTGTTTGAAGTGATGGACAGGCGATACCCCAGCAGGGGGATAAAAAGGGACAGGTTCGCTAAGACAGACACACACGCCACCCGAGGTAACGAGACCCTGGAAGCGGTGCGCTTCTCATGAGTGGGTGAGAAGTACCGGACAACGCACAGGGTGGAAAGGTACGATCAGCGGGAACCCGGTGTGTGTCCGCCCTTGCCTGGGTGCCGGGTTCACTGCAGAGGATCGACCGCATCTGGAGGAGGGGTCACAGTCGGTGACCTCAGGTGACATCACCAAGGACCTGCCCAAAAGCTGTTTGTGAGCCATCTCGCTGGTCTGTGAGTGAAGCCGTTCTGAATGATGAGTTGTTCCTATTCTATCTCTCTCTTCCCCCACCTTGTCCATCGCCATGGCAGCGATTACTGCGAACTGAACTACAAACTGGACTGAACTTTGAGTCATTTTGAAATTGGTCATTTACCCCTAGACAACGATAGAGCTTGATTGATGCTGTTATCTTAATTCTGTGCACATGTGTGGTTATCATTGTTGAATTGTTGCATTTATTATCCTTTCGATTACTGTGTTGCTTGTTTCTTTAATAAAACTTTCTTAGTTCTAGTACTCCAGACTCCAACTGAGTGATCCATTTCTGCTGGTTTGGCAACCCAGTTACGGGGTACGTAACAATATATTGTAAACAACTGGGGTCCCAGCACTGAGCCTTGCGGTACCCCACTAGTCACTGCCTGCCATTCTGAAAAGGTCCCGTTTATTCCCACTCTTTGCTTCCTGTCTGCTAACCAATTCTCTATCCACATCAATACCCTACCCCCAATACCGTGTGCTTTAAGTTTGCACACTAATCTCCTGTGTGGGACCTTGTCAAAAGCCTTTTGAAAATCCAAATATACCACATCCACTGGTTCTCCCCTATGCACTCTACTAGTTACATCCTCAAAAAATTCTATGAGATTCGTCAGACATGATTTTCCTTTCACAAATCCATGCTGACTTTGTCCGATCATTTCACCGCTTTCCAAATGTGCTGTTATCACATCTTTGATAACTGACTCCAGCAGTTTCCCCACCACCAATGTTAGGCTAACCGGTCTATAATTCCCTGGTTTCTCTCTCCCTCCTTTTTTAAAAAGAGGGGGTTACATTAGCCACCCTCCAATCCTCAGGAACTAGTCCAGAATCTAAAGAGTTTTGAAAAATTATCACTAATGCATCCACTATTTCTTGGGCTACTTCCTTAAGCACTCTGGGATGCAGACCATTGGCCCTGGGGATTTATCTGCTTTAATCCCTTCAATTAACCTAACACCACTTCCCTACTAACATGTATTTCCCTCAGTTCCTCCATCTCACTGGACCCTCTGTCCCCTACTATTTCCAGAAGATTATTTATGTCCTCCTTAGTGAAGACAGAACCAAAGTAATTATTCAATTGGTCTGCCATGTCCTTGCTCCCCATAATCAATTCACCTGTTTCTGTCTGTAGGGGACCTACATTTGTCTTAACCAATCTCTTTCTTTTCACATTATCTATAAAAGCTTTTACAGTCAGTTTTTATGTTCCCTGCCAGTTTTCTGTCATAATCTTTTTTCCCCTTCCTAATTAAGCCCTTTATCCTCCTCTGCTGAACTCTGAATTTCTCCCAGTCCTCAGGTGAGCCACTTTCTCTGGCTAATTTGTATGCTGCTTCTTTCGAATTGATACTATCCCTAATTTCTCTTGTCAGCCACGGGTGCACTACCTTCCTTGATTTATTCTTTTGCCAAACTGGGATGAACAATTGTTGTAGTTCATCCATGCGATCTTTAAATGCTTGCCATTGCATATCCACCATCAACCCTTTAAGTGTCATTTGCCAGTCTATCTTAGCTAATTCACGTCTTATACCTTCAAAGTTACCCTACTTTAAGTTCAGAACCTTTGTTTCTGAATTAACTATGTCACTCTCCATCTTAATGAAGAATTTCACCATATTATGATCACTCTTACCCAAGGGGCCTCTCACGACAAGATTGCTAATTAACCCTTCCTCATTGCTCAATATAGGATTATGGGCATTGAAATCTCCAACCCAGATTACTGGGGATCTTACCTTATTCACAATTTCATCCAAATCTGATAACATCATATTACATGGATTACAGTATAAAAGTTAATCACAGTTGTTTGACCACGAGAGCTCCAAACCTCCACAGCCACAATTTCAAGGTTAGATTTAAAATCAAGTCTTCCGAACTGAAGTCCTGCTTTTATGAAAGTTGCACACCCTCCACCAGATTTACCCGTTCTATCAGCTCTCAAACTATCATATGCAGGGATGACAAAATCTAAATGAGGCTCTAATCATGTCTCCTGTGTACAGATCAAATCAGGCTTATCTTTAAAAGTTTCGACAAATCTTTTAAATTCTTGACCATTTGCGGTTAAACTTCATTGTCATATTAAAAACATCCAAATACTAATTATTGGCCTCTTCATCCACATAAAACTCCTCCATACTCTCTGACCCCGACAACTGGGAAGTATTCAGAGATTGTTTGTCTGTCATATACTCACGTAATTTTTCCGGCGAAATCTGTTTTATATCAAGGAATCTCTCTGCAGCTCCAACAACTATTTTTATCATATCCAACCTCTTGGCTGTAGTTTTAGCCCCGACCAGTACATCAACAACAAATGCCAAAAAAGACTCTTTAGTCATCAACAACATGTCTGAAGCAAACATAGTTGGAGAACTCAGAATGAACTGACTCCTCATCGTTCCAATCTTTTCTTTACTTATCCTTTGCTCTCTATCAACTTTCTTTACTGCCTCAGCATATGATATTTTTGTTGGATACTAACATCCTGAATCTGCTTTGCCTTACTGAAATACTCACATCCTCTGAACGCCGCTATATGGTCCCCTCCACAGTTTCTGCATTCAGGCACCGCTGCCTTACATGCTTTAATATCATGATCCTCTCCACATTTCATACATCTTCTTTCACCTCAACATGAACCAGCAACATGTCCAAATCTCTGGCAATTATAACAGCGTAAGGGAGGCCTGATGTATCCTCTAACTTGAGAAGACATGCACCCAAGATAGACTCTAGTTGGAAGAACATCACCTGCAAAAACCAGAGGAACAGGAGAATCCCAATCACCACCTTCTCTCGATTTTAATTGTTTGGCTTCAATCACTGGACCACCTTTAATATTGTCCAAAATTTCCTTTTCAGTCATGCCAGACCAAATACCACACACTATCCCCCTAACTCCCTTCCTTTCTTTCAGAGTAACACATTCCACTTTCACAGCCAATTTTCCCACCATTTTAGCACTGTTATGTTGGTCAATATCTTTGCAACAAATTTTCAGCAATCCATTAGACAAAATCTTGGCCTGGAATCCTTTACCTATTCGGTTCTCTGATGCTGCTGCCACTTTCAAAGGATTAAGGGCTTTAAATCCTCCTTCCCCTTCCTTCTGACCTGTAATTTTAAACAGAACTGTAAATTCCTCCAGTTCACCCATCTTCCTCAATTTGTTGTCCCCCATTACTTCAGGTCTTTCACTTGATGCACCCCTTTTTCGGTTACCCTTACTTCTGGAGTATTCCACAGTCTCCCGCCCTCCTCCTTTAATCTCAAACCCCCCCCCCCCGCCTCCCTTTTGCAGCCATAGGCTACAAACTAACCCTTTCCAAACTACTAGGCTGAATCTGGGTAAGATATTTCCAACTCCCTTGCAAGTCAGGAACCTCTCGTCCCTGGCCAGCCTGGCCTCAACTTAACTACCACCAGCTACACAATGTCCATATCCCACCTCCCCCACCCCCCCCCGCCCTTTTCACATTGAAGTGCCCATCTAAATGTCTCTTAGAACCCTCTGCAACTAATGTATTTCCGTCTACCAGCAGTCCAGGGCACCCACACCTCTCTCAGTAAGAAAATTTACCCCTCTCACCTTCAACGCACGCCCTCTGGTATTAAACATTTCAACCCCTGGAAAAAGATACTCTATCTGTGCCTCTCACAATCGTGTAAACCTCCTTCAGATCTCCCCAAAGCCTCCGCCCGTCCAGAGTGAACAACCCAAGTTTGTCCAGCCTCTCGTGATAGCACGTGCCCTCTAAAACAGGTAGCATTCTGGTAAACCTCTTCTGCACCCTCTCCAAAGCCTCAACATCCTTCCTATAGTAGAGTGACCAAAACTGTATGCGATACTCCAGAGCTGGAGTACAAGGAGCTTCGGAAAATAGAGGGTTATGGGTAAGCCTAGTAATTTCTAAGGTAGGGACATGTTCAGCACAGCTTAGTGGGCCGAAGGGCCTGTATTGCGCTGTAGGTTTTCTATGTGTCTATGTGACCTAACCAGAGTTCGACAATGTTGCAACGTA
Organism: Mobula hypostoma; assembly: GCF_963921235.1. NCBI lineage: Eukaryota > Metazoa > Chordata > Chondrichthyes > Myliobatiformes > Myliobatidae > Mobula > Mobula hypostoma. The sequence goes on along the minus strand of NC_086101.1, from coordinate 5,126,995 downwards.
ACCTCCCTCACTTTTGAACTCAGTGCCTCAACTAATAAAAACAAGCATTCCGTAAGCCTTCATAACCACCCTGTCGACCTGTGTAGCCACTTTCAAGGAGTTATGAACTTGGATCCCAAGATCTCTCTGCTCAGCAATGCTGTTAAGGATCTTGTCACTGTCTCCTTGCATTTGCCCTGCTATTTCTCTGCCCTTCTCTGTAACTGATCTATATCATGCTGGATCCCTTGCCATTCTGCTGCCCTATCCACAACTCTACCAATCTTGGTATCATCCGCAAATTTACTAACCAACCCAATCCAGATCATTCAGATTAGATTAGATTCAACTTTATTGTCATTGTGCCGAGTACAGATACAAGGCCAACGAAATGCATTTAGCATCTGACCAGAAATGCAAAGAACAGTGTGATTTACAAAATAACTGTGAATAAAAAGTAAGTCCTACAGCACACAAATATAAAACTACTGAGACAGTACAATACAGATACAATACTGCTCAGTGCTGTGATGAGAGGTTCAGCAGTGTCACAGCCTCAGGGAAGAAGCTCTTCCTGTGCCTGCTGGGGCGGGAGTGGAGGCTCCTGTAGCGCCTACCGGATGGGAGGAGAGTAAAAAGTCCATGGTTAGGGTGAGATGCATCCCTGATAAAGCTTTTCGCCCTGCCCAGGCAGCGTTTTTTTTTAGATTATGAAGACACACAGTCCTCTTTTATTGTCATTTAGTAATGCGTGCATTAAGAAATGATACAATGTTCCTCCAGAATGATATCACAGAAATACAAGACAAACCAAGACTAAAAAAAACTGACAAAAACCATATAATTATAACATATAGTTACAACAGTGCAAAGCAATACCGTAATTTGATAAAGAACAGACCATGGGCACGATAAAAAAAGTCCCAAAGTCTCTCGAAAGTCCCATCATCTCACGTAGACAGTGGAAGGAAGAGAAACTCTCTTCCTGCCATGAACCTCCAATGCCACAAACTTGCTGATACAGCACCCGACCACAGCCAATTCCTGATGGTAGTTGTTCTCAATGGTGGGCAATCGGGTGCCGATAATCCGCTGGGCAGTTTTCACCACACGCTGGAGTGCTTTGCAGTCCGATATGGGACAATTGCCATACCACACTGATGGTGAGTATGCTCTCAATGGTACAGTGGTAAAAGTCCGTCAGTATCCTGGGACAGAGGTGAGCTTTCTTCATGCTCCGCAGGAAATAAAGGGGCTGTTGCGCCTTTTTGATCAGGATGGAAGAGTGCATATACATCACAAGCAGCAGAGGTCCCAGCACAGATCCCTGTGGAACATCACTAATTACAGACCTCCAGCTCGAATAAGTCCCTTCAACCACTACCCTCTGTCTTCTCTGTGCAAGCCAGTTCTGAATTGAAACAGCCAATTGCCATGGACCCCACTGTTAATCTTCCAGATGAGCCTGCATGATGGACTTTGTCAAACACCTTACTAAAATCCATGTAGACAACATTCACTGCTCTACCCTTATCAATCTCTCTTGAAACCTCAATCAAGGCATGACTTGCCATGCACGAAGCCATGCTGGCTCTCCCTAATTAGGTCATGGTTTCCAAATGTTCATATATCCTATCCCTAAGAATTTTCTCCACCAATTTCCCTACAATTGATGTGAGACTCACCAGTCTATAATCTCAGGATTTTCCCTTGTTCCAGTCCTCCAGGACCTCACTGTGCCTAGAAAAGAGACAAAGATACTGGTCAAGGGGCCAGCAATCTTGTCTATTGCCTCTTTCAATAACCTGGGGTAAACCCCTCTACCGGAATCATTTTTGTGAACCTCCTTTGAACCCTCTCCAACGTCAGCACATCCTTTCTAAGATAAGGTGCCCAAACCTGCTCACAATACTCCAAGTGAGGCCACACCAGTGCATTATAAAGCCTCAACATTACATCTTTGCTTTTATATTCTAGTCCTCTCAAAATGAATGCTAACATTGCATTTGCCTTCCTCAGTACCAACTCAACCTACCAAGAACTTCCAAATCCCTTTGTGCCTCAGGTTTTTCATATTTTCTCTTCAGGAAATAGTCAACCCTTTCATTTCTTCTACCAAAGTGCATGACCATACATTTCCCAATGCTGTATTCCATCTGCCATTTCTTTGCCCATTCTCCTAATACGTCTGTCCTTCAACACTCGCAACATGCTGGAGGAACTCAGCAGGTCAGGCAGCATCCATGGAAACGATCAGTCAATGTTTCGGTCCTGACAAAGGGTTCCGGCCCGAAACGTTGACTGATCGTTTCCACGGATGCTGCCCGACCTGCTGAGTTCCTCCAGCCTGTTGTGAGTGTTGCTTTGACCCCAGCATCTGCAGAGTATTTTGTGTTTATGTCTGTCCTTCTGTAGCATCTGTACTTCAACAAGACTACCTGTCCTCAGATTGTTTTTAAATTTTCTTTCCATTTAGAAAAAAGTCTGCACTTTCATTTCTTCTACCAAAGTGTGGGTGAGAGTATTTGCTCACAGGGTGTGTGTGAAGCGTCCAGTGCAGTAGTGTAGTAGTGCTTGTCGTTAGTGCATGCTGTATGCTGTATGCTGCATAGTGCTCTCTGCTTACAGCTATTGCCGCTGGCTAGCCTTCTTAATAGAGGGTGAAAAGAGGAGACAAGTGTGTAAGCCTCCTCCTGCCAGTACAGAGCCTCTCCACCACCAAGACTCCTGCAGTGCCTCCTCGGGGCCACACACGGAAACTGGGTATCTTACGGTCCCAGGCTAAACTGCAGGGGATCTCGGGAGCAGCAATGGGCCCAGAGACGTGGCGTACAGGCCCACCACTGTGTGGACACGCCCTGGCACCTGTCAACCACTGTCCCAGCTATGGGCAAATAGCCCCACTGCCTTGTGGTAAGTCTGCTGAGACAAGGCTAAGGGAGCACACCCTGACAGAAAAGCAATGCGCTGGCAGAGCACAATAGGCGGGCCTTAACAGACCAGGGACCCGGCAGCCTCCTGCAGCCAAGATGTGGGACCGGTTGTCCTGGGATCACCCTTGCCACCAGGATTTACCTCATCATGGTGAAGATAGTGCTACTGGGGATGGTGCATCCTGCAGCACTTTAAAATCTTTCTTGCGCAGGTCTCCACCTCTGCCCACGGTGAACAATACCTGGACCTTACATATAGTTGAAGTCTGACGGCGATGGGGCGTCTGGCAACGGGAACAGGTATGAATGGACTGGGAGCTCCTAGTCAGAACCCTGCAATGCAGCGGCACAGGGTATTTGGTTACTAGCAGCTGGGACTGAGTGGCAGCTGTTTTCGGCAGACCCCTGTGCGACTGAGGGACCGCACTGCTCACCCCAATTGGGGAAGGGCCTAGAAAAGGTGGCCTAAAAATTACTCACCTGGATAGGTTACCGCGCCTATCGGGTTATTCCACTACTACAGTCGAAATAAGAAACAATACAACCTAAAACTGGCAACATGGAAGTAAGGACTCTCCTGGACTCGTCCACCAGGCTGCTGTTTATAGACTTCAGTGCGGTGTTCAACACCATCATACCCCAGAAACCGGTGGGGGAAATGTCCTGGCTGGGTATCAAACCCCCTGCAATTGGATCCTGGATTTCTTCACAGTAAGGCCACAGTCAGTCCGTGTGGGCAGCGACCTCTCTCGTCCCGTTACACTGAGCACTGGCGCTCCCCAGGGGTGTGTAATCAGCCCGCCGCTGTTCACACTGCTGACGTGTGGCGGTGTCGCGGGATCCAGATCAAACCGTGTCATCGAGTTTACGGGTGACACAGCAGTGGTTGGCCTCACCAACAACGATGACGAGACGGAGTACAGGGACGAGGCAGACCCGCTGGTGGATTGGTGTGAGAAGAACAACCTGAGCCTGAACGTGGAGGAGTCAAAGGAGATCACCGTGGACTTCAGGAAGGTGCAGACAAACCATCCCTCTCTGAGAATACATGGCTCCTCCAGAGAGAGAGTTAAGTGCACCAAGTTCCTGGGTGTTCACATCACGGATGACCTCACCCGGTCCGTCCACATCACCTCCCTGAACAAGAAGACACAGCAGTGCCTCCACTTCCTAAAGGAGATCGAGGCAAGCAAGGCTCCCACTCTCCCCCCCCCCGCCCCCCGCCACCATCTTAACTGCACCTTACAGGAGCACCTTTGACAGCGTCCTGACAAGGTGCATCTCCATCTGGTATAGAAACAGTCAAGCGTCTGACCGGATGTCCCTACAAAGGACTGTGAGAACAGCTGAGAGGATCGTAGGGGTCTCCCTACCATCCATCAGGGACATTTATCAGGAGCACTGCGTACGCAGGGCCCTTAGTATTATCAAGGATCCCATCCATCCAGCATCCTCTTTGACTTTCTACCATTAGCCAGGAGATTCTGATGATTACAAACAAGAACAGTCAGGATGGGAAACAGTTTCTTCCCGCAGGCCATTAGGCTTCCGAACTCCCAGACACATCATAGAAAGAACATAGAACATAGAATAGAACAGCACAGTTCAGGCCCTTCGGCCCACATTGTTGTGCCGACCCTCAAACCCTGCCTTCCATATACCCCCCCACCTTAAAATTCCTCCATATACCTGTCTAGTAGTCTCTTAAACTTCACTAGTGTATCTGCCTCCACCACTGACTCAGGCAGTGCATTCCACGCACCAACCACTCTCTGAGTAAAAAACCTTCCTCTAATATCCCCCTTGAACTTCGTATTCAAAGTGTCCCTGGTTAATCTGTTCTGTACCTTACAATAATTAATACTAATGCATTTTAGTTTGTTATTTATGTGTCATTCATCTGTAGATTTTATCTTTACCTTCACAAGTTCTCGTGTGTTATGTGTACTATTGTGCTTTACACACTGGTTTGAAGAAACATTGTCTTGTTTCCATATATGTTAAATATACTATAAGCATCAGGGCTGGATGGTGTGAACCCCAAGGCCCTGAAGGAGAGTGCTGAGCTGCTGTGTGGAGTTCTCCAGCACAGTTTCAATCTGAGTCTCAGCCTGGAAAGGGTCCCGACTGTGTGGAAAACATCATGTCTGGTCCCAGTACCCAAGAAGGGCTGACCAAAAGTCTTGAATGACTACTGTCCAGTGGCCCTGACCTCACACATCATGCAGACCCTGGAGAGGCTGGTCCTGACTCACCTCCGACCCCTGGTCAGATCAGCCCTTGATCCCCTGCAATTTGCTTACCCGGAGCACATTGGCGTCGACGATGCTGTCGTCTACCTGCTGAACAGTCTGCTCCCACTTGGATAAGCAGGGCAGCACTGTGAGGATCATGGTTTTTGATTTCTCAAGTGCCTTCAATACCATACAGTCCTCATTTCTGGGGAAGAAGCTCTGTTCAATGCAGTTTGGCACTTCCATTGTATCCTGGATAACGGACTACCTGACTGGCAGACCACAGATTGTGCAGCTTCAGAGCTGCGTGTCAGACATGGCTATAAGCAGCACTGGGGCCCCACAGGGGACTGTACTGGCTCCCTTCCTATTTAACCTGTATACCTTGGACCTTAGAATCAAACCCGAGTCATGCCTTCTGCAGAAATTCTCTGATGACTCAACAATAGTTGTGTGTATAAAGGGAGGATGGGAAGGTGAATACAGGGCCCTGGTGGAGGACTTTGTCAAATGGTGCAAGCTGAATCATCTGCACCTCAACATCAGTCAGACAAAGGAGATGGTGATGGACTTTAGGAAGACTAAGCCCGCACTGCTCCCTGTTACTATTGATGGTGAGGACCTACAAGTACCTGGATGACAGACTTGAGTGGAGCACAACACGAAGGCTGTGTACAAGAAGGGCCAGGATCGCCTCTACCTCCTGAGGAGTATGAGGTCCTTTGGAGTATGCAGTTCTCTCCTTCACACGTTCTACCAGTCTGGTGTGATCAGTAGAATCTTCTATGCGGTGGTGTGCTGGGGCAATGGCATCAACACGGGGTGATGCTAATAGGCTCAATAAACTGATTAGAAAGGCTGGCTCTCTTATAGGGATCAAACTGGACACACTGGAGGCTGGCAATTCTGGACAATGTTTCTCACCTTCTGCATGCCACCTTGGCTGAACAAAGGAGCACTTTTACTAGTAGATTAAGACAATTACACAGCTCCAAAGAGGCCATTCTTAACCTCAGCCATTCGGCTCTATAGGGAAATGATGACCCCCTCCTGCTAGACTGTTATTAACCTCTGTTTGTTATGTTTAGTGTTTACCAAACCCTGCTATTGCAGACAACCTGTACAATACTTCATCACTTCTTATCTGGACGGTGTGAATGTGCACCCATTACTTACATCACTGTAATTCTTGCACCATCTTTGATTTGTAAATCTGGTACATCTTATTTTTACAGTCTTTCTTACTTCTCTTCTAACATTTGTTTATCTGTGCACTTGCAATGCTACTGTGACGGTGTAATTTCCACTGGGGTCAATAAAGTGTCGTGCCCTGGTTCACAACTTTACTGTTATGCTGCAGGAATTTCATTTAGCGGCACTGTGAGAGCTACTTGTTCTGCTTTCATCCCGTTTGGGTTACTGTTGAAGATGAGGGATGAGGTGGAATGTGTGCCATTTGTGACGAAGGCCCGTCACTGATTGCGGACGGCAAAACACTCGGTAAAACACTCATCCCCAGCAGTAATAGTGACTGGGTCTGAACCAGAGCTGCTGCGTGGATCTGTCTCATATCGAGGCAGCCGCAACCTGCACAGGTGTGCCAATGGTGGAGGATACCGACTTTCATTGGATAATTGAGTTAATTAGCTTTTGGTTGGTCTGGGGGGAGGGGCTTAGCAGTCATAGGCCTCGGGTTACCAAGGCTTTGGAGTTCTGGATGCCAACTGCTGTAAAACAAGATACAGACAGGCTTTGGAGTTAGTTTTCCTTTGTGTTTAGTTTGAGGGTGGCTATATATATGTATTGTATTTTTTTCCAGTGTTTTTTCTTGTTTTGAGGTAAATAAAAGCACCTCAATCTATTTTTGCGACTCAAGCCATCTGGTTATTTTTCTTAGACAGCTGACTCACAGTACTTTGTGACACCGTTCAATTAGCGGGAGGTGTTTGTTGGTGAGGGACAATAGGGTTGGTCTTGGACTTTTGTTTTGAGAAGAGAAGATGCTGGGGAGAACTGGTCGTGGGTGGGAGACCCGTTTGATCGAGATGGATTGCGAGTGACGTTCGGAAGGTGGTGTGTGTGCTTTCACGCTGACCGAGGGCCCAGCGAGTGAGTGACAGAGAGGTTCAAAATGAGCTCCAGCTTGAGCATATTTGACTGTTTAATTCAAGTGCACCCTTTTCTTTTTGTTATTCTTTCAGTTAAGATTCATAAATGTAATTCCTTTAATTGTATGCAGGATACTGTCTGTTATTTCATGGCATTAATTTGTAACGGAGTAGCAAATGACACCGAGGTTTGGGGTGGGATCAAGCACGCCCCATCCTCACGAGTTCGGCGAGGCCGGAGACTGGCTTCCCTAGACTTGCGCAGCTGACGAAACCAAAGTGGTTTCAAGAGTATCTATCTATCTACATACCCGTATGTAGTTAAATGACAATGAACTTCACTTGACTTGACTAGACGGGCTGAAGGGCCATTTCTGTGCCGTATTCCTCCATGGCCCTCTAGTGAATCTCCTTTGTAGTCTGTCTAAAGCCTCTACACCCTCCTTGTAACGCAGCATCTCAGTTACTGTCAGTCCGAATAGGATGTAACTGGGTTTTATACAGAGGCACGGTGTGCCTTTTTGACTTTTATTACTCATATATTCTGACAACTGCGGGTGGCAGAACTTCAGATGGTGACAGGGATGAGCTAGGTCGGCTGGTGGAGAGGTGTCACAACAACAACCTGGCAGTCACCGTCAGTAAGACCAAGGAACTGACTGTGGACTGCAGAAAGGGGGAGACAAAGGATGTCAGCGTCTCTAACGGCCCAGCATATTGATCCAGTTACAAAAAAAAGGCATGGCAGCAGCTAGATCTCATTGGGAGTCAGAGGAAATTTAATATGTCACCAAATTTCTGCAGATGTACCGTGGGGGGCATTCTGACTGGCTGCATCACTGTCTGGAACGGGTGGGGCAGGGGTGGGAATTGGTGGGGCTACTGTACAGGGTCTGCGGAAGGCTGTAAACATCATGGGCACTCTATAGTATCCAGGACATCTTCAAAGGACGATGGCTCAAAGAGGCAGCATCCATCATTAAGGACCCCCATCACCCAGCACATGTCCTCTTCTCAGTGTTACCATCAGGTAGGAGGTACAGAAACCAGAGGGCACACACTCAGTGATTCAGGAACAGCTTCTTCCCCTCTGCTATTCAATTCCTAAATGAACATTGAACCCATGAACACTACCTCACGTTTTCAAGTACATGTCATTTCTGTTTTTGGACTATTTTTAATCTACTCAATACACATGTATATACTTACTGTAACTAATTTATTTTTCCTTTCTGTATTACCATGTATCGCATTGAACTGCTGCTGCTATGTTAACAAACTTCACGACACATGCTGGTGATAATAAACCCGATTCTGGTTCTTCCAGAGACCGACGGGAGAGAGTTCTATCAGAGGGGGTAGGGGTATGTTTCTGGACCCTGCTAACCCAGACATCTGGTTTCACCCTGCTCATCCTTTCCGAGCTAAGGGGCCAAAACTGCTCACAATACTCCAAGTCCGGCCTGACTAATCCCTTGCAAAGCCTTCGTATTACATGATCGCTTTTATAATCTAGTACTCTCCAAATGTACCTAATAATTGTATTTGTCTTCCTCACCATAGACTAAACATATAATTATATCACTGTTATATTTTTGGGTGACTGTATGTTGCTATCCTAAACGCGCTGTACAGTATGTGCCCTGTGCCCTGTGTGACTGCTGGTTCTGTCGTTCTGCACCTTGGACCCGGAGGAACCTGTTCGGCCATTTCATGTGTAAACTTGAACTTCAAATTTCAGGTTAACCTTTGTATTTCGGAGATCGGAGCGAGGGAACGGCTCCAATGTCTCGAGGGACAGACTGACCAGGATCTGAGCAGAACCAGTCACCCACCCCACCCCGAGGTCGTGTCGAAGAGCCCGAACCGGCCGGGCCGGACTCCCGGTCTGAGCTAGATTCGCACTGCCCGAATCCCGGACCGGTCCTGGTCCCGGGGTAGAGAGGAGTGCCTTTCGCCGGCCGCAATCAGAAACCCGTCCGAGACTCACCGAATGACGGCCGGGTAGCAGTCGGAGGACTCACAAATCCACAGCCCGCCGCCTTTTACTTTCACTTTGCGCGCACGCCCTATCGGAGCCGAAAGCGAGCCGAACGAGGCCTCCGGTGTCCGTCTGGTGGGTCCCGCAGGCACGGCTAATCCCGGGTAGTTTGATGTGGGTCCTCTCGGTCACCCCGTACCCTGTCCAACAGCACGGATATAGCCGGTTACCCCCCTCCTTCAACGGCGCCGCACCCGCCTTCGCGGAACGCAACTTCCAAGACGTGAAGTGAGCCCAAATCTGACCACTCATTCTGCAGCTTAGAACAGGAACAGGCCCTTCGGCCCGCAACGCTATGCTGAACCAACTAATGCTCATATATCCTATCCCTAAGAATTTTCCCCAGGAATTTCCCTATAATTGAGATGAGACTAACCGGTCTATAGTCACAGGAATTTCCCCTTGTTCCCTTCTTAAATTAGCCACTTGCCAGTCCGCTGGGACCTCACCTGTGCCTAGAGGACACACAAAGATACCGGCCAGGAGCCCAGCAATCTCATCTCTCCAATTATTTTGGTAAATCCAATCAGGCCCTGGAGACTTCTCTACCTTAATATTCATCAGGAGGCCCAACACTTCCTCCTCCTTGACCTGTGAACACTTTAACACATTCATCACACTCGCATCCAAGCAAATGTTCCCCCCTTTACCGTGAGTGGTCCTCCCCTCTTCTCCAGTTATCCTTTTGCTCCAATTATGTCTAGAATGCCTTGGGGTATTCTTTAATCCGACTTGCCAAGCCTTTATAACCCTCATTTGCTCCGTTTGATCCCAACTGCGGAAACTTTACATACTTTTCCTTTTTCTTCTTGACTTATTCCATCATCTCTCTGGACAATCAAAGTTCTCTGATCTTTCCATGCCCACCCTTCCTTGTGTCCTGTACCCCGAGCAACTGATCCTTAAACACCCTCCACAACTGTCCCTGGTGGATGTCCAGTCCCTATCTACTTCCATCCCCCACCAGGAAGGTCTCAAAACTCTCCACTTCTTTCTGGATTCCAGGCCTAACCAGTTCCCCTCTACCACCACTCTGCTCCGTCTAGTGGAATTAGTCCTTACTCTTAATAATTTCTCCTTTGGCTCCTCCCATTTCCTCCAAACTAAAGGTGTAGCCATGGGCACCCGTATGGGTCCCAGCTATGCCTGCCTTTTTGTTGGTTTTGTGGAACAATCTATGTTCCGTGCCTATTCTGGTATCTGTCCCCCACTTTTCCTTCACTACATCGACGACTGCATTGGCGCCGCTTCCTGCACGCATGCTGAGCTCGTTGACTTCATTAACTTTACCTCCAACTTTTACCCTGCCCTCAAGTTTACCTGGTCCATTTCAGACACCTCCCTCCCTTTTCTTGATCTTTCTGTCTCTGTCTCTGGAGACAGCTTATCTACTGATGTCTACTATAAGCCTACGGACTCTCACAGCTACCTGGACTATTCCTCTTCTCACCCTGTTTCTTGCAAAAATGCCATCCCCTTCTTGCAATTCCTCCGTCTCCACCGCATCTGCTCTCAGGATGAGGATTTTCATTCCAGGACGAAGGAGGTGTCCTCCTTTTTTAAAGAAAGGGGTTTCCTTTCCTCCACCGTCAACTCTGCTCTCAAACACATCTCTCCTATTTCACGCACACCTGCTCTCATCCCATCCACCCTCCACCCCACTAGGAATAGGTTTCCCCTTGTCCTCACCTACCACCCCACCAGCCTCCGGATCCAACATATAATTCTCTGTAACTTCCGCCACCTCCAACGGGATCCCACCACTAAGCACATCTTTCCCTCCCCCCCTCTGCTTTCCACAGGGATCGCTCCCTACGTGACTTCCTTGTCCATTCATCCCCCCCATCCCTTCCCACTGATCTCCCTCCCAGCACTTATCCTTGTAAGCGGAACAAGTGCTACACATGCCCTTACACTTCCTCCCTCACCACCATTCAGGGCCCCAGACAGTCCTTCCAGGTGAGGCGACATTTCACCTGTGAGTCGGCTGGGGTGATATACTGCGTACGGTGCTCCCGATGCGGCCTTCTATATATTGGCGAGACCCGACGCAGACTGGGAGATCGCTTTGCTGAACACCTACGCCCTGTCCACCAGAGAAAGCAGGATCTCCCAGTGGCCACACAGTTTAATTCCACGTCCCATTCCCATTCTGATATGTCTATCCACGGCCTCCTCTACTGTAAAGATGAAGCCACACTCAGGTTGGAGGAAGAACACTTTATATTCCGTCTGGGTAGCCTCCAACTTGATGGCATGAACATTGACTTCTCAAACTTCCGTTAATACCCCACCTCCCCTTCGTACCCCATCTGTTATTTATTTATTATTATTATTTTTCTCTCTCTCCCTCTCCGTTTTCTCCCTCTGTCCCTCTCACTATACCCCTGGCCCATCCTCTGGGGTTTACCCCCTCCCCCTTGTCTTTCTCCCTAGGCCTCCTGTCCCATGATCCTCTCATATCCCTTTTGTTAATCAACTTTCCAGCTCTTAGCTCCATCCCTCCCCCCGTGTCTTTTCCTATCATTTTCGATCTCCCTTTCCCCCTCCCACTTTCAAATCTCTTACTATCGAATTATATCAATCAGAATCCCAAAATGATGTTAATGAGATAGAAAGGTTTTTATCACAAGTTTCTCTTCCAAAATTGAATTTGGAAGAACAGAGGGGATTAGATATGCCTTTTACATTAAAAGAAGTTGAAGAAGCTTTAGGATCACTCCAAAGTAATAAATCTCCAGGAGAAGATAGTTTTCCACCTGAATTTTATAAAAAATTTAAAGATTTATTATTTCCTCTTTTTATGGAACTAATACGTCAAGCAGAAAAAATACATAAACTTCCAGAATCTTTTTCAATAGCAATTGTAATAGTATTGCCAAAAAAAGACAGAGATCCTTTGAAACCAGCATCATATAGGCCTATTTCTTTATTGAATACGGATTATTAAATAATAGCAAAAATTTTATCGAATAGATTATCTAAATATTTACCAAAATTAATACATATGGATCAAACAGGATTTATTAAAAATAGACAATTGGCAGATAATGTAACTCGGTTACTCAGTATAATTCATTTGGCACAAAAAAGGGATGAGAAGAGTATAGTAGTAGCTTTGGATGCAGAAAAAGCATTTGATAGATTAGAATGGGATTTTTTATTTAAAGTACTAGAAAAATATGGGTTAGGAATATCTTTTATAAATTGAATTAAAACTTTAAATTCTAACCCTAAAGCTAAAGTGGTGACAAACTCTCAAATTTCGATACCATTTCAGTTAAAAAGGTCAACTAGACAAGGTTGTCCACTATCACCTGCTTTATTTGTATTGGCGATAGAGCCATTAGCAGAACTAATTAGAATTGATCCAGATATTATGGGTTTTAGAGTTAATCAGGAGGAATATAAAATTAATCTTTTTGCCGATGATGTTTTGATCTATTTAACAAATCCACAACATTCGTTACATAAATTATCTTCTAGATTGGATGAATATGGGAAGGTATCAGGTTACAAAATAAATTGGGATAAAAGTGAAATTTTACCTCTTACTAAAGGAGACTATAGTCAATGTCGATTAGTAACCCAATTTAGATGGCCGGTAAATGGTATAAAATATTTAGGTATAAGACTTGATAATGATCTAAAGAATTAATATGAATTTAATTATTTACCACTATTGAAAAAAATTCAAGAAGACCTTGACAAATGGATGATATTACCAATAACATTAGTAGGTAGAGTCAATGTTGTAATGAATACATTTCCTAGATTACAGTATTTGTTTCAAACAATTGCCACAGAAATTTTTTCAAGAGTTAAATAAATGTGTGAGAAAATTTCTTTGGAAAGGTAAAATGTCAAGAATATCATTGGAAAAATTGACATGTAAATTTGGGTTAGGAGGGTTACAACTTCCAAACTTTAAAAACTATTGTAAAGCAAATCAACTTAGATTTATTGCATCTTTCTTCGATGATCGAAAACCAGCATGGATTAAAATAGAATTAGACAAGATAGGAGAAAATAGACCTGAAGATTTTATATATAAATGGGAATCTAAATTGATACGGGAAAAGAAAGAATCTCCTATATTAACACATTTGATTGATCTATGGAATAAGATAAATGTTGATAATGAAACACAGAAATCTCTATTAGCAAGGAGACCTTTGTTCCAAAACAGACTTATTCCTTTTACAATGGACAATCAACTTTTATATAATTGGTACCAAAAAGGGATTAAATTTATAGGAGACTGTTTTGAATGAGGTATATCGATGTCATTTGAACAATTAAAGGATAAATATAAAATATCTAATAATACTTTCTTTTGTTACTTTCAATTAAGGGCTTACTTAAAAGGTAAGCTGGGTCAAACAATGTTTTTGCCAAAACCTAATGAAATTGAAATTTTAATTCAAAAAGGGAAAATTAAAAAATTTATTTCTTGTATGTATAATTTGATTCAAGAACAGACAATTTAACAAGGAACCCATAAGTCAAAGCAAAAATGGGAAACAGATCTGAATATTATTATTGATGAAACAAATTGGTCAAGACTTTGTCTTGACAGTATGACAAATACAATAAATGTTCGACTTAGCTTATTACAATATAATTTTTTACATCAATTATATATTACACCGCAAAAAATAAATAGATTAAATTCAAATTTTTCTGATAAATGTTTTCGGTGTAATCAAGAAATTGGTACTTTTCTACATTCTACTTGGTCTTGTTTTAAAATTCAACCCTTTTGGATAAATTTAAGAATTTTATTGGAACAAATTACTGCAATTCAACTTCCACATAACCCTGTATTATTTTTATTAGGTGATATCGAAGGGATAAAACTGAAACTTAAATTGAATAAATATCAGAAAGAATTTATAAAAATTGCATTGGCAGTAGCTAAGAAGATTATAGCAGTTACTTGGAAATCTGATTCGTATTTAAGTATGAATCGTTGGAATAATGAAATGGCTAGTTCTATTCCACTTGAAAAAATTACTTATAATTTAAGAGATAAATATGTAACATTTTTGAATATTTGGCGCCCTTATTTACAAAAGATAGGATGGCATACTTGAGTGCTCCGATAAAGACTTTGGTCACTTGGGGAAAGTAACGAATGATTATACCAAATTCATTTTGAATCCCATGGAGCATGTGGAAACCTTCCAATACCCAGGCGGCTCTTTTCTTTTTTTTCTTCTTTTTTTTCTTTTTCTTTCTTTTTAGGTAGAACTATATATGGGGAGGGGAGGGGGAGGGTAGATTCTTTTTTTTCATGTATTCTTTTTGAAAATTCAATAAAAATTATATTTAAAAAAAATCTCTTACTATCTCTTCTTTTAGTTAGTCCTCTTCCTAGAGATGCTGCCTGGCCTGCTGCGTTCACCAGCAACTTTTATGTGTGTTGCTTGAAATTCCAGCATCTGCAGATTTCCTTGTGTCCACAACTGTTATGGACTTGCTTCTCTCCGCTAATTTCCCTTCAGATCTTATAGAGGTATATATAAAGGTGGTTCCTTAAGGCCATAAGATATAGGAACAGAATTAGACCATTTGGCCTATCGAGTCTGATCCATCATTCCTTCATGGCTGAACCATTTCCCCTTCAGCCGCAATTTCCTGCCTCTTCCCTGTATTCCTTCATGCCCTGACTAATCTGTCAACCTCTGCCTTCAATGGACCCTATGACTTGGCCTCCAAAGCCACCTGTGGCAATGAATTCCACACTCATTGCTTGTGACAACAATTCACCACTCTCTTTCTTAAGAAATTTCTCCTCATCTCCATTCTAAATGGATGTCCGTCTATTCTGAGGCTGTGCCCTCTGGTCTTAAACATTCACCTACCTCACCCTCCCGCCACTATAGGAATTATCCTCTCCACATTCGCTCTATCATGGCCATTCAAAGTTCGACAAGTTTCAATGAGATCCAAACTCACTCTTCTGAATTCCATTGAGTACACCCCCAGAGCTATCAAGCACCTCTCATCTGATAAGCTCTCAATACTGGAAGCATTTTTGTGATCCTGCTTTGAGCCTTCTCCAATGATAGCACATCCTTTCTTAGATAAGGTGCTCAAGCCTGCTCACAATGCTCCAAGTGAGGCCTCTTTATAAAGTTTTCACATTACATCCTTGGTTTTATATTCTAGTCCTCTCGAAATGAATGCTATCATCACACGTGCCTTCCCCACCACAGACTCAACCAGCAAAATGAGCCTTCAGGGAATCCTACCAAGTCCCCATGCACCTCACAGTTTTGAATTTTGTCTCCATTTAGAAAGCGGTCAATCCTTTCATTTCTTCTACCAAAATGCACAACCAGACACTTCCTAACACTGTATTGCACCTGTCACTTTTAGCCCATTCTTGTAATCTGTCATTCTGCAGCATCTCTACTTTCTCAAAACTTGTACCTCTACAATCTCTTCAGACACCTCCTTCAGAACACTGGGGTGCCTTCCATCTGGTTCATGTGACTTTTCAGTTTCACAAGCACCTTCTGCCCCACGGCACTCTTGAACTGCTGGTGTCTGCCACAGTGAACACTGATGCAAAATACTTACTCAATTCATCCACCATTGCTACCTCTCTGTAATAGTGTTGTGTAATAACCCAGATCTTATTAGGGAGATCAACGTAAAGGAACACTGAGGAGACAGTGATCATAATATGATTGAATTCAGGCTGCAGTTTGAGAGAAGCATAAATCAGATGTGTCAGTATCACAATGGAGTACTGTAAAGGGAATTACAGAGGCACGAGAGAGGAGCTTGCCCAGGTGGATTGGAGGAGGATACTGGCAGGGACGATGGCAGAGCAGAGATGGCTGAAGTTTCTGGGAATAGTTCACAAGTCACAGGATAGATATGTCCACCAAAGGAGGAAGTTCTCAAATGGCAGGGGTAGCCAACCATGGCTGACAAAGGAAGTTAAGGGCTGCATAAAAGCCAAGGAAATGACATATAAAGTAGTAAAAGTGAGTGGGAAGTTGGATGATTGGGAAGCTTTCAAAATCCATTAAAAAGCTACTAAAAAAGCTATAAGAAGGGAAAAGATGAAATATGAGGGCAAACTAGCCAATAATTAAGCAGGATACCAGAAGTTTTTTCCAGTTATATGAAGAGTAAAAGGGAGGTGAGAGTTGATATTGGACCACTGGAACATGATGCTGGTGAGGTAGTAATGGGGGACAAAGAAATGGCAGATGAACTTAATGGGTACTTTGCATCAGTCTTCACTGTGGAAGACACTAGCTGTATGCCAGAGGTCTGTGAGTGTCAGGGAGCAGGAGTGAGTGCCATTGCTATTACAAAGGAAAAAGTGCTACGCAAACTCAAAGGTCTTAGGTCACCTGGACCAGATGGACTACATCCCAGAATCCTGAGAGAGGTTGCTGAAGAGATAACGGATGCATTGGTCATGATCTTTCAAGAATCATTTGATTCTGGCATGGTCCTGGAGGACTGGAAGATTGCAAATGTCACTCCACTCTTTGAGAAAGGAGGACGCCAAAAGAAAGGAAATGACAGGCCAGTTAGTCTAACCTCGGTGGCTGGGAAGGTGTTGGAGTCTATTATTTAGGATGAGGTTTCGTGGTACTTGGAGACTAACAAAATAAGTCAAAGTCTGCATGTTTTCTGTAAAGGGAAATCTTGCCTGACAAGTCTGTTAGAGTCCTTCGAGGAAGTAACAAGCAGGGTGGACAAAGGAGAGGCAGTGGATGTCATTTACTTTGATTTTCTGAAGGCTTTTGATAAGGTGCCACACATGAGGCTGCGTAACAAATCTTATGGCATTACAGGAAAGATACTGGCGTGGATAGCAGAATGGCTGACAGGCAGGAGGCAGAGAGTGGGGATAAAAGGGGCCTTTTCTGGTTGGCTGCCAGTGACTAATGGTGTTCCTCAGGGGTCAGTATTGGGACCACTACTTGTCACAATGTTTGTCAGTGATTTAGATAATGGAATTAATGGCTTTGTGGCAAAGTTTGCGGATGATACGAAGATGGGTGGAGGGGTAGGTAGTGCTGAGGAAGCGATGCGATTGCAGCAGGACTTAGAATAATTGGAAGAATGGGGAAAAAGTGGCAGATAGAATACTGTGTTGGGAAATGTATGATAATGCATTTTGGTAAAAGGAACAATAGTGCAGACTATTATCTAAACGGGGAGAAGGTTCAAACATCAGAGGTGCAGAGGGACTTAGGAGTCCTTGTGTAAGACTCCCAGAAAGTTAACTTACTGGTGGAGTCTGGGGTAAAGAAGGCAAATGCAATGTTGGCATTTATTTCAGGGGGAATAGAATATAAAATCAAGGAGATAGTGTTGAGTCTTTATAAGATACTAGTCAGGCCACACCTGGAGTATTGTCGACAGTTTTGCCCCCATATCTCAGAAAGCATGTGTTGTCATTGGAGAGAGTGCAGAGGACGATTCTGGAAATGAAGGGGTTAACATACGAGGAGCGTTTGGCAGCTTTGGGCCTGTAATTAGATGGGGTGGATGTGAAGATGTTTCCTATGGTAGGGGTATCCAGAATTAGAGGGCACAGTCTCAAAATTGAGGGGGCGACCCTTTAGAACAGAGGTAAGGATGATTTCTTTTTTCAGCCAAAGTCGTAAATTTGTGGAATGCTCTGCCACAGACTGCGGTGGAGGTTGTGCGTGGGTATATTTAAGCCTGAATTTGATAGTTTCAGGGCACCAAAGGATAGGGTGAGAAGGCAAGTGTAGGGGGTAGTGTGGGATCCAGCATCCGCCATGATGGGATGACAGCAGACCCAATGGGCTGAATGGCCTTAATCTGCTTCTATAGCAATAAAAGAATGATTTTTAAAAAAACCCTCTGTACTCCATCTTTTCCTTTTTTTATGACTTTGTAAAAGCTACTAAATCTTCTGGTGGTTTTAAAAAGCTACCGAATACTCCGATTTCCCTTCTAATTTTTGTCCTGTTGCTTTGGCTTCTCTTGTCAGCCACGGTTACATCATCCTGCTATTAGAATACTTCATCGTCTTTGGGATGTATCTATCCTGTAACTCCCAGAAATTCCAGCCATTGCTGCTGGAGTTCCCTTCCAATCAATTTTGGCCAGCTCCTCTCCAATGGCTCTGTAAATTCCCATTGCTCCGCTACAATACTGATGCGTCCGACTTTAGATTCTCCTTCTCACATTACTGGGAGAATTCTTTCATATTATGATCACTATATCTTTAGCACTCAATCATCTTCAAGGGCAATGCTTCAAAAAGGCAGCATCCATCATTAAGGACCCCCATCACCCACGACATGTCCTCCTCTCATTGCTATCATTGAGGAGGAGGTACAGAAACTTGAAGACACACACTCAGCGTTTCAGGAACAGCTTCTTCCCCTCTGCCATCAGATTTCTGAATGGCCACTACCTCACCACTCCCCCCCCCCCCGTATTTTTGTACCTCTTATTCAATTTTCATATACTTTTAACTGTAATTTATAGTTTTTAATTGTTCCAGTTTACTGCTGCCATAAAACAACAAATTTCACAACATATGCCAGTGATATTAAACCTGATATTCTAAACTGCCCTCACTCAGGCGTTGTAACATCAACTAGACAGTCAGCCAAACTCCACTCCAAAATGACATGAGAGTCACGGTGTCGTGTCCTAGCTCCTTGGTTTTATTGCAGACTCAATAGCATGTCACAGTGAATAAAGTCGGATATGAGAGAGGTCAGAGGAGAATGGCCGGACTGGTTCAAGCTGACAGGAAAGTGACAGCAACTCAAACAGCCATGCACAGAGAACAGCATCTCTGAATGTACAGCACGCCAAACTTTGGCTAGCAGATGACCACGACCGTACAGTGTACTCAGTGGCCACTTTATTAGGTACAGGGCCTTGCATTACAACAGAACGTACCTAATAAAGTGGCCACTGAGCGTAATTTCACGGAGAGTAATAAAGGCAGCCATTTGTTTTTTAACAAGGCTTTATTACAAATACATACAAGGAATCAGTAGGTCATCATCACTGCCCCTCCACCCTGAGTTTGGAAACTTTGGACATTGCCAAAAATATAGTGTACAGGTAAAGGTTCAAAGGGGCAGGTGTGACAGCCCAAATCTGATGTTCCTTCTTACAGACACACAAAATGAAAGTGTTCATCTTCAATTACAAATAGGTAAATACATTTGCAAATTTATTTCATTTGGAAAATACAGTATCAGAGTCAAGCACTTTAAACTGGTTGCATCACCAGCGAGTTTGAGACACGGAAAGATATCAATAAAATTGAAGAAGTGCAGAGAAGATTTACAAGAACATTGTCGGGACTGGGGGCCCTGCGTTATAGAAAACAGTTGAATAGGTGAGGACTTTATTCTGCAGAGCAAGGGTCCTGGGTTAATGGTACGTCTCCATGATATAAAAGAAGTTAGGAACTTCTGCCCCAGGGCATAGCAGAATGAGGGGAGATTTGATGGAAGAATACAAAATTATCCGGGGTATAGATAGGGTAAATGCAATCAGGCTTTTTCCATTGAGATTGGGTGAGGTGAGAACTAAAGGTGATGGGTTAAGGGTGAAAAGTGAAATGTTTAAGGTGAACATGAGGGTGGGGGGATTTCACTCACAGGATGGTGCAGGTGTGGAACAAGTTGCCAGTTGAAGTGGTGGATGTCGGTTCAATAGCACCATTCAAGGAAATCGGAATCGTACTTGGATGGGAGAGCTATGGAGGGCAATGGTCTGGGCGCAGGTCAATGGGACTAGGCAGAATAATAATCCAGCAGGGAGTAAATGGGCCAAAGAGCCACTTTCTGTGCTGTAGTGGTCTATTCCTGCCGAGGCCAGTCACAAAGAGCCTTGGTGAACGTCCATCTGCAATGTTTTGTGCAAGTCTACTATTAAGGATTACAGAACGCAGCAGAGAATTGGACAGCAGAGCAAAGGATACCCTACTTTACTAATCCCATTTGCCCACATCCCTCCAGGCCTTTCCTACTCCATTGCCTGTCCAAATTGCTGAAGGTTGTCACAGCTGCGGGAGGTAGTGGGGATGAGATCCCACGACCTATTAAATACTCTCAATGATGAGCGTCTCAAATAGCCTGTGATGGCCGAGTCCCGCTCCTGGCCACCACCTCTACTAATACCAAGGGAGTTGTGTCGACTGCCAGAAGGGCAAAGGCGGGTTACTGGTGCCTGAAATCCAGTCACTCTGGGCAGGCGAGGCACGTCGGCTGTGGGTGGCAGCTCATCTAGAAGGAACTCTCTGATCTCAAACCTCCGCTGCCTTTTTATGCAACATACATCAAAGTTGCTGGTGAACGCAGCAGGCCAGGCAGCTGCGTTCACCAGCAACTTTGATGTATGTTGCTTGAATTTCCAGCATCTGCAGAATTCCTGTTGACTGCCTTTTTATACTTGTTACAGCGAGTCAAAACAACCAATCCCAGGCTGACCTTCATTTAGCAGCCATTGTTCCTATCATTGTCTCGAAAGCTCGTTGTGTAAACTATTTAAATAGTCGCGGTTTGAGATGTAGTGCTGAGTTTTGTAATTATTACTGAATAAAGGTTTATTTCCAGTTCCTGCTTTGTCTACATCTCCTGGCTTTGGTTCTCTTCGTGGTTCCGAGGTGACTGGAGCGAGTGAACACAATACGAAAGGGGTTATGAAACAGTAGATGAAATTTACACAGTAGATAATTCTGAAAAAATACTTTTACAAACCTAGAATTTAGAATTGATTATATCACACATCCATTCCATGTTAGGGAGCTTTGCTTTATGACTCTGTTACAATACTGCATAGAGGCATGAATTTAAAAGTCTAATAACTTGCAGAAAGAAGCTGTTCTGTAGCCTGTTGGCCCTGGCTTTAATACTGTGGTAGCATTTGGCAGACGGAAGCAGCTGAAACAAATTGTGGCTGGGGTGACTGCTGTTCCCGATGATTTTCCGAGCCTGCTTCTATAAATGTTCTCAGTGGAGGGAGGTTCACATCTTCAGATGCGTTGGGCTGTCCGCGCCACTCTGTCAATGGTACCTTTAGGAACTTGGCAGAAAGTCACAATTTAGAGAGAAAGTTCCAGTGTTCAACATTACTGCCACATGCAGTATCAGAAAGTCTCTCACATTCTGGGTAGTGCAGGAGTTACAGGCCTTCCTTTTGACTATCTGGAGTTCACATTAATTCACACACTTCTGAGTGCATTTCAGAACGAACCACAGCAGACACTGGGTTGTGTGGGTGGGGGAAAGAAACTCTTCGTGAAGATTATTCTGCTGCCATGGGTAGTTAATCCCACTGGATAGATCAGCTATCTGTAAGGAATTTGTACTTACTCCTCGTGAACCGCGTGCTTTCCTTTGGGTGCCTCAGTTTCTTCCCACAGTCCAAATTGTCCCGTGATTAGGTTAGGGTTAAACTGGGAGTTGCTAGGCAGCGTGGCCTGAAGCGTTGGAAGGAACAGTTCCATGTTGTATCTCGGAATACATTTTTAAAAATGGAAATGAACGTTTCAGGCAAAGACACTTCTTTGGTAATGAAGGGTGAAGGTGCCAGGATAAGGTGGGGGATGCAAAGGGGTACAGGCAAGGAGTTGATAGGTGAAGCCAGGTGGGTGGGGGAGGAGGATGAAGCAAGAAGCTGGGAGGTGATAGGTGGGAGAGTTAAGGGGCTGAAGAAGCATCAATCTGATAGGAGAGAAGAGTGGATCATGGGAGAAAGGGAAGGAGGAGGGGGAATGAAAGGGAGGCAAGGAGACAAGCTAAGATTCCAGAGTGGGGGGAGATGAAGAGGATGGGAAGGACAGTGGGAAAAATACTGGCAGATGGAAAACTCAATGTTCACGTTTCAGGTTGGTGGCTACCTTCCACCAGAATCAGCTGCTCCATCAGCTTCCAATGGTAAAAGATGCAACACAGAGCGTCATAGGAAGTCATTCCTGCCTGTGGCCATCAAACTTTACAACTCCTCCCTTGGAGGGTCAGACACCCTGAGCCAATAGGCTGGTCCTGGACTTATTTCCTGGCATAATTTACATATTACTATTTAACTATTTATGGTTTTATATTGCTATATTTCTACTCTATTCTTGGTTGGGGCAACTGTAACGAAAATCAATTTCCCTTGGGATCAATAAAGTATGACTATGACTACAGCATAGGACCAGTCCATTAATCCCACAATGCTGCACTGAACCAGTTGAAAAGTAAATCAAACCCCACCCCCCCCAAAATTAATCCCTCCACAATGTCCATATCTCTCCATTTTCCTCATATTCATGTGCCTAGCTAAAGGACTCTTAAAGGCCTCTAGTATATTTGCCTCTACCACCAGACCAGGCAGCGTATTCCAGGTATCCGCTGTTCTCCAAGTAAAAACGTACCCCACACATCCCCTCTCACCTTCGATCCATGCGCTCTGGTGTTAGGCACTTCTACCCTGGGAAAGAGAAACTCTCTGTCCACTCTACCTATGCCTCCCAATCTTATGAACCTCTATCAGATCTCCCGTCAGCCTCCGACGCTCCAGAGCAAACAACCCAAGTTTACCCAGCCTCTCCTGACAGCGGATGCCCTCTAAACCAGGCAACATGCTGGTAAACCTCTCCTGCACCCTCTCCAAAGCCTCAGCAACCTTCCTATAGCGGGGTGACTAGAACCGTACTCAACACTCCAGTGCGGCCTAACCAAAGTTTTATAAAGCTGCAGCATCTCCTCCTGACTTTGGAACCCAATGCCTTGACTAATAAAATCAAGCATTCCACAAGCCTTCTTAACCGCCCTATCAACCGCTCTCAAGGAGCTGTGAACTTGGACCCCAAGTTCTGCCCACTCAGCAACACTGCTAAGGGTCTTACTAAGCCATCCATCCACATTTTCATCTAGGTCGTTTATAGACATCAGGGGTCCCAGCACAGATCCCTGTGGAACACCACTAATTACAGACCTCCAGCTCGAATCCATCCCTTCGACCACGACCCTCTGTCTTCTGTGCATGAGCAAGCCAATTCTGGATGGAACTAACCAATTCGCCACAGACCCCATAGTTAATCTTCTGGATGAGCCTCCCATGAGGGACTTTGTCAAATGCCTTACTAAAATCCATGTAGACAACATCCACAGCCCTAACCTCATCAATCTCTCTAGACACTATGTCAAAATTCATTGAGTTGATACGGCACGACCTGCCATGCTCAAAGCATTGCTGGCTCTCCCTAATTAGGCCATGAGCTTCCAAATGTTCAATACAGAAACATAAAATTTCCTTGCAAGTGGCAAGCAATGTTCGAGCCATGCAAGTGCCAGGCAATGACCATCTCCAACAAGGGAGGCTCTAACCATCATCCCTTCACATTCAGTGGCACCACCATCACTGAATCCCCTACTATCAACATCCTGGGGGGTTAGTATTGACAGGAAACTGAACTGGTCTGGCCATAGAAACACCGAGGCTACCAGAGCAGGTCAAAGGCTGGGAATCCTGCGGCATGTAACTCACCTCCTGACTCCCCAAAGCCTGTCCAACGTCTACAAGGTTCAGGTCAGGAGTGTAATGGAATACTTGCCACTCGCCTGGATGAGTGCAGTTCCATCAAAACTCGGGAAGCTGGACACCATCCAGTACAAGACAGCCCACTCGATTGGTACCCCTTCCACAAGCATCCAATCCCCCCACCATCGACGAACAGTTGCAGCAGTGTGTACTATCTACAAGATGCACTGCAACAACACACCAAAGTTCCTAAGGCAGCACCTTCCAGACCCACGACCACTACAAGCTAGAAGGATGAGAACAGCAGGTACCTGGGAACACCACCAGTTGGAAATCCCCCTCCAAGTCACTCACCATCCCGACCTGGAAACGTATCGCTATTCCTTCATTGTCACTGGGTCAAAATCATGGAATTCCCTCCCTATCAGCACTTTAGGTGTCCCTACACCTCAGGGACTGCAGTGGTTCAAGAAGGCAGCTCATCACCACCTTCTGAACGGCAACGAGGGATGGTTAATAAATGCTGGATTAGCTGGTGATGCCCACATCCCGTAAACGAATAAATAAAAAATAAAATTTCCCTACAACTGGTGTGAGACTCACTAATTTATAGTCCCCTCCCTCCATTTTTAAAAAAAATTCTGGCATCTTTTCAGCCCCTGGTGAAGGGTCTCAGCCTGAAATATTGACTGTTTATACATTTCCGTAGACGAGGCCTGATCTGCTAAATTGTTCCAGCATTTAGTGTGTGTTGCTCCAGATTTCCAGCATCTGAAGAATCTCTGGTGTTTATGATCTCTTCAGTGTCTCTTTAAGGCATCTGTAAAGGTCACTTCCTGTTTAATGAATTTAGGAGTAATTTTCCCAGTTGGCCACAGGCTTCCTCCCGTGCTCCCGTATCAAACTCACTGCCGGAAGGGTCAAAGGGGGGAGATCTTCATTTTCTCCTGTGACCCCCAAGGACTGAAGAAAGGGTAGACTTTCTCAGTAAATTTGGCTTGAAATGAGTAGATGTGGGCCATGGCTTCGGCATCATATATGTGGATCTTGCCCAGGTTGTGGTCCACGTAAACGCCAATGGTCTCAGCAGCGGCCATCCCCTCCAGCGGCGTGGGGAATTCATCGTTGGCCTCGTACAACTGGCCACGCTTGCCGATGGTCCAGATCCCGTTATCGGGGCTCAGGGTGACCCAGTCGTTCTTGGGGATGGACGCGTAGGCCGCCCCCAGGTCCCAGTCGGGCTTGTTACCCACCGACACCTCCCAGTACTGCCTGCCGCTGTCGTAGCCCTGGCAGGCCATCACGAAGAGCCTGGCGTTGAAGCGCTTGGAGTTGTCCTTTTTCTCGTTCCACTCTTCGGTGAACGAGACACTCAGCTGGTTGTCTGAGATGACCAGGTACGGGTTGGCGGTGTCTGGGTCAAAGGTGATCGACACTGAGGGAAGAGGAGGAGACCGGAGGTTAGGCCTACCTAGTTTCCGGCAGAACTAGTACACCAGGCCAGAACGCGGCTCCAGGCTTTCATGGTTCATCCTCCCCTGGTGGCAGCCCCAGCCAGTCTGCGGCCGTCCCTCCCCAAGGGGCTTCCTCCACCGCACAAACCCCCTTGCCACTGTTCCACACCCCCCCAGCCCCAAATCTGTCTCAACAGCACTCAGCAACCCCCCCAACACTCACCCCTCCCTCTTTCAGCCCCTGCCTCCCGGCATGGCTCCTCCCACAGGACACGGACACCTTCCCACCCAGCCCCTTTACCCCAGCTCAGACCCACCTCCCAAGCAGCACACGGTCTGCCCCGAAACGCCTGAATGGAAAATCCTAGAAAAAGTCGTGGATACGGCCGAGTCTGTCACGGGTAAAGCCCTCCCCCCTCCCCGTTGAGCACATCTACGCGGGAAGGCAGCATCAAGGATCCCTACCACCCAGGCCGCGCCCTCGTCTCACTGCTGTCATCAGGCAGGAGGTACAGGAGCCTCAGGAATCCCACCACCAGGTTCAGGAACAGTTATTACTCCTCAACCAGCAGGAATCATCACCTAGGCCAGGCTCTCGTCTCACTGCTGCCATCAGGCAGGAGGTACAGGAGTCCCAGGACCCACACCACCAGGTTCGGGAATGGTCATTATCCCTCGGCCACTGGGCTCTTGAACCAGAGGGGATAACTTCACTTGCCCCAGCACTGAACTGTTCCCACAACCTATGGACTCACTTTCAAGGACTCTTCATCTCATGATCTCGATATTTATTGCTCATTTATTATTATTTTTCTCTCTTTTTGTATCAGCAGTTTGTTGTCTTTTGCACATTGGTTGTTTGGCTGCCTTGCTAGATACAGCCTTTTACTAATTCTATTACTTTTCTTTGTACTTATTGTGAAGGGCCACAAGAAAATGAATCTGAGGGTTGTGTCTGGTGATACACATGAACTTTGATAATGAATTGACTTTGAACTGAACGCACACCTCCTGTTCCCCATGACGAACACACCCCAACGATGGCACCCCCTCCTCCCCTCCCCACCGATGGCATCCCCACCCTCCGCTCTTCCCATCTCCAGCTCTTCCTGCAAAGGGAAGCCCACCAGGTTATGACTATGCCGGAATATTGGGTCAGCTCGAGTTATCAACAAAACGACACTCACCTGCGGCGTCAATGACTCTTTCTGCGGCTGAAAACACAAAGAAACCAGAGTTGAACTATCTCCAAACCAGCCACCTCAGCCTGGGGTACACAAGCCCCACCCCGAAAACACCTCTGTCACGCTGAAGGGTTTGGTAGGATTGCAAGTGAAATGTGCCATTTGTATTAGTGACCAACACAGTCCGAGCCACACTTCCAGCGCCAACACAGCTACACGAGCCCTAACCCGCGTGTCTTTGGAATGTGGGAGGGAACAATGCGAACGTACAAGCTCCTGACAGACAGCGGTGGGAATCGGACCCCACTGCTAAGCATTTCGCTAGCCACCACGCTGGGTGAGTCAGTGTCAGACAGCTGTTCCTTCACCGATGGGAGAAAGTTCTCTCCCCACCACGGTGCAGGAAATCTTTCAGATTTCTCACAGTGAGATGGCAGCTCTGCAGGCCTAACGCTTCCTGTATAGAACACAGGAACAGGCCGTTCGGCCCACAATGTTGTGCCGATCCAATGAAATCAGTCATCAAAAGGGCAACCGAACTAATCCCTTCTGCCTACACAATGTCCGTATCCTTCCAATTTTCCTCACATTCATGTGTCTATCTAAACATCTTTTAAAGTCCCCAGTGTACCTGCCTCTCCCATCACCCCAGGCAGAGTATTCCAGGCACCCACCACTCTCTGTGTAAAAAAAAACCCTGCCCCTCACATCTCCTTTGAAATTTCCCCCTTCTCATCTTAAATAAATGTCTTCTGGTATCAGACATGGAAAAAGTTACTGTCTGTCTACTCCATCTAATTAAAGGCATCCATTAGTCTTGCGAGACCTTGGATTTGCGCCTTGGAAGGTTTCCAGGGCGCAGGCCTGGGCAAGGTTGTATGGAAGACCGGCAGTTGCCCATGCTGCAAGTCTCCCCTCTCCACGACACCGATGTTGTCCAAGGGAAGGGCATTAGGACCCATACAGCTTGGCACCGGTGTCACCGCAGAGCAATGTGTGATTAAGTGCCTTGCTCAAGGACAGAACGCGTTGCCTCGGCTGGGGCTCGAAACCACAACCTTCAGGTCGCTAGTCCAATGCCTTAACCACTTGGCCATGTGCCCACTACTTACTCCATATATGCCTTTCATAATCTTATAAACCTGTATCAGATCTCTCAGCCTCTGTTGATGAAGTGAAACCAACCTAAGTTTGTCCAGCCTCTCTTTATAATCCAGGCAGAATCATGGTCAACCTCTTCTGCTCCCTCTCCAAAGCCTCGACACCCTTCCTATAATGGGGTGACCACAACTGTATGCAACACTCCAGCTGGGGCTAACTAGAGTTTTACAATGCTGGGGTTGACATTGGGGGCTCAGGGTCATTTCATTTAGCTTCTCTCTGTGCGGCGTGAGAAGGAGATTCCCCAGTTGCGATGCGGAATCCCCCTCAACCCAAGTCAGAGGAGATTTACCAGAATGCTGCCTGGATTAGAGAGCAGGTCCTATGAGGACGGGTTGAGTGAGCCAAGGCTTTTCTCTGTGAAGCAAAGGAGGATGAGGTGAAGACGATAAGAGACATTGATTGAGTGGGCAGCCAGAGACTTTCCTCGCAGGGTGGAAAGGACTAATACGAGAGGGTATAATTGTACAGCGATCGGAGGAATGTATGGAGGGATGGGATAAGACCCCCCGCCCCACAGAGCGTGATAAGTGCGTAGAACACGCTGCCGGGGTGCTGGTTGAGGCAGATACATTCGGGACATTTAAAAGAGTCTTAGACAGACACATGGATGATATAAAAAAAATGGAGGGCAATGTGGAATGTAAGAGATCTTAGAGTAGTTTAAAAGGTCAGCACAGTGGCTGTACTGTGCTGTACTATTCTACGTTCTAAGTTCTGAATACACCCCTCCCAGGGCGCCCAGCTTCACACACTCCGTTAGCGGGAGGGGAGTGAAGACAGACACTTTCACTTTGTGGAAACTGCAGATATCCGCTTTGGGTACGGCAGATGAACATCGGTTCAGCACTGGCCCAAGGAGAAATCCACCCCCACCCGCCAAAGGTCTTTAGAACAGACATCTCTGGATGTACTGTCTCCATCGAAGATGGCTCTGTCAGTTCAAGTTCAAGAGCTTAGAATGGGGCTTTGTTCTCAGCTCCGCAATGTGCCAGAGAACCAGAGCGTCCCAGAGGCTCACTCCAGGCTAGCGACAGTCTGTGACGTTTGAGACCTTACCTTCTGTGGACAGTGTCGTCTCCAGATCTGTAACAAAAGAGATGAGATTTCGGTTAACGAAACACCAGATTGTTATGGCTCAGCACAAGCTCAGTCAGCTCTGCTCCATCATAAAGGACGCCCACCAGCCAGGCTTTGTGTTCGTCTCGCTGCTGTCACCATCAGGCAGGAGGTACCACAAATAACCCACACACCATGAACCGCTGAGTCTGCAGAACTGAGGGCACAGACACGAGCCAGTTCGGCACCGAGCCAAGCAGGAAGTCCGATGGCTGCAGGTCACAGCCACGGTGCCAGTTCAGGACCGAGGGAGACGGACCAGGAGCCCGATGGCTGCTGGTCACAGCCACGGAGCCAGTTCAGGACCGAGGGAGACGGACCAGGAGCCTGATGGCTGCAGGTCACAGCCACGGTGCCAGTTCAGGACCGAGGGAGACGGACCAGGAGCCCGATGGCTGCTGGTCACAGCCACGGTGCCAGTTCAGGACCGAGGGAGACGGACCAGGAGCCTGATGGCTGCAGGTCACAGCCACGGTGCCAGTTCAGGACCGAGGGAGACAGTCCAGGAACCCGATGGTTCTGTGGCTGTGGCCTGCAACCAGTTCAGGACCGAGGGAGACAGTCCAGGAGCCCGATGGCTGCTGGTCACAGCCACAGAGCCAGTTCAGGACCGAGGGAGACGGACCAGGAGCCCGATGGCTGCAAGCCACAGTGGCAGAGTCTTCAGGGTGCTGCTCTCCCCAGTGACTCTAGATTGTCCCCTAGGTGCTCCAATTTCCTCCCACAACCTTCATAAATCAAAGCATCGAGTACAGCAGCTGGGATGTTACATTGAAGTCGGTGACACTGGTGAGGCCTAATTTAGATATTTTGTGGAGTTGCAGTCACCTACCCACAGGAAATATATCAATAAGTGAAAGAGTACAGACGTTGCTGGGACTACAGGAGCTGAGTCACAGGAAAAGGATGGATAGGTCAGGACTTCATGTTGTACTCCCCAATCACGGCCAGTCACAAGTTCCAAGAATCCACTCCCAGCTCCCAAGAAATCAGGAGCAAAAACAGAGACAGTACAGGAAGAAAATTAAATTAGGTTAACACATGAGGAGCAGTTGATGTCTCTGGACCTGTACTCACTGGAGTTTAGAAGAATGAGGAGGGAGGGGTAATCACTGAAACCTATCGAATACTGAAAGCCCTGGATAGAGTGGATGTGGAGAGGATGTTTCCTATAGTGGGGGAGTCTAGGACCAGAGGACACAGATAGAGTGGATGTGGAGAGGATGTTTCCTATAGTGGGGGAGTCTAGGACCAGAGGACACAGATAGAGTGGATGTGGAGAGGATGTTTCCTGTAGTGGGGGAGTCTAGGACCAGAGGGCACAGATAGAGTGGACGTGGAGAGGACGTTTCCTATAGTGGGGGAGTCTAGGACCAGAGGGCACAGATAGAGTGGGTGTGGAGAGGATGTTTCCTATAGTGGGAGAGTCTAGGACCAGAGGGCACAGATAGAGTGGGTGTGGAGAGGATGTTTCCTACAGTGGGGAAGTCTAGGACCAGAGGACACAGATAGAGTGGGTGTGGAGAGGATGTTTCCTATAGTGGGGGAGTTAGGACCAGAGGACACAGATAGAGTGGATTTGGGGAGAATGTTTCCTACAGAGGGAGAGTCTAGGACCAGAGGACACAGATAGAGTGGATGTGGAGAGGATGTTTCCTGTAGTGGGGGAATCTAGGACCAGAGGGCAGAGACAGAGTGGATGTGGAGAGGATGTTCCCTATAGTGGGGGAGTCAGCATAGTAGGACCAGAGGGCACAGCCTCAGAATAGAGGGACATCCATTTAGAACAGATATGAGAGGGGGTTTCTTTAGCCAGAGAGTGGTGAATCTGTGGAATTCATTGCCACAGACAGTAGTGGGGACAAAATCATTGAGTATATTTAGATAAGAGGTTGATAGGTTCTTGATTAGTCAGGGCATCAAAGGTTATGGGGAGAAGGCAGGAGAATGGGATTGAGGTGGTTAATAAATCACTCCTGATGGAACAGCAAAGAAGACTCAATGGGCTGAATGGCCTTATTCTGCTCCTATATCTTAAATTAATCCCCCACACTAGTCAAGAGCAACTTACCATAATTATTCTGGGCACTTTCTGGAATGAAACAAAGAAAAAGAACAATTAATTCCATTGTGATCATTGGAGAGAAATGCAGTCTGGAACTTGACAAAAAATTAGCTTTTCATTGACCTTACATCTGAGCAGCCTGAATCCCGGGGTCCCGGGTTCCACCTGCAGGACACATTCCCAGACTGGCAGTGCCCATGTTTCACACTGCTGCTGGACTTTCAATCAAAACCAGTGTGAAGGAACAGATCAGTCCCACCCTCGCTACTCTACATCAGCTTCCCCATCTTTCAGAATTGATCTTGAGATTCTCTTACTTGTTGTTAAAGCTCTCAAAGATCTGGTCATGGCTGAAATTAACTCCTGTCTCATCACGGACCTGGACCCACTGTAATCTGGCTACCATCGTTACAGAAAAGGCAAAGATCCCATTGACTCTTCATGTGGCCTTGGATCACGTGGACTATATAAATACCTTTGTCAGGATGCTGCTTATTGACTACATCTCAGTGTTTAACACAATCATTCCTACAGTTCTAATTGAAAAACTCCAAAAGCACCTCCTGTAAGCACCTTCTGTAACTGGATCTTTGACTTTCTAACCGGAAGGCCACAACATGTGCGGAAATAACATCTGCACCTTGCTGACGGTCAACACTGGGGCACCTCAGTGATGTGTGCTTAGCCCACTGCCCCACTCTCTCTCTACGCTCATGACTGTGTGGCCAGGCACAGCTAAAACGCCATCCACAAAACTTCTGGGCAGTGTCTTTACAAGACGGGTGACCACAGCTCTTCAGAGATTGTCTGCCTGTTGTCAGTGGTCACATAATCAGGACTTGTGATATGTACCGGCTGCTCATATGGCCATCCACCACCTGCTTCCATGGCTTCACGTGACCCTGATCAGTGGGGATGGCGGGGTGGAAGTGGTTTGGTGCTAAGTGGGTGCTACACCTTGTCCAAGGGTGACTTGTAGGCTAGTGGAGGGAAGGAGCATCTTACATCTCCTTTGCCCTCTACAGTCACCTCTAAACACACATCAGAGGGGCCGCACACACCCAATTATCATTGGCAAAATCGACAGACAACCAACACTATGCATTGCAATGTACTGCTGCCACGAAACATCAAATTTCACGACAAGTGCGGGTGCTGTTAAGCCCGATTCTGATTCTGAACACACAGTTAAAGTCAGTGACCCATGGAACATGCTGATAGAGTCCCCAGCAACAGGATAACATCCCCTCAGGAGATGTGGATACACGTCTGTTTCATCAATAAAACTCACCCGTAAGGGTTTTCAGATTTTCTGAAATTAAAAGAGAAAGATGTTAAAATGAGCATCAAAACACTGAGATCTCGGCCTTGTCCTTCCCTGCCCTGCCCACACACACGTCTTCTGTTAGAAAGC
Organism: Mobula hypostoma; assembly: GCF_963921235.1. NCBI lineage: Eukaryota > Metazoa > Chordata > Chondrichthyes > Myliobatiformes > Myliobatidae > Mobula > Mobula hypostoma. Next base: position 5,094,795 of record NC_086101.1, on the reverse strand, counting down.
CGAACCATCAGCAACTTCAACTCAATACGCCCCACAAGAGGATCCCCATGGTAAATTAACCCTAAGTGTAATGAACCGGGCTGTCATCCCAAGACTTGGGCCTTCCCCTGGAGAAGGTGGTACCGAACTGCCTTCTGGACATGAGGTAATCTTTCTAGCTGAAGGTGTTCCCACAGTGCTGCTGGCGAGGGATTTCCTGGGTGAAAGAGGAACACAGAACAGTACAGGCCCTCTGGCCTACCATGTTGTGTCAACCCTTTAACTTTGACCTCCAAGATCAATCTAACACTTCCCTCCCGCATAACCCTCCATTTTTCTTTCACCCATGTGCCTCTTAAATGCTCCGAATGAACTTGCCTCGCCTCTAGCGCCACTCCAGGCAGTGTGTTCCACCCACCCACCACACTTTCCTCCAAACACCTGAAATTTATGGCCCCTCGTTCCTCCCTGGGAAAGTCTCCTCATTATAGGAAGGATGTGGAAGCTTTACAGAGGAGATTTACCTGGATGCTGCCTGGAGCACGCCTTATGAGGATGGGTTGATAGAGGTGTACAAGATGATAAGAGGCATAGATAGGGTGGACGGGCCAGAGACTTTTCCCCAGGGCGGAAATGGAATAACTGTAAGGCGATTGGAGGGAAGTATGGGAGTGGGGGATAAGTCAGCGGTAGGTTTTGTTTTATGACACAGGGAGCGGAAAGAGTGTGGCAGCTACATGAGGGACATAGATAGGCAGATGGTCGATAGAGAAATGGAGGGTTGTGTGGAAGAGAAGGGTTTGATTAATCTTGGAGTGGCACGACTGCGGACTGAGGGGCATGTACTGTTCCCTGATCTGCCTGTCTGGACTAAGATGGCATCAAGTTCGGAGCCCTGAACAATGCTCGAGGTCGTACTGGACCCTATCTACACGTCAAGAGGAAAACTCCAGATGGTGCAGGAAGAACTTCAGTCTCTTACCTATTTCGTTGATTATGGACTCATGTTCTGCAAGAACAGAAAAGAAGTGTCAAAAGCAAGCCGTTAGCAACAACTGATTGCAGTTGAGTACAGTACTTTACAAAGCAAAGTAATATGGTAGGCAACCATTTTAACCCATATCCCCATTCCCACATATCGGTCCATGGCCTCTTTTGTCACGATGAGGCCACACTCAGGTTGCAGGAGCAACACCTCCTATTCCATCTGGGTAGCCCCCAACCTGAGAGCATGAACATCAATTTCTCCTTCCAAATTTTTATTTCTCTCCTTCTCCCTTTCCTCTTCTATCTGCCATTTCAGCCTCTTACTACTTCACCTCACCTTTCTAACATCTCCGCCTGCTACCCCTCCTCCTTCCCTCTCTCCCATGGTCCACTCTCCTCTCCCATCAGATTCCTTCTTCTCCGGCCCTTTACCTTTTGGGAGGAACCAACTCGAAGGTTCCACCTATCACCTTCCAGCTAGTCCTCCAACCCCCCCCACCCCCACTTTTTTATCTGGTATCGTCCCCTTTCCTTCCCAGTCCTGGTGAAAGCTCCCAGCAGAAACACTGAATGTTGATTCATTTCCATAGGATGCTGCCTGGCCTGCTGAGTTCCTCCACAATCTTGGTGTGCGCTGCTCTGGATTTCCAGCAGCTTAATGTGAAAAAGACTAAGGAGCTGGTGGTAGACCTGAGGAGAGCTAAGGTACTGGTGACCCCTGTTTCCATCCAGGGGGTCAGTGTGGACGTGGTGGAGGATTACAAATACCTGGGGATACGAATTGACAATGAACTGGACTGGTCAAAGAACACTGAGGCTGTCTACAAGAAGGGTCAGAGCCGTCTCTATTTCCTGAGGAGACTGAGGTCCTTTAACATCTGCCGGACGATGCTGAGGATGTTCTACAAGTCTGTGGTGGCCAGTGCTATCATGTTTGCTGTTGTGTGCTGGGGCAGCAGGCTGAGGGTAGCAGACACCAACAGAATCAACAAACTCATTGATGTTGTGGGGATGGAACTGGACTCTCTTACGGTGGTGTCTGAAAAGAGGATGCTGTCCAAGTTGCATGCCATCTTGGACAATGTCTCCCATCCACTACATAATGTACTGGGTGGGCACAGGAGTACATTCAGCCAAAGACTCATTCCACCGAGATGCAACACAGAGTGTCACAGGAAGTCATTCCTGCCTGTGGTCATCAAACTTTACAACTCCTCCCTTGGAGGGTCAGACACCCTGAGCCAATAGGCCGGTCCTGGACTTATTTCATAATTTACTGGCATAATTTACATATTAATATTTAACTATTTATGGTTCTGTTACTATTTATTATTTATGGTGCAACTGTAACGAAAACCAATTTCCCCCGGGATCAATAAAGTATGATTATAACTATGACTATCTGCAGAATCTCATGGCAATATTTTCTTCTATGTGCTGTGAGGATGTGGAGGAACGTTGCGCTGTTTGGTTGTACGCATGTACAGTTGAAATGACAATAAATGAACTTAATCTTGAACAAGGCTCTTCCAGTCCAAATGATGTGTTTGCAATGGGGGATTTTGTGACGTATATTTGAAATGGGAGCTCCAATGCACAGGATTAGAGAAAGCTGCAGAGCGTGGCCGATTCAGCCAACTCCAGCATGGACACGAGCCTCCCACCATCAAGAACACCTTCAAAAGCTGCTCAAGAAGGCAGCACACCTTATTAAGGACTCTCTCCATATGCCTCCTTCTCATTGCCGCCATCCCGGGGGAGGTACAGGAGCTTGAAGACCCACACTCAACATTTTAGGGGGAACAGCTTCTTCCCGTCTATCAGATCTCTGAACGGTTCATGAACCCAGGAACACTCCCATGGTACTTTGCTCTGTTTGTGCACATTTTTATGTATTTCTTACTCTAGCTAAGACCATAAGACATAGGAGCAGAATGTGCCATTCGGCCCATCAAGTCTGTTCCACAAACGAACAGCTCTTCCATAGGTCAGACCAGGTAGCTGAGGACATGGTGGCCCGTGGTGGAGTGATTACTTTTGGGAATTAACCAGAATTGGTAAATTGCAGGGATCTAGCCATTCAATTACAAAGATGGCACGACCGAGGCTACATTTCCCTAAGGGTCTGAGGAGACTCGGGATGTCACCAAAGTCTCTTGTAAATCTCTGCAGAGAGCATTCTAACTGGTTGCTTTCACTGTCAAGTATAGAGGGGCCACAGCACAGGGTCAGAAAGTTGCAGACTCAGCCTTTTCGATCGTTCAGTATGCCAATCTCAGTTTCTCCCATCCATCGCCACCAACCTCATAGCTCCTGCACCCCCAACCTCCCAAAATCTACCTCCTACCCAAAATCCACAAACCAGCTTGCTTCTGCCCCCACTGAACTGATATCAGCATACCTCAACTTTGTTTTATCCCCCCGGTTCAGTCCCTTCCCACCGACATCCGTGACGCCTCACATGCTCTTGATCTTTTCAAGAATTTCAGATTTCCTGGTCCCCATCATCTTATTTTTACTGTGGATGTCCAGTCCCTATACACCTCCATCCCCCACCAGGAAGGCCTCAAAACTCCGTCTCTTTCTGGACACCATCTTGCCTCTAACCTCCACCCTGCCCTCAGATCCATCTGTCCATTTCTGACACCTCCCTTCTCTTTCTTGATATCACAGTCTCTATCTCCAGAGAGAGCTAATACACTGATGTCTATTACAAACCTATGGACTCTCACAACTACCTGGACTACACCTCGCCCCACCCTGCCACTTGTAAAAACGCCACCCCGTTCTCTCAATTCCTTCGTCTCCACCGCATCTGCTCTCAGGCTGAGGCTTTTCATTCTAGAACGAAGAAAGGGGCTTCCCTTCCTCCACCATCAAAGCTGTCTCAACCGCATCGCTTCCATTTCATGCATGTCTGCTCTTGCCCCATCCTCCCGCTACCCTACCAGGGATAGGGTTCCTCTTGTCCTCATCTACCACCCCACCAGCCTCCACATCCAGCACATAATTCTCCGAAACGGGCGCCACCTTTAATGGGATCCCACCACCAAGCTCATCTTTCCCCCTCCTCCCCCTTACTTGCTGCTTTCCGCAGGGATCGCTCCTTACGTGACTCCCATGTCCATTCATCCCTCCCCACTGATCCTCCTAGCACTTATTCTTGCAAGCGGAACAAGTGCTGCACCTGCCCCTACACCTCCTCCCTCGCTACCATTCAGGGCCCCAAACAGTCCTTCCAGGTGAGGCGACTCTTCACCTGTGAGTCTGTTAGGGTCCTATGCTGTGTTCGGTGCTCCCGGTGTGGCCTCCTGTATATCGGTGAGACCTGACGTAATTGGGAGACAGCTTCGCCGAGCATCTACGCTCCGTCTGCCAGAAAAAGCCAGATCTCCCAGTGGCCACCCATTCTAATTTCAATTCCCATATTTCCATTCATGGCCTCCTCCACTATCGTGGTGAGGCCACACTCAGGTTGGAGGAACAACACCTTATATTCCGTTTGGGTAGCCTCCAACCTGATGGCATGAACATCGAATTCTCAAATTTCCAGTAATGCCTCCCAGCCCAACCGCTCTTCACCATTTCCCAGCCCCGTTTCCCTCCCTCACCGTATCTCCTTGCCCGTCCATCGCCTCCCTCTGGCGCTCCATCCCTTTTTCTTCCTCCCATGGCCTTCTGTCTCTTTCACCAATCAACTTCCCAGCTCGTTACTTCATCCCTCCCCCTCCAGGTTTCACCTATCAGCTTGCGTTCTCTCTCCCCTCCGCCCCCCCACCTTTTAAATCTAGTCCTCAGCCTTTTATCCTCCAATCCTGCCAAATGGTTTCGGCCCAAAATGTCAACTGTACTCTTTTCCATGGACGCTGCCTGGCCTGCTGAGCTCCTCCAGAATTTTGTGTGCGTTGCTCGGGTTTCCAGCATCTGCAGAGTTTCTCGTCAGCCGTTTCGATCATGGGCACAAGCCTTCCCCAGCAATCAGCACACCTTCAAAGGGTATTGCTTCAAAAAGGCAGCATCCATCATTGAGGAGTCCCCTCACCCAGGACAGGCCCTCTTCTGACTGACACCGTCGAGGGGGTGGGAGAGGAGCCTGAAGACCCACACTCAATGTTTTAGGAACAGGTTCTTCCTCACCGCCATCAGATTTCTGAATGGACAATGAACCCATGGACACTACCTCACTATTTTTGTATTAGTTAATTTTTTCATACATATATTTCTTACTGTTATTTATAGTTTTTTTTAAAATTATGTATTGCAATGTACTGTTGCAACAGATTTCTACATATGCCCAGTGATATTAAACCTGATTCTGATCAAGGAGGTCAGACAGGTGACGGACATGAAAATTATTTCTGAAGGACCAATTTGCTCTTCACCAAGATGCCAGTGTAGGTAGTGAACACAAGGCTTGGTGTGTGTGTGTCAGGAAACAGAAAGATTAAATCAGGACTCTGAGGTCGATTTCAGCAGTTTCTAGATCACATACAACAGAGACAAGGACAAACTTCCGACACTGGAGCATTTACTCAGTGGGGCAGGCCAGGATGAAATTAGTCCAAAGTGTCAGGTTAAATTTCTGGAGAACGTACGATCTCTTAGTCTGGTCTCTGTTCATTGTCACCTGAATGTACATCTATACAACCAAACGGAAGAACAGACCGCAGTGCGCCCACAAAACACACTATCACACACAGCACACTAAGCAAAATACTTCCATAACTGTGGCCCCCTATTCGTCAGGGTCGACCGTGGATGTTGTGTCTCAGCTGCCTACGTGTTATGCGAGCTGGTTCGCAAGCCGCAGCAGTACGATATGGAGAACAAGCTGTTGCCCGTACGGCAGGCTCCCCCTCTCCACACCAGCGGAGTCCAATACAATTTGGCACCAGCAGAGTCGCAGGAATTGCCAGTCAATGTTGAATTTAACGTGCAGCTGCCTTAGGGAACCTAATTCGAGGTTTATTCCTTTGGGGTTTACTCCCAAAGACTTCCCCATGAGAGGCTACAGGTGCGAGGCAGCGAGGGTTTCAGATCAGAAACACAAAATAATCGGAGTTGTCCATCTCCTAGATAAGCTGCCAATCCCCATCTGCCTGAAGTGACTGGTTTTAAGGTGCCAATAACACACCATTACTCGTTCTCCTGAGAGTAGAAGCACTTTCGTCGGGTGTAATAGCTAAGTCACAGATGAAGACCAGGAGCTGGGCTTGGTTGTCAGAGGCTCTTTGAGGTTTGTTTAGTTTGCTTTAGCCAAGGGTAGTAGTGGGGATAAGATCCCACCACCTATTATATGCTTCCAATGCAGCTTACCATAAACAAGTTATAAAATAGAATTCAAAAATGCATGTAGCGCGCAGCACAGGTAAATAGTAAACATGAAACAAAGGAAAAAGATTACTTACGCTCAAGTGTGGGACGTTTGTACAACTCTGGAAGAGAACAGACAGGTGTGTAAACACTTTGCACTTCTCAGTAAACCAACATGCGCATCGATACGATGTTGTAAGACAGGCTTTTAATCTGCCTGTGTACAATGAGGTCACACTCGGGAGAAACACCTCACACTCTGCCTGGATCATCTCCAACCTGATGGCACGAACATCGAGTTCTACAACCTTTATCAATTTCTCCCTCCCTCTTTTTTTCCATTCATCATTCTGGTTACCTTCTCACCTCATCTCCTCTCCTCACCTGGCCATTATCTCCCTCTGGTTCCCCTCCTCTTTCCCTTCTCCCAAGGTCCACTCTCCTCTCCTATCAGATTCCTTCTTCTTCAGCCCTTTATCTCTTCCACTCCTCACCTCCCAGCTTCTTATTTCATACCCCTCCCCTTCTCACCCACCTTTCCCCTCACCTGGTCTCACCTATGTCCTGTCAACTTGCGCTCCTCCCTCCATCCCCACCTCCTAATTCTGGCTTCTGCCCCCTTCCTTTCCCATCTTGATGAAGAGTCCTGGACTGAAACACCGACTATTTATTCCTCTTCGTAGATGCTGCCTCCAACATTTTGTGTCGTTTCTCTGGATTTCCAGCATCTGCAGAAGCTCTCGTCTTTGTGTGCACAAATCTACTATTGTAACAGCATTACGATAATCTGTTTATGTGCACCAGTCTACTGTCGTTAACACAATACGATACTCTACTCTGAACAAAGTCCTTTCCAACATAGTCAAACTTTAAATCCACCATTACTGGTACATTCACCATTCCTCCCTTAGATGTTGTCCAATTAGCCTCCTGATTGGGTAACAGTTTTGTCCCCCAAGCCATTAGACTCTCAACTCCCAGAGTCCAGTCTGACACCAACCTAAACACACACTCAACTGAACACCACTCCACTCCCTTTGCAATTTTTGTTCATTTCTTTCTCAATTCCTGCTCAAACATTGTTTACTTTTACATTTACATCATTATTATATTGTAATTTGTCCTTTACTGTGTCTATTGTCTTGTTTATTAATTATTGTACTGTCTTGCACTGTCTTGTGCACTTTATGTAGTCCCATGTAGGCCTGAGCTCTAATGTAGTTTTGTGTTGTTTCACGTAGTCTAGTGTAATTTTGTGTTGTTTCATGTCAGCTAGTGTAGTTTTGAGTTGTTTCACGTAGTCTAGTGTAGTTCTGTGTTGGTTCAGGTAGTCTAGTGTAGTTTTGTGTTGTTTCAGGTAGTCTAGTGTAGTTCTGTGTTGTTTCAGGTAGTCTAGTGTAGTTTTGTGTTGCTTCAGGTAGTCTAGTCTAGTTTTGTGTTGTTTCAGGTAGTCTAGTGTAGTTCTGTGTTGTTTCATGTAGTCTAGTGTAGTTTTGTGTTGTTTCAGGTAGTCTAGTGTAGTTTTGTGTTGATTCAGGTAGTCTAGTGTAGTTCTGTGTTGTTTCAGGTAGTCTAGTGTAGTTTTGTGTTGCTTCAGGTAGTCTAGTGTGGTTTTGTTTCATGCAGCACCATGGTCCTGGAGAATCGTTTTGTTTTTACTGTGTACTGTACTAGCAGTTATAGTTGAAATGACAATAAAAGCGACTTGACTTGACTCCTTCCCAAGGACGTCCACCAACAATGGACTGTTCCCCAACTCCCCAAAGAACTCATAACCTGAAACTCACTTTGTAATCTGGATGTCTATCGCATGGTTAAGTCCCAGAACCCTGATGTAACGATTAGCATAACATTTACAGTGTCAACGATTGGGGTTCAATTCCCAACACTGCCTGTCAGGTGTTTGTACGTTCTCCCCGTAACTGCGTGCGTTTCCTGCCGCTACTCCGGGTTCCCCCCAGAATCCAAAGACGTGCCGGTTGGCAGGTTAATTAGTCACATGGGCATCACTGGGCGGTGTGCAGGCTTGTTAGGCCAGCGGGGGCCTGTTGCCGTGCTGTAAGACGGCACCATCTCAAACAGCGGCAGAGAAATGACCCACAGCAGAGGGGCTTACCACTCGCGTTTGTCCGCTTCCTGTAGTAAAGCCACGCAGCGCTCACAAGTACGACAAGTAGAATTACGAAGAACACCATGAACACGGTGAAGAATTTTGAAACTCGTGGGAAGAATTCATCTGGGGACAGGTGGGGAGAGAGAACACGAATTAAAATCTGACACAGTACGTTTGCCAACTCATGCACACGGTGCCTGCATTTACATAACCCCCGTTATATTGAAATGTGCCCACCAAGTCCCACATTCACAAATCCTCTTGATTTCTGCGTGCCATCTCTATGCAAGTCCAAATCTCATCGTGAAATATTGTCTGTTCCCACCATTCCATCATGGCTGATTTTTTTAAAAATCCCTTTCAGTTGAATTTTCCTACCTTCTCCCCGTAACCTTTCACATCCAGATTAATCAACAACCTATCAACCTCCATTTTAAGTATATCCAAAGACTTGGCCTCCACAGCCGTCTGTGGCAATGAATTCCACAGATTCAACACCCTCAGGCTGAAGAAATTCCTCCTCATCTCCGTTCTAATTGGATGCCCCTCTATTTTGAGGCTGTGCCCTCGGGCACTACCCCCGCTATAGGAAACACCCTCTCCACATCCACTCTATCTAGGCCTTTCAATATTCTGCTCGGTTCCCAAGAGATTCGCCCTAATTCCTCTAAACTCCAGTGGGTACAGACCCAGAGCCCCAAATGCTCATCATGTTAACCCTTTCATCTCCAGAATCTTTCTCATGAACCTCATCTGGACCCTCTCTAATGCCAGCACATTTTCACGATACCCCAAGAGTGGTCTGACCAATGCGCTATAAAGCCTCAGTATTACAGACTTCATGACTCCTGTCCAGCAAACCCTCATCCCACTACATTGGCCAGGCCAATCCATGTTGAACTAATCTACTGGTTCATGGATACAGGCTAGATTCCTCTGGGTTTGTGTGTATAAGTTAACAGTGCCTATGAGAAAGATATTCACCCCCCCTTGGAAGTTTTCATGTTTGCCTGTTTTACAACATTGAATCACAGTGGACTTATTTTGGCTGTTTTTGATACTGATCAACAGAAAAAGACTCGTGTCAAAGTGGAAAAAGATCTCTACAAAGTGATCTAAAATCATTACAAATATAAAACACTAAAATAAAATTGATTGCACAAGTATTCACCCCCTTTAATGTGACACATCAAATCATCACTGGTGCAGCCAATTGGTTTTAGAAGTCACATAATTAGTTAACTGGAGATCTCAAGTGTAATCAAGGTGTTTCAATTGATTGTAGTAAAAATACCCCTGTATCTGGAAGGTCCAACTGCTGGTGAGTCAGTATCCTGGCAAAAACTACACCACAGAGACAAAAGAACACTTCAAGCAACTCCGTGAAAAGTTTATTGAAAAGCACAAGTCAGGAGATGGATAGAAGGAAATCTCCAATTCACTAAATAGCCCTTGGAGTACAGTTAAATCAATCATCAAAAAATGGGGGGGAAAAATGCACAGCTGTATATCTGCCTAGAGCAGAGCATCCGCAAAAACCGACTGACCGTGCAAGAAGGGGACTACTGAGGGAGGTCACCAAGAGACCTATGACAGCTCTGGAGGAGTTACAAGCTTCAGTGGCTGAGATGGCAGAAACTGCACATACAACAACTGTTGCCCGGGTACTTCACCAGTCACAGCTTTATGGGAGAGTAGCAAAGAGAAAGCCACTGTTGAAAAAAGCTCACATGATATCTTGGCTAGAGTTTGCTAGAAGGAATGGGGGAGACTCTGAAGTCAGCTGGAAGAAGGTTCTATGGTCTGGTGAAACCAAAACTGAATGTTTTGACCATCAGACTAAACACTATGTGTGGGGTAAGCCAAACACCGCACATCATCGGAAACACACCATCCCTACCGTGAAGCATGGTGGTGACTGCATCATGCTGTGGGGATGCTTCACTGCAACAGGCCCTGGAAGGCTTGTGAAAGTAGAGGGTAAACTGAATGCAGCAAAATACAAGGAAGTTCTGGAGGAAAACCTGATGCAGTCTGCAAGAGAACTGTCACTTAAGAGAAGAATTGTTTTCTAGCAAGACAATCACCCCAAGTGTAAAGCTAAAGCTACACAGGAAAGGCTTATAAACAACAAAGTTAATGTCCTGGAGTGGCCAATTCAGAGTCCAGACCTCAATCCAACTGAGAATCTGTGACTGGACTTGAAAAGGGCTGTTCATTCACAATCCCCATGTAATCTGACAGAGCTTGAGCAGTTTTGGAAAGTAGAATGGGGAAAGATTGCAGTGTCCAGGTGTGCAAATCTGATAGAGACCTGTCCACACAGACTCAAGGCTGCAATTGCTGCCAAGGGTACATCTACTAAATACTGACTTGAAGGAGGTGAGCAATTATACAATTAATTTTATGTTTAATAACTGTAATAAATTTAGACCAACATGCAGAGATTTGTTTTCACTTTGACACAAAAAGAGTCTTTTCTGTTGATCAGTGTCAAAAAAGCCAAATTAAATCCACTGTGATTCAATGTTGTAAGGCAATAAAACATGAAAACTTCCAAGGAGGGGAGTGGATACTTTTATAGACACTGTATATCCCCGTGTCTTGCACTGGGCAACCCCATGTTCCCTAAAACTGGTTCCCATTGCCTGACATCCCACTGACTTGCTCAGACTCACCCTCTGTTGTTCAGGGTCCACCACCAATGCTGTGTCCTAGCCGTCATATGCAAGCCAAGATGGTATGGTATGGGGAGCCCACCCCCGCGCATCCGATCAACCCAAAGAAATGGCAGAGACCCATCCAGTTTGGCCCCAGTGGTGTCGCAGGAATTGCCAGTTAGCACTAGACTCCATGTAGGGACTCCAGCACCGGTTCTCTCCCCCTCGGGGTTTACTCCCGAAGCCTTCTCCATGAGGGGGTCCAGCTGCAAGGCGGCGGAGGTTTGAGACCAGAGCTTTCCTTCTCCTAGGTGAGAAGGCTGAGGCAGCTGGTTTTTAAAGTGCCTTTGCCCCTTCTTCCGTCAGTAGAAATGGTTTTGTCAGGCTGAGCAGCCAAGCCACACGTGAAGGCCAGGAGCTGGACATGGTTGTCAGAATCTATTTGAGACGTACGCCACTGAGAACACTTAACAGATCATGGGAGGTTATCCCCACTCCCATCAGCTATAACAACATCCATGTCCGCACGAAACCTGTGTGTGGTGCACCTGCACACACCCAGCCTGCAGGATGCACTCTTGAAGACACACTGACCACGGGCATAGAACACAACAGCACAGTACAGGCCCTTCAGCCCACAATGTTGTGCTGACCTTTTAATCTACCTTCCCTCCATTTTTCTTACATTAATGTGACCAGTGTGTTAGATAAGCGGGTGACGGTCAGGGAAGCGAAAAAAGAGCTCCAATAGTAGAGAGCACCCCTGTGGCCATTCCCCTCAGTAATCGTTATCTCATTTTGGATGTTGTTGAGGGGGGTGACCTGACAGAGGACGACCATGGCGATGGGGTCCCTGGCACTGAGCCTGGTTCCGTGGCGCAGAAGGGAGAGAAGATGATGAGGAATGCGGTAGTCATAGGGGATTTCATAGTCAGGGGAACAGACAGGAGGTTCTGTCAGCCTGATAAAGATACCCGCATGGTGTGTTGTCTCCCAGGTGCCAGGGTACGGGATGTCTCGGATCCGGTGCTGAGTATTCTGAAGGGAGAGGGTGAACAACCAGCAGTCTTGATACAAGTTGGTAATAATGACATAGGTAGAAAAAGGGAGGAGGTCCTGAAGAGAAAATTCAGAGAGTCGGGTAGGAAGCTGAAAAGCTGGACCTTGAGGGTAGTAATCTCAGGGTTGTTGCCTGTGCCATGTGCTAGTGAGTGCAAGAATATCGTGATCAGGCGAATTAATGTGTGGCTGAGAGTACCACATTAAAGGGTAAAAGAGTTGAGGGTAGATATAGGACCAATAGAAAATGACGCTGGAGATATTGTAATGAGAGAAGCAGAGATGGCAGAGGAACTGAATGCGCATTTTGCATCAGTCTTCACAGTGGAAGACATCTGCAGTATACCGGGCATTCAAGAGTGTCAGGGAGATGAAGTATGTGTAGTGAAAATTATGACTGAGAAGGCGCTCAGGAAGCCTAATAGTCTAAGGGTGGATAAATCTCCTGGACCTGATGGAATGCACCCTCAGGTTCTGAAGGAAGTAGCTGGAGAGATTACGGAGGTATTAACAATGATCTTTCAAGAATCGATGGATTCTGGCATTGTACCGGATGACTGGAAAATTGTGAATGTTACTCTGCTATTTAATAAGGGTGGGAGGCAGCAGAAAGGAAACTATAGACCTGTTAGCCTGACATCAGTGGTTGGGAAGTTGTTGGAATTGATTGTTAGGGATGAGATTACGGAGTAGCTGGAGGCACATGACAAGATAGACCAAAGCCAGCATGGTTTCCTGAAAGGAAAATCCTGCCTGACTAACCTATTGCAATTCTTTGAGGAAGTTTCAAGCAGGGTAGACAAAGGAGATGCAGTAGACATGGTGTACTTTGATTTTAAGACCTTTGACAAGGTTCCACACATGAGGCTGCTTTGCAAGATAAGAGCCCATGGAATCACAGGTAAATTACTAGCGTGGGTGGAGCATTGGCTGGTCAGCAGAAATCAGAGAGTGGGAATAAAGCGATCCTATTCTGGTTGGCTGTCGATTACCAGTGGCGTTCCAAAGGGGTCGGTATTGGGACCACTGCTTTTTACGATGTTTGTCAATGTTCTGGGACCTCTACTTTTTGTGATTTTTATTAACGATCTGGATGTGGGGGTAGAAGGGTGGGTTGGCAAGTTTGCAGACGACACAAAGGTTGGTGGTGTTGTAGATAGTGTAGAGGATTGTCAAAGATTGCAGAGAGACATTGATAGGATGCAGAAGTGGGCTGAGAAGTGACAGATGGAGTTCAACCCGGAGAAGTGTGAGGTGGTACACTTTGGAAGGACAAACTCCAAGGCAGAGTACAAAGTAAATGGCAGAATACTTGGTAGTGTGGAGGAGCAGAGGGATCTCGGGGTACATGTCCACAGATCCCTGAAAGTTGCCTCACAGGTGGATAGAGTAGTTAAGAAAACTTATGGGGTGTTAGCTTTCATAAGTCGAGGGATAGAGTTTAAGAGTCACGAGGTAATGATGCAGCTCTATAAAACTCTGGTTAGGCCACACTTGGAGTACTGTGTCCAGTTCCGGTCACCTCACTATAGGAAGGATGTGGAAGCACTGGAAAGGGTACAGGGGAGATTTACTAGGATGTAGCCTGGTTTAGAGTATGCATTATGATCAGAGATTAAGGGAGCTAGGGTTTTACTCTTTGGAGAGAAGGAGGATGAGAGGAGACATGATAGAGGTGTACAAGATAATAAGAGGAATAGATAGAGTGGACAGCCAGCGCCTCTTCCCCAGGGCGCCACTGCTCAATACAAGAGGACATGGCTTTAAGGTAAGGGGTGGGAAGTTCAAGGGGGATATTAGAGGAAGGTTTTTTACTCAGAGAGTGGTTGGTGCGTGGAATGCACTGCCTGAGTCAGTGGTGGAGGCAGATACACTAGTGAAGTTTAAGAGACTACTAGACAGGTATATGGAAGAATTTAAGGTGGGAGGTTACATGGGAGGCAGGGTTTGAGGGTCGGCACAACACTGTGGGCTGAAGGGCCTGTACTGTTCTATGTTCTATATTCTCAACTACGGTATTAATGAATTTGTGGCTAAATTTGCTGATGATACAAAGATAGGTGGAAGAGTGAGTAGTGTTGAGGAAACAGAGAACCTACAGAAAGACTTAAATAGTTTAGGGGAATGGGCAAAGAAGTGGCAAATGAAATTCAATGTTGGAAAGTGTATGGTCATGCACTTTGGTGGAAGAAGTAAACAGGCAGACTATTATTTAGATGGGGAGAGAATTCAAAATGCAGAGATGCAAAGGGACTTGGGAGTCCTTGTGCAGGATACCCTAAGGGTTAACCTCCAGGTTGAATCGGTTGTGAAGAAGGTGAATGCAATGTTGGCTTTCATTTCTAGAGGTATAGAATATAAGAGCAGGGATGTGATGTTGAGGCTCTATAAAGCACTCGTGAGACCACACTTGGAGTATTTTGTGCAGTTTTGGGCTCATATTTAAGAAAGGATATACTGACATTGGAGAGGGTTCAGAGAAGATTCACGAGGATAATTCCAGGAATGAAAGGGTCACCGTATGAGGAACGTTTGGCAGCTCTTGGGCTGTATTCCCTGGAGTTCAGGAGAATGAGGGGGGATCTCATAGAAACATTCAGATTGTTAAAAGGTCTGAACAGATTAGATATAGCAAAGTTATTTCCCATGGTAGGAGATGCTAGAACAAGAGGGCACGACTTCAGGATTGAAGGACGTCAATTTAGAACAGAGATGCAGAGAAATTACTTAGTCAGAGGGTGGCAAATCTGTGGAATTTGTTGCCACGAGCGGCTGTGGAGGCAAGGTCATTGGGTGTATTTAAGGCAGAGATAGATAGGTTCTTGATTAGCCAGGGCATCAAAAGGTATGGGGTAAAAGCAGGGGAGTGGGGGTGACTGGAAAAATTGGATCAGCCCATGATTGAATGGCAGAGCAGACTCGATGGACCGAATGGCCCACTTCTGCTCCTATATCTTATGGTCTTATGTCTTGAATGTTCCTAATGTATCTGCCTCCACCACCACCCCCCAGCAAGGCATTCCGTGCACCCACCACTGTCCGTGTTTAAAAAACCTACCCCTGACATCCCCCCCCAACTATATTTTCCTCAAATTACCTTTTTAAAATTAATCCTCCTTGTATTAGCCATTTCTACCCTGAGGAAAAGCACTTGATCTACGCCTCTTTTAAAGTCACCTCTCATCCTCCTTTGCTTCTAAGAGAAAAGCTCTAGCTCACTAAACCTTTCCTCATAAGACGTGCTCTCCAATCCAGACGGCATCCTGGTAAACCTCCTCTGCACCCTCTCTAAAGCTTCCACACCCTTCAGATAGGAGGTGACCAGAAATGAACGTGTGGTCTAACCAGAGTTTTATAGAGTTGCAACGTTACCTCGCGGCTCCTGAACGTGATCCCCCAACTAATGAAGGCCAA
This sequence comes from Mobula hypostoma, assembly GCF_963921235.1. Taxonomy (NCBI): domain Eukaryota; kingdom Metazoa; phylum Chordata; class Chondrichthyes; order Myliobatiformes; family Myliobatidae; genus Mobula; species Mobula hypostoma. The sequence goes on along the minus strand of NC_086101.1, from coordinate 5,079,270 downwards.
CCCACCGTACGCCTTCTTAACCACCCTATCCACTTGACTCGATGGACGTGGACACCCAGATCCCTCTGTTCCTCCACACGGCTAAAAATCCTGCCATTATCCTGCCTTCCAATTCGACCTTCCAAACTGACACACCTCCGGATTCTCAGTCCAGCTTTGCATCCTGCCAATGTTCCGTTGTAACCGACGGCAGCCTCCCGGACTGTCCGCACCACCACCTCCATTCAGCGATAGGTTGAGCTATCACTCAATGAGGGTGAGAGGTAGATGACAAGTGGACAACCAGGGTGAGAGGTAGATGACAAGTGGACAACCAGGGTGAGAGGTAGATGACAAGTGGACAACCAAAGGCTTTTTCCACAGGCCGGAAATGGCCAAATCAAGGGAGCACAATTTTAGGGTGATGGGAGGGCAGTATGGCAGGGGGACATCCGAGGAAGTTCTTCACACAGAGAATGGTGAGCACATGGAACGTCCTACCAGAGGTGGTGGTAGAGTGAGATACAACAGGGATATTTAAGAAACCCTCACAACACGCTGGAGGAACTCAGCAGGTCGGGCAGCATCCGCGGAAACGATCAGTCAACATTTCGGGCCGGAACCCTTCGTCAGGACTGTAGGGGGAAGGGGCAGAGGCCCTATGAAGAAGGTGGGGGGAGGGTGGGAAGGAGAAGGCTGGTAGGTTCCAGGTGAAAAACCAGTAAGGGGAAAGATAAAGGGGTGGAGGAGGGGAAGCAGGGAGGGGTTAGGCAGGAAAGGTGAAGAAGGAATAGGGAAAAACACAATGGGTAGTAGAAGGAGGCGGAACCACGAGGGAGGTGATAGGCAGCTGGGGGAGGGAGCAGAGTGACATAGGGATAGGGGAAGGGAGGGGGAGGGAATTACCAGAAGCTGGAGAATTCAATGTTCATACCAAGGGGCTGGAGACTACCTAGACGGTATATGAGGTGTTGCTCCTCCAACCTGAGGTTAGCCTCATCATGGCAGTAGAGGAGGCCATGTATGGACATATCCGAATGGGAATGGGAAACAGCTGAAATGGAAATTGAAGGGATATGTAGGAGACTCTTGGGCACAAGGATGAAAGAAAAATGCAGGGCTATGTACAAAATGAGGATTAAATTGATCTTAGAGTAGGTGAAACAGAAAACATACAATAGCACAGAATCAGGCCTTTCGGCCCAGAATGTTGTGCCAGTCCAGTTAAATTAGCAATTAAGTGGCCAGCACTGTGGGCCATAGGACCTGTGCTGTTCGATGTTATCAAGTTGGCACAGCTCGGAACCACATCCATCTTTAGGCAAGTATCACCGAGAGTGTCCTGAGCAGTTGCATTACTGTCTGGTACGGAAATCGCCAGGCCCACCAGGGTTTCTCTTCCACCCACCACATCTTCACCATCAGCGCTGTGCGTGCAGGGGCCTCAGCATCGGCAATGATCCCTCCCATCAGTCCAGCAGACCCCTCCATCAGGCAGGATGTGCTCAGGACTGCTCTTTCCCCCAGACTGTGCGGCTACCGGGACTCCACCCAGCCACCACCCAGGTCTCACCACGTAATGAAACATCAGTAGCATTACACTGTTCACTTTCTACCTCGTGTCAAAAATGCACCTTAACACTTGCTAACTTATTTACGGTAGTACTACTTTGGGGAGGAGATGTATCTCTACCGAGGAGAGATACAAGGTGCTACTTCCCTCTGCTAACCTGCAGCTCACCCTTGGCCAAGATGAAACAACCGCTTAGTCCCCTGATCAGGGTCCCGTGCAGGCATGGGAGCCGGTGGTGGACGGTCATAGGAGCATATCACAAGACCACTAACACCAGGCAGACAATCTCTGAAGAGTATTGACGACGGCTGGGGGGGGGGGTCACCCATCTTATAAAGGCACTGCCCAGAAAGTGGCAATGGCAAACCACTTCTGTAGAAAAGTTTGCTAAAAATTATGATGGGTATAGATAGAGTGAATGCAAGCAGGCTTTTTCCACTGAGGCAAGGGGAGAAAAAAACCAGAGGACATGGGTTAAGGGTGAGGGGGGGGAAAGTTTAAAGGGAACATTTGGGGGCGGCTTCTTCACACAGAGAGTGGTGGGAGTATGGAATGAGCTGCCAGACGAGGTGGTAAATGCAGGTTCTTTTTTAACATTTAAGAATAAATTGGACAGATACATGGAGGGATATGGTCCGTGTGCAGGTCAGTGGGACTAGGCAGAAAGTGGTTCGGCACAGCCAAGAAGGGCCAAAAGGCCTGTTTCTGTGCTGTAGTTTCTATGGTTCTATGGTTCTAATAATGGTCATGGAAAGACCATGACCACCCATGTCATACAACATGGTACATAAAGATCAAATAACTGTTACCTTGTGTGTTATTTGTGTGAGTTACATGTACTGTATTGTGTACCTTGCTCCAGAGAAGCATTGTTTCGTTTGACGGTACACGTGTATGCCTGAATGACAATAAATTGGACTTGAACTTTCCCCAGCCTGCTACATGCGACAATGACGTATCTGTTGGGTTGCAGATTCACCGAGCTGCATGAGACCGGTTGTGATGACACCACAGCCTCTCTCCTGCCCTGCCAGTGGCATTCACCCAGACACCATCCCCCGGTTTATGCCCACAGTGCCCTCTCCCCACCACCAGTTCGTTCCTCATCTCTGGACTGACCTGGGATCCTCAGCCTGGACGTCAGTACCTTCAGCGTGCCAGCCTTCACCCTGCACTTGACGTCGGTCATGTCACTCATCACCTTCAAGGAGCTGGCGATGCGGTAGAAGCCATCCAGGTCCTTTGTCGTCTGGGACTCGGCCTTCACCTCCTGCTCTCCGCTTCTGGTCCACAGAATACTGGGTTCGGGGTACCAGCCAGAGGAGCTGCACTGGATCTTGATCCCATTGCCTTCGTAACCTTTCAACTGAATGGAAGGTTGGAGGCCCAGGCCTGTGAAGAGGCAAATCAGGTTTAGTATCACTGACATTTGTTGTGAAATTTGTTGTCTTGCCACAGCAGTACAGTCAGTGCAAGACGTAAAAATCACTATCAATTAAAATAAGAATCTATGTTAAAATAAATATAGCAAAATAGTGAAGTGGTGTCCGTGGACCTTTTAGAAATGTGATGGTGGAGGGGAAGAAGCTGGTCCTAAAACATGTCTTCATGTGTGTCTTCGGGCTCTTATACCTCCTGCTTTTTTAAAAAATTATTGTGTTCTTTATCTTGTTGTGTTTTATTTTGTGCCGCATGGAATCCAGCGTAATTGTTATTTCATCTGTGTACTGGAAGTAACACTAAAGGATCTTGAATCTCCTCCCTGATGTAGAATGTCACCACCTTCAGGCATTGCCTTTTGAAGGTGTCCTGGATGCTGAGGAGGCTCGGGGCCCACGAGGGAGCAGGCCGCGTCTGTATCCTCTGCAGACTGGCTGCCTCGCTGCCTGGTACGGAGGGGCCACTGCGCAGGATCGGAAAAAGCTGCAGAAAGCTGCAAACTCAGACAGCTCCATCGAGGCCACCAGCCACCCCGCCTTTCAAAAGGCAATGACTCAAATTTGCGGCATCCGCCATTAAGGGCCTTCACCGTCCAGGACATGCCCTGTTCTCATGTTACCACCTAAGAGGAGGTACAGGAGCCTGAAGAGAAGGCCAGAATGAATTAAACTGGGGGAAAAGAGAGGTTTGGAGATGCAGGGAGGGAGGGAGAGGGTTGTCAGGACAGATTGATATGGGGGAGAGAGATATGGGATGTGTATGATCTTGCACTTTGGTAGAAGGAATAGAGGCCTAGACTACTTTCTAAACAGGGAGAAAATTCAAAGAGACTTGGGAGTCCTCGTGCAGGATGAACTTGCAGGTCGAATCAGCGGTAGGGAAGGCAAATGCAACATTGGCATTTATTTTGAGAGGACTGAAATAAAAGAGCAAGGATATACAAGGGATTGGTCGGACCACACGGAGTATCGAGAGCAATTTTGGGCCCCAGAAACGACGTGTTAGCATTGGAGAGGGTCGAGAGGAGGTTCACAGGAATGATCTCGGGAGACAAATATTAGATTAGAGAGGAAGTTGGGACAGAGACAAGGTATCCGAGAAACTTACTGGAAACCTTCAGTGGAACAAGAGCCTGCTCGGGGACTCTGTTATACTCCACCATACACAAGTATTCCCCCTCATCGGCCAGCCGCACACCACTCAACCTGAGCGAGACATTGCCCTTCTGGAAGTCATCCTTGAAGAGCTCGGTGCGGCCCCGGTAAGCCTCGTCCTGGCCCTCCACCACATCCTTGCCGTTGCGGTACAGGTGGACGATGGTGCTCGCCTTGGTGTCACTGCGCATCCAGCGTATCTCCATGCTGGGTGGCATGTTCTCCGGGATCAGCTGACACTCCAGGACAGCCACGCTCTGAACCATGGCCACGATGGCCTGCGCCGGCCCTGTGACCTTGAACTGTTCTACCCTCTCTGTCGTGGGAGAGAGGAGAGAAGCAGGTGTGTTATCCTCACGGATACTCGAGCAATGATACACAAAGGGTGAGCGCGCAGATACAGCAGGCAATTAGGAAGGCTGGTTTTGGGGGGGGGTAGCGGTTGGCATAACGCTTTACGGCATAAGTTGACTGTAAGGACTTTATATGTTCTCCCTATGACCATGTGAGTTTCTTCTGGTTACCCCCCACAGTCCAAAGACGTACTGGTTACTAGGTTAATTGGTCATGGCTGTAATTGGGTAGCACAAGTTCGAACGGCTTGTTACCCAGCAGTATCTTGGGATACTCAGGATAGATAAAAATCCTGAGGAAGGGACTCAGCCCGAAATGTCGACCATTTATTCCTCTCCATAGAGGCTGCCTGACCTGCTGAAGTTCTCCAGCATTCTGCGTGTGGCCTTTACTTTTAATATTTTCAGTCAGATGACTATAAACTTGAAACTTGAAAAGCAAGTAAGAAAGAGGAACAGGAGCTGGCCAATCTATAACAGGCCCTTCCTGCCCAACGAGGCCGTACCACCCAATTACAACCATCTGACCCACGAATCTACTAACCCGTACATCTCTGGAACGTGGGAGGGAACTGGGGCACTCAGAGGTGGTCATAGGGAGAACGTATTTCCAGAAAGAACCTGCTCCGCAATGTCACCAAGACAAAGGAAGTGGTTGTCGACTTCAGAACTCACCCCCATCACATCCTTTTTTTACATCCACGGCACAGCAGTGGAATCTGTGAGCGGTTTCAAACTCCTGGGAGTGCACGTCTCACACAACGTCTCGCGGTCCCAGAACACATCCTACACAATCGGGAAAGCTCACCGACACCCCTGCTTTCTGAGGGGAGCGGGTCTTTGCACATCTATACTCATGTCATTCTACAGATGAGCAGTAGAGAGCATCCTAACAAGACGCATCACTGCTTGTGGTGGAACCTGCGGTGCAGCGGACTCTACAACCGCTAGTCAGAACTGCCCAGTGCATCACTGGCACCCATCAACAATGCATATCCAGAAAGGTGCCAGAAACAACCAGAGTCTAAGGACAGTCCGCCAGGCCACCACAGCACGCGCACAACTCACTAATCCTAACCGGTACGTTTACGGGACGTGGGTGAAAACCAGACAACCTGGTGGAAATACAAACTCCTTACAAGCAGCAGTGGGAATTGAAACCTGCGCAATAACGCGACTGAATTAACCCTACGCTGCTGTGCCGCCATGAGAGAGGACTTCAGAAAATGGCATCACTCACGGGCACAGGCAATGTAGATCCTACAGAAGAGCAGGATTAGAGTCCAGCGCATCTTCCATCCACCCATCTCTCTTCACATCAGCATTAAACCAATGGATCCCTGCAACAGAGCAAAAAATGGATAATAAAAACCGCTGAGAGAATCACCGGGGTCTCCCTCCCTCCCGTATGTGACATTTACCGGGATTGTCGTAGATAAAGGGCCCAAAGTATTGTTGAGGATCCCAACTTCCCATCCCACAAACTCTTTGACCCACTACTATCAGGAAGAAGGTACAGAAACATCAGGACTAGGATTAGTCATATTAGTATATTAAAATATTATTAAATTAGTTATATATATTAATAATTAAAAACGTTTTAACTGTGTTCTTGTGTTTTATTTTGTGCTGCATGTAATCAATGGATTAATATATTATTAATATAGTAATACCATATATTAATATATTATTACTGTATTATTATTATTACTACATATTAGTCATACACTAGCTTCTTCCCTCAGGCTGTGAGACTAATGAGTACTCTGCTACCCCCCGGTCTCAATAGGAGAGCGAGCTGTTTAACTGTGCTGAGCTCTATATGCATTTTGAATTATATTTTATTATTTTGCCTGTGGTAACATTTTGTTTTATGTGCCGTGTGTGATACATGTGCTGTGGGTGCCAATGTGGTCTGGAGGAAGGTTGCTTTGTTTGGTTGTATATATGTACAGTCAGATGATAATAAACTTGAAAAGGAGGTAAGAGAAGAGGAGCAGGAGTTGGCTAATCCACTACCCTGCTCTGCCATCCGGTAAGTCAGCGGATGCTTATTTATGTTAACGTGCTGTAGGGTTTCACTTATAATGTAATGGTTTCTCTGTAGCAGCAATGTTTGGGTTATGACTGGAGATAACAGGGTTCGGAATGCTGTTGTTCTTTCTTGTGAGTCTGGAAGAGAGATTTTCCCAGGCTTTTGCTTGGGAGAGATGAGGAGAGAAGATGTGAATGAAGAGAGTTGGTAGACCACCGGACAGGGTGGACTCGGAGCGAGGGTCCGAAGGTTAGCGACGATCGGAGGAGGTCGATGGTGGACAATCGGTTTATCACTGAGCTCCAACATTGCGCAACAGACTGATTAATAAGATTGGGCCCTTTTTTTCTTTATTTATTGTTTCTTTACTAACCATATAGTCAAAGTAAGAATTATTAAAATTCATCATTTAATCGCATATTGTATACCGTTTGTTATTTTGGGGGGCTGATTTGTAACAGGGGACACATTGCAGCATCCACCCAAACGAGATTTCTTTAAGTTTGGCTGGGCCGGGGGCCACCTCCCCCTAAATTAAGCCGCTAGCCGAAGTGAGAGTCACACTTAATTTAGAGATGCAGTACAGTAACAGGCTCTTCGGGTCTTACAAGCCTAAAGCACCCAATTTCACCCACGTGAGCGACGAACCGACTAACCCGTGTGTCTTTGGAACACTGGCGGAAACTGGACCACCGGCAAGAAACACATGCGGTCACGTGCAGAACGTACCAAGTCCTTCTGCTAATCATACCACCCAATCCACGTGCTTGGATCTTCAGAAGGCCTTTGACAAGCTGCCATACGAGGCTACCCTAACAAGCTACCAGCACACAGTATGACAGGAAAGATTCTAGCATGGAGAAAGCAGAGGCTGATTGGCAGGAAGCACAGAGTGGGAATAAAGGGAGCCTTTTCTGATTGGCTGCCAGTGACTAGTGGTGTTCTGCAGGCATTGGTGTTGGGACCCATTCTTTTTACGTTATATGACAATGATTTGGATGACAGAACTGATGGTTTTGTGACCAAGACTGTGGACGAAACAAAAATAAATAGAGGGGCAGGTAATTTTTCAGGAATCAGGGACTCTGCAGAAAGACTTAGACATATCAGGAGAATGGGCAAAGAAGTGACAGATTGAATACAGTGTGGGGAAGTGTATGGTCATGTACTTTGGTAGAAATAATAAAAGTATTGACTATTTTCTGAACAGGGAAAAAATTCCATCAACCCAACGACAAGCGCCATCCCTCGCTGCACACATTCCTCCAAACCAACAAGCCCCATCCATCCATCCACCCACATACACAATCCTGCAACCCAACAACAAGCCCCATCCATCCACCCACATACACAATCCTGCAACCCAACAACAAGCCCCATCCATCCACCCACATACACAATCCTGCAACCCAACAAGCCCCATCCATCCACCCACATACACAATCCTGCAACCCAACAAGCCCCATCCATCCACCCACATACACAATCCTGCAACCCAACAACAAGCCCCATCCATCCATCCACCCACATACACAATCCTGCAACCCAACAAGCCCCATCCATCCATCCACCCACATACACAATCCTGCAACCCAACAAGCCCCATCCATCCATCCACCCACATACACGATCCTGCAACCCAACAACAAGCCCCATCCATCCATCCACCCACATACACAATCCTGCAACCCAACAAGCCCCATCCATCCACCCACATACACAATCCTGCAACCCAACAACAAGCCCCATCCATCCACCCACATACACAATCCTGCAACCCAACAAGCCCCATCCATCCACCCACATACACAATCCTGCAACCCAACAAGCCCCATCCATCCATCCACCCACATACACAATCCTGCAACCCAACAACAAGCCCCATCCATCCACCCACATACACAATCCTGCAACCCAACAACAAGCCCCATCCATCCATCCACCCACATACACAATCCTGCAACCCAAGCCCCATCCATCCACCCACCCACATACACAATCCTGCAACCCAACAACAAGCCCCATCCATCCACCCACATACACAATCCTGCAACCCAAGCCCCATCCATCCACCCACATACACAATCCTGCAACCCAACAGCCCCATCCATCCATCCACCCACATACACAATCCTGCAACCCAAGCCCCATCCATCCATCCACCCACCCACATACACAATCCTGCAACCCAACAACAAGCCCCATCCATCCACCCACATACACAATCCTGCAACCCAAGCCCCATCCATCCACCCACATACACAATCCTGCAACCCAACAGCCCCATCCATCCATCCACCCACATACACAATCCTGCAACCCAAGCCCCATCCATCCACCCACCCACATACACAATCCTGCAACCCAACAACAAGCCCCATCCATCCATCCACCCACATACACAATCCTGCAACCCAACAACAAGCCCCATCCATCCACCCACCCACATACACAATCCTGCAACCCAACAAGCCCCATCCATCCATCCACCCACATACACAATCCTGCAACCCAAGCCCCATCCATCCACCCACCCACATACACAATCCTGCAACCCAACAACAAGCCCCATCCATCCACCCACATACACAATCCTGCAACCCAAGCCCCATCCATCCACCCACATACACAATCCTGCAACCCAACAGCCCCATCCATCCATCCACCCACATACACAATCCTGCAACCCAAGCCCCATCCATCCACCCACCCACATACACAATCCTGCAACCCAACAAGCCCCATCCATCCATCCACCCACATACACAATCCTGCAACCCAACAACAAGCCCCATCCATCCACCCACCCACATACACAATCCTGCAACCCAACAACAAGCCCCATCCATCCACCCACCCACATACACAATCCTGCAACCCAACAACAAGCCCCATCCATCCACCCACATACACAATCCTGCAACCCAACAACAAGCTGACTGTGGACTCGTTGATTCGTAGCACTGGCCTTTTGATTTCTGATTTCAGCACAATCAATATACCGCCCCATAACTTCATATAAGTGGAGAGGATGTTTCCTGTAGTGGGGGGAGTCCAGGTCCAGAGGGCACAGCCTCAGAATAGATGGACGTCCACTTACAACAGAGATGAAGCCGAATTTCTTTAGCCAGAGAGTGTTGAATCTGTGGACTAGAGAGCAGGCTATTCTGGACTGGGTTTTGAGCAATGAGGAAGGGTTAATTAGCGATCTTGTCGTGAGAGGCCCCTTGGGTAAGAGTGACCATAATATGGTGGAATTCTTCATTAACATGGAGAGTGACATAGTTAATTCAGAAACAAAGGTTCTGAACTTAAAGAGGGGTAACTTTGAAGGTATGAGTCGTGAATTAGCTAAGATAGACTGGCAAATGACACTTAAAGGATTGACGGTGGATATGCAATGGCAAGCATTTAAAGGTTGCATGGATGAACTACAACAATTGTTCATCCCAGTTTGGCAAAAGAATAAATCAAGGAAGGTAGTGCACCCGTGGCTGACAAGAGAAATTAGGGATAGTATCAATTCCAAAGAAGTAGCATACAAATTAGCCAGAGAAAGTGGCTCACCTGAGGACTGGGAGAAATTCAGAGTTCAGCAGAGGAGGACAAAGGGCTTAATTAGGAAGGGGAAAAAAGATTATGAGAGAAAACTGGCAGAGAACATAAAAACGGACTGTAAAAGCTTTTATAGATATGTAAAAAGGAAAAGACTGATAAAGACAAATGTAGGTCCCCTGCAAACAGAAACAGGTGAATTGATTATGGGGAGCAAGGACATGGCAGACCAATTGAATAATTACTTTGGTTCTGTCTTCACTAAGGAGGACATAAATAATCTTCCAGAAATAGTAAGGGACAGAGGGTCCAGTGAGATGGAGGAACTGAGCGAAATACATGTTAGTAGGGAAGTGGTGTTAGGTAAATTGAAGGGATTGAAGGCAGATAAATCCCCAGGGCCAGACGGTCTGCATCCCAGAGTGCTTAAGGAAGTGGCCCAAGAAATAGTGGATGCATTAGTGATAATTTTTCAAAACTCGTTAGATTCTGGACTAGTTCCTGAGGATTGGAGGGTGGCTAATGTAACCCCACTTTTTAAAAAAGGAGGGAGAGAGAAACCGGGGAATTATAGGCCGGTTAGCCTAACGTCGGTGGTGGGGAAACTGCTGGAGTCAGTTATCAAGGATGTGATAACAGCACATTTGGAAAGCGGTGAAATGATCGGACAAAGTCAGCATGGATTTGTGAAAGGAAAATCATGTCTGACGAATCTCATAGAATTTTTTGAGGATGTAACTAGTAGAGTGGATAGGGGAGAACCAGTGGATGTGGTATATTTGGATTTTCAAAAGGCTTTTGACAAGGTCCCACACAGGAGATTAGTGTGCAAACTTAAAGCACACGGTATTGGGGGTAAGGTATTGGTGTGGGTGGAGAATTGGTTAGCAGACAGGAAGCAAAGAGTGGGAATAAACGGGACCTTTTCAGAATGGCAGGCAGTGACTAGTGGGGTACCGCAAGGCTCAGTGCTGGGACCCCAGTTGTTTACAATATATATTAATGACTTGGATGAGGGAATTAAATGCAGCATCTCCAAGTTTGCGGATGACACAAAGCTGGGTGGCAGTGTTAGCAGTGAGGAGGATGCTAAGAGGATGCAGGGTGACTTGGATAGGTTGGGTGAGTGGGCAAACTCATGGCAGATGCAATTTAATGTGGATAAATGTGAAGTTATCCACTTTGGTGGCAAAAATAGGAAAACAGATTATTATCTGAATGGTGGCCGATTAGGAAAAGGGGAGGTGCAACGAGACCTGGGTGTCATTATACACCAGTCATTGAAAGTGGGCATGCAGGTACAGCAGGCGGTGAAAAAGGCGAATGGTATGCTGGCATTTATAGCGAGAGGATTCGAGTACAGGAGCAGGGAGGTACTACTGCAGTTGTACAAGGCCTTGGTGAGACCACACCTGGAGTATTGTGTGCAGTTTTGGTCCCCTAATCTGAGGAAAGACATCTTTGCCATAGAGGGAGTACAAAGAAGGTTCACCAGATTGATTCCTGGGATGGCAGGTCTTTCATATGAAGAAAGACTGGATGAACTGGGCTTGTACTCGTTGGAATTTAGAAGATTGAGGGGGGATCTGATTGAAACGTATAAGATCCTAAAGGGATTGGACAGGCTAGATGCGGGAAGATTGTTCCCGATGTTGGGGAGGTCTAGAACGAGGGGTCACAGTTTGAGGATAGAGGGGAAGCCTTTTAGGACCGAGGTTAGGAAGAACTTCTTCACACAGAGAGTGGTGAATCTGTGGAATTCTCTGCCACAGCAAACTGTTGAGGCCAGTTCATTAGCTATGTTTAAAAGGAAGTTAGATATGGCCCTTGTGGCTACAGGGGTCAGGGGGTATGGAGGGAAGGCTGGGTTCTGAGTTGGATGATCAGCCATGATCATAATAAATGGCGGTGCAGGCTCGAAGGGCCGAATGGCCTACTCCTGCACCTATTTTCTATGTTTCTATGTTTCTATGAATTCATTGCCACAGACAGCTGAAGAAGCAAGTCATTGGGTATATTTAAAGCAGAGGCTTGGATTGATGGGAGAAAGAGTTAAGATGGAAGGGAAGGAATTATATTGACTTGACTTAGAATTGGCATACTATGCTTAATTATTCCTTGTATCCTGTTGGATACATCACCCTGGGATGTGAAGGCGTTGTCATCACAGTTGAACACATTATTTGTACAAGGTTGAAAGAAAGCAAATGCAGGCTGCACTCCTAGCTTTGGGAGTTGACAGTTTTCATTTTAAAATTTTACTAGGTTATGGAAGAGATGTGTCTTTCAGTATTTACAATCTACAGGGCTCTTAGGGGTAATTTAGTTTTCAGTTAAACATAGAAACATAGAAAACCTACAGCACCATACAGGCCCTTCGGCCCACTAAGCTGTGCCAAACAGGTCCCTACCGTAGAAATTACTAGGCTTAGCAATACATAGCCCTCTATTTTTCTAAGCTCCATGTACCTATCCAAAAGTCTCTTAAAAGACCCTATCGTATCCGCCTCCACCACCGTTGCCGGCAGCCCATTCCACACACTCACCACTCTCTGAGTAAAAAACTTACCCCTGACATCTCCTCTGTACCTACTCCCCAGCACCTTAAACCTGTGTCCTCTTGTGACAACCATTTCAGCCCTGGGGAAAAGCCTCTGACTATTCATTCACACGATCAATGCCTCTCATCATTCAATACACCTAAACGATTCATGCGGAGCCGCTACGAGCAGCTGATGAAGGAGTGGAAGGAGATTTGCTTCCCAACTCTCTCCACACCACACTCCAGTCCAGCTGGTGACGGTAAGGCACCTTGAAGTTGGACTGCGAACCTCCATCAAAAGTCAAAAGAAGGTTCTCGATTTGTCGGGGCATCAAAGGCGGGGAATGGGTTTAAACGGATAATAAACCAGCGATGATGAAATGGCGGAGCGGAGCCGACCCGACCCGAGATGCCGAATTCTGTTCATGTGTCCGATGGAACCGGCCGGAGTCCGGCTGGCAGACCCCGGCCCGGTCCCGGGGACAACGCCTCGGCCCGAGGTAACCATTCGGCCCATACTCACCTGCTGGGGGAACGGCGGCCTCTCTCCGTGCGAGTGCGAGATGAGGGCCTTCCGGGACTTCTTTAGTTTCACTTTGCGAGAGGGCCGCAGGGCGGAATCGGGCTCCCCGCGATCAGAAACGGCCGGGGTCCCGTCCGGCCGACCCGCTCAGCGGCAGCTTAAACATCTCCGTCCCGGCACTACGCTACCGACTGCAGAGCCGCCGCTCTCCCCGGAGAAAGAGCCACAGCCGCGGCGGCGGTCGCTCTCTCCTCTCCCTCTCCCACTTCCGCAACCACTCCCCGGATCCTCACAAAGTCCAGAGGCCGCCGCTGCGCTTCAGTCGGCGTCCCCGTCACCGAGAAACCCCGACTCCGGATACGGAGCGAATGCAGGCGCGGCCAACGTGGGGAGAGAGGCGGACAGCCGGGCAGGGAGGGAACCAGAACTGACACCTTTCAAATCGCAGAGATAATCGTTTGGGGCTAAACTATTATTGAAAGATAATAGGGAAATATCCTGCTGGATTATGTCACTGTGCTTGTCCAGAGACAGTCCAGCACGTTTTGCTGAGCTGTAACCGATATAAAATTGAAAGATGATGTTGTTCAACGGGCTGTCTGGCTTAAATGTACTTTGTTTTTCTATTAAATAATTGTTTTGCCACCAAGAGAACCGACATCAGATTGAATAGTTTATTATTCAGTTTGTACGTGGGGGAGAGAGAGAGGTGGGGGATAGTGGGGGGAGAGAGAGGTGGGGGATAGTGGGGGGGAGAGAGAGGTGGGGGATAGTGGGGGAGAGAGAGAGGTGGGGGATAGTGGGGGAGAGAGAGGTGGGGGATAGTGGGGGAGAGAGAGGTGGGGGATAGTGGGGGGGAGAGAGAGGTGGGGGATAGTGGGGGGAGAGAGAGGTGGGGGATAGTGGGGGAGAGAGAGGTGGGGGATAGTGGGGGAGAGAGAGGTGGGGGATAGTGGGGGAGAGAGAGGTGGGGGATAGTGGGGGAGAGAGAGGTGGGGGATAGTGGGGGGGAGAGAGAGGTGGGGGATAGTGGGGGAGAGAGAGGTGGGGGATAGTGGGGGAGAGAGAGGTGGGGGATAGTGGGGGGGAGAGAGAGGTGGGGGATAGTGGGGGAGAGAGAGGTGGGGGATAGTGGGGGAGAGAGAGGTGGGGGATAGTGGGGGAGAGAGAGGTGGGGGATAGTGGGGGAGAGAGAGAGGTGGGGGATAGTGGGGGAGAGAGAGGTGGGGGATAGTGGGGGAGAGAGAGAGGTGGGGGATAGTGGGGGAGAGAGAGAGAGGTGGGGGATAGTGGGGGAGAGAGAGAGAGGTGGGGGATAGTGGGGGAGAGAGAGAGAGCTGGGGGATAGTGGGGGGAGAGAGAGGTGGGGGATAGTGGGGGAGAGAGAGGTGGGGGATAGTGGGAGAGAGAGAGGTGGGGGATAGTGGGGGGAGAGAGAGGTGGGGGATAGTGGGGGAGAGAGAGGTGGGGGATAGTGGGGGAGAGAGAGAGGCGGGGGATAGTGGGGGAGAGTGAGGTGGGGGATAGTGGGGGAGAGAGAGGTGGGGGATAGTGGGGGAAAGAGAGAGGTGGGGGATAGTGGGGGGGGAGAGAGGTGGGGGATAGTGGGGGAGAGAGAGGTGGGGATAGTGGGGAGAGAGAGAGGCGGGGGATAGTGGGGGAGAGAGAGGTGGGGGATAGTGGGGGAGAGAGAGGTGGGGGATAGTGGGGGAGAGAGAGGTGGGGGATAGTGGGGGAGAGAGAGAGGTGGGGGATAGTGGGGGAGAGAGAGAGAGGTGGGGGATAGTGGGGGAGAGAGAGAGAGGTGGGGGATAGTGGGGGAGAGAGAGAGAGCTGGGGGATAGTGGGGGGAGAGAGAGGTGGGGGATAGTGGGGGAGAGAGAGGTGGGGGATAGTGGGGGAGAGAGAGGTGGGGGATAGTGGGAGAGAGAGAGGTGGGGGATAGTGGGGGGAGAGAGAGGTGGGGGATAGTGGGGGAGAGAGAGGTGGGGGATAGTGGGGGAGAGAGAGAGGCGGGGGATAGTGGGGGAGAGAGAGGTGGGGGATAGTGGGGGAGAGAGAGGTGGGGGATAGTGGGGGAGAGAGAGGTGGGGGATAGTGGGGGGGAGAGAGAGGTGGGGGATAGTGGGGGAGAGAGAGGTGGGGGATAGTGGGGGAGAGAGAGGTGGGGGATAGTGGGGTGGGGGATAGTGGGGGAGAGAGAGGTGGGGGATAGTGGGGGAGAGAGAAGTGGGGGATAGTGGGGGAGAGAGAGGTGGGGGATAGTGGGGGAGAGAGAGAGGTGGGGGATAGTGGGGTAGAGAGAGGTGGGGGATAGTGGGGGAGAGAGAGAGGTGGGGGAGAGAGAGGTGGGGGATAGTGGGGGATAGTGGGGGGAGAGAGAGGTGGGGGATAGTGGGGGAGAGAGAGGTGGGGGATAGTGGGGGAGAGAGAGAGGTGGGGGAGAGAGAGAGGTGGGGGATAGTGGGGGAGAGAGAGAGAGGTGGGGGATAGTGGGGGGGGAGAGAGAGAGGTGGGGGATAGTGGGGGGGGGAGAGAGAGGTGGGGGATAGTGTGGGAGAGAGAGGTGGGGGATAGTGGGGGGGGAGAGAGGTGGGGGATAGTGGGGGAGAGAGAGGTGGGGGATAGTGGGGGAGAGAGAGGTGGGGGATAGTGGGGGAGAGAGGGGTGGGGAATAGTGGGGGGAGAGAGAGGGGTGGGGAATAGTGGGGACAGAGAGGGGTTGGGAATAGTGGGGACAGAGGGGTTGGGAATAGTGGGGAGAGAGAGAGGTTGGGGAATAGTGGGGAGAGAGAGAGGTTGGGGAATAGTGGGGAGAGAGTGAGAGCGGCAATAGTGGGGGGAGAGAGGATGTGGGTGAATAGTGGGGAGAGAGAGAGGTTGGGGAATAGTGGGGAGAGAGTGAGAGGGGCAATAGTGGGGGGAGAGAGGATGTGGGGGAATAGTGGGGAGAGAGAGGGGTGGGGGAATAGTGGGGAGAGAGAGAGGGGTGGGGGAATAGTGGGGAGAGAGAGAGGGGTGGGGGAATAGTGGGGGTGGGGGAATAGTGGGGGTGGGGGAATAGTGGGGGGAGAGAGGGGTGGGGGATAGTGAGGGAGTGAGGGGTGGGGGATAGAGAGGGAGTGAGGGGTGGGGGGATAGTGAGGGAGAGAGGGGTGGGGGAATAGTGGCGGGAGAGAGAGGGGTGGGGGAATAGTGGGGGGAGAGAGAGGGGTGGGGGAATAGTCGAGAGAGAGAGGGGTGGGGGAATAGTGGGGGAGAGAGAGGTGGGGGATAGTGGAGGAGAGTGAGGTGGGGGATAGTGGGGGAGAGAGAGAGGCAGGGGATAGTGGGGAGAGAGAGAGGCGGGGGATAGTGGGGGAGAGAGAGGTGGGGGATAGTGGGGGAGAGTGAGGTGGGGGATAGTGGGGGAGAGAGAGGTGGGGGATAGTGGGGGAGAGAGAGGTGGGGGATAGTGGGGGAGAGAGAGAGGTGGGGGATAGTGGGGGGGAGAGAGAGGTGGGGGATAGTGGGGGAGAGAGAGGTGGGGGATAGTGGGGGAGAGAGAGAGGTGGGGGATAGTGGGGGAGAGAGAGGTGGGGGATAGTGGGGGACAGAGAGAGGTGGGGGATAGTGGGGGACAGAGAGAGGTGGGGGACAGTGGGGGGGGGAGAGAGAGGTGGGGGATAGTGGGGGAGAGAGAGGTGGGGGATAGTGGGGGGAGAGAGAGGTGGGGGATAGTGGGGGAGAGAGAGGTGGGGGATAGTGGGGGAGAGAGAGGTGGGGGATAGTGGGGGAGAGAGCGGTGGGGAATAGTGGGGGGAGAGAGAGGGGTGGGGAATAGTGGGGACAGAGAGGGGTTGGGAATAGTGGGGACAGAGGGGTTGGGAATAGTGGGGAAAGAGAGAGGTTGGGGAATAGTGGGGAGAGAGAGAGGTTGGGGAATAGTGGGGAGAGAGTGAGAGCGGCAATAGTGGGGGGAGAGAGGATGTGGGTGAATAGTGGGGAGAGAGAGAGGTTGGGGAATAGTGGGGAGAGAGTGAGAGGGGCAATAGTGGGGGGAGAGAGAATGTGGGGGAATAGTGGGGAGAGAGAGGGGTGGGGGAATAGTGGGGAGAGAGAGGGGTGGGGGAATAGTGGGAGAGAGAGGGGTGCGGAATAGTGGGGGAGAGAGAGGTGGGGAAATAGTGGGGAGAGAGAGAGGGGTGGGGGAATAGTGGGGGTAGGGGTGGGGAAATAGTGGGGGTGGGGGTGGGGGAATAGTGGGGGGAGAGAGGGGTGGGGGAATAGTGGGGGGAGAGAGGGGTGGGGGATAGTTAGGGAGTGAGGGGTGGGGGGATAGTGAGGGAGAGAGGGGTGGGGGAATAGTGGGGAGAGAGAGAGGGGTGGGGGAATAGTGGGGGGGAGAGAGGGGGCAGAGAGGGGGGAGATGGGTGGGGGAATAGTGGCGGGAGAGAGAGGGGTGGGGGAATAGTGGGGGGAGAGAGAGGGGTGGGGGAATAGTGGAGAGAGAGAGGGGTGGGGGGAGAAAGGGGTGGGGGAATAGTGGGGGAGAGAGAGGTGGGGGATAGTGGGGGAGAGAGAGGTGGGGGATAGTGGGAGAGAGAGAGGTGGGGGATAGTGGGGGGAGAGAGAGGTGGGGGATAGTGGGGGAGAGAGAGGTGGGGGATAGTGGGGGAGAGAGAGGTGGGGGATAGTGGGGGGGGAGAGAGAGGTGGGGGATAGTGGGGGAGAGAGGGGTGGGGGATAGTGGGGGAGAGAGAGGTGGGGGATAGTGGGGGAGAGAGAAGTGGGGGATAGTGGGGGAGAGAGAGGTGGGGGATAGTGGGGGATAGTGGGGAGAGAGAGAGGTGGGGGATAGTGGGGGAGAGAGAGGTGGGGGATAGTGGGGGAGAGAGAGAGGTGGGGGATAGTGGGGGAGAGAGAGGTGGGGGATAGTGGGGGATAGTGGGGGGGAGAGAGAGGTGGGGGATAGTGGGGGAGAGAGAGGTGGGGGATAGTGGGGGAGAGAGAGAGGTGGGGGATAGTGGGGGAGAGAGAGAGGTGGGGGATAGTGGGGGAGAGAGAGGTGGGGGAGAGAGAGGTGGGGGATAGTGGGGGGAGAGAGGTGGGGGATAGTGGGGGAGAGAGAGGTGGGGGATAGTGGGGGAGAGAGAGGTGGGGGATAGTGGGGTGGGGGATAGTGGGGGAGAGAGAGGTGGGGGATAGTGGGGGAGAGAGAAGTGGGGGATAGTGGGGGAGAGAGAGGTGGGGGATAGTGGGGGAGAGAGAGAGGTGGGGGATAGTGGGGGAGAGAGAGGTGGGGGATAGTGGGGGAGAGAGAGAGGTGGGGGATAGTGGGGGAGAGAGAGGTGGGGGATAGTGGGGGATAGTGGGGGGGAGAGAGAGGTGGGGGATAGTGGGGGAGAGAGAGGTGGGGGATAGTGGGGGAGAGAGAGAGGTGGGGGATAGTGGGGGGAGAGAGAGAGGTGGGGGATAGTGGGGGAGAGAGAGAGAGGTGGGGGATAGTGGGGGGGGAGAGAGAGAGGTGGGGGATAGTGGGGGGGGAGAGAGAGAGGTGGGGGATAGTGGGGGGGGAGAGAGAGGTGGGGGATAGTGGGGGGGGGGAGAGAGAGGTGGGGGATAGTGTGGGAGAGAGAGGTGGGGGATAGTGGGGGGGGATAGTGGGGGAGAGAGAGGTGGGGGATAGTGGGGGAGAGAGAGGTGGGGGATAGTGGGGGAGAGAGAGGTGGGGGATAGTGGGGGAGAGAGAGGTGGGGGATAGTGGGGGATAGTGGGGGGGGAGAGAGAGGTGGGGGATAGTGGGGGAGAGAGAGGTGGGGGATAGTGGGGGAGAGAGGGGTGGGGAATAGTGGGGGGAGAGAGAGGGGTGGGGAATAGTGGGGACAGAGAGGGGTTGGGAATAGTGGGGACAGAGGGGTTGGGAATAGTGGGGAGAGAGAGAGGTTGGGAAATAGTGGGGAGAGAGAGAGGTTGGGGAATAGTGGGGAGAGAGTGAGAGCGGCAATAGTGGGGGGAGAGAGGATGTGGGTGAATAGTGGGGAGAGAGAGAGGTTGGGGAATAGTGGGGAGAGAGTGAGAGGGGCAATAGTGGGGGGAGAGAGGATGTGGGGGAATAGTGGGGAGAGAGAGGGGTGGGGAAATAGTGGGGAGAGAGAGAGGGGTGGGGGAATAGTGGGGGTGGGGGAATAGTGGGGGTGGGGGAATAGTGGGGGGAGAGAGGGGAGAGAGGGGTGGGGGAATAGTGGGGGGAGAGAGGGGTGGGGGATAGTGAGGGAGTGAGGGGTGGGGGATAGAGAGGGAGTGAAGGGTGGGGGGATAGTGAGGGAGAGAGGGGTGGGGGAATAGTGGGGAGAGAGAGAGGGGTGGGGGAATAGTGGGGGGGAGAGAGGGGGGAGATGGGTGGGGGAATAGTGGCGGGAGAGAAAGGGGTGGGGGAATAGTGGGGAGAGAGAGAGGGGTGGGGGAATAGTGGGGGGGAGAGAGGGGGAGATGGGTGGGGGAATAGTGGCGGGAGAGAGAGGGGTGGGGGAATAGTGGGGGGAGAGAGAGGGGTGGGGGAATAGTGGAGAGAGAGAGGGGTGGGGGGAGAAAGGGGTGGGGGAATAGTGGGGGAGAGAGAGGTGGGGGATAGTGGGGGAGAGTGAGGTGGGGGATAGTGGGGGAGAGAGAGAGGCAGGGGATAGTGGGGAGAGAGAGAGGCGTGGGGGATAGTGGGGGAGAGAGAGGTGGGGGATAGTGGGGGAGAGTGAGGTGGGGGATTGTGGGGGAGAGAGAGGTGGGGGATAGTGGGGGAGAGAGAGGTGGGGGATAGTGGGGGAGAGAGAGGTGGGGGATAGTGGGGGAGAGAGAGAGGTGGGGGATAGTGGGGGGGGAGAGAGAGGTGGGGGATAGTGGGGGAGAGAGAGGTGGGGGATAGTGGGGGGGAGAGAGAGGTGGGGGATAGTGGGGGAGAGAGAGGTGGGGGATAGTGGGGGAGAGAGAGAGGTGGGGGACAGTGGGGGGGGAGAGAGAGGTGGGGGATAGTGGGGGAGAGAGAGGTGGGGGATAGTGGGGGGGAGAGAGAGGTGGGGGATAGTGGGGGAGAGAGAGGTGGGGGATAATGGGGGAGGGAGAGGTGGGGGATAGTGGGGGAGAGAGCGGTGGGGAATAGTGGGGGGAGAGAGAGGGGTGGGGAATAGTGGGGACAGAGAGGGGTTGGGAATAGTGGGGACAGAGGGGTTGGGAATAGTGGGGAAAGAGAGAGGTTGGGGAATAGTGGGGAGAGAGAGAGGTTGGGGAATAGTGGGGAGAGAGTGAGAGCGGCAATAGTGGGGGGAGAGAGGATGTGGGTGAATAGTGGGGAGAGAGAGAGGTTGGGGAATAGTGGGGAGAGAGTGAGAGGGGCAATAGTGGGGGGAGAGAGGATGTGGGGGAATAGTGGGGAGAGAGAGGGGTGGGGGAATAGTGGGGAGAGAGAGGGGTGGGGGAATAGTGGGAGAGAGAGGTGTGCGGAATAGTGGGGGAGAGAGAGGTGGGGAAATAGTGGGGAGAGAGAGAGGGGTGGGGGAATAGTGGGGGTAGGGGTGGGGAAATAGTGGGGGTGGGGGTGGGGGAATAGTGGGGGGAGAGAGGGGTGGGGGAATAGTGGGGGAGAGAGGGGTGGGGGATAGTGAGGGAGTGAGGGGTGGGGGGATATTGAGGGAGAGAGGGGTGGGGGAATAGTGGGGAGAGAGAGAGGGGTGGGGGAATAGTGGGGGGGAGAGAGGGGGGAGATGGGTGGGGGAATAGTGGCGGGAGAGAGAGGGGTGGGGGAATAGTGGGGGGAGAGGGAGGGGTGGGGGAATAGTGGAGAGAGAGAGGGGTGGGGGGAGAAAGGGGTGGGGGAATAGTGGGGGAGAGAGAGGTGGGGGATAGTGGGGGAGAGTGAGGTGGGGGATAGTGGGGGAGAGAGAGGTGGGGGATAGTGGGGGAGAGAGAGGTGGGGGATAGTGGGGGAGAGAGAGAGGCGGGGGATAGTGGGGAGAGAGAGAGGCGGGGGATAGTGAGGGAGAGAGAGGTGGGGGATAGTGGGAGAGAGAGAGGTGGGGGATAGTGGGGGAGAGAGAGAGGTGGGGGATAGTGGGGGGAGAGAGAGGTGGGGGATAGTGGGGGAGAGAGAGGTGGGGGATAGTCGGGGGGGAGAGGGGTGGGGGATAGTGAGGGAGTGAGGGGTGGGGGATAGTGAGGGAGTGAGGGGTGGGGGGATAGTGAGGGAGAGAGGGGTGGGGGAATAGTGGGGAGAGAGAGAGGGGTGGGGGGAGAAAGGGGTGGGGGAATAGTGGGGGAGAGAGAGGTGGGGGATAGTGGGGGAGAGTGAGGTGGGGGATAGTGGGGGAGAGAGAGGTGGGGGATAGTGGGGGAGAGAGAGAGGCGAGGGATAGTGGGGAGAGAGAGAGGCGGGGGATAGTGGGGGAGAGAGAGGTGGGGGATAGTGGGGGAGAGTGAGGTGGGGGATAGTGGGGGAGAGAGAGGTGGGGGATAGTGGGGGAGAGAGAGGTGGGGGATAGTGGGGGGGAGAGAGAGGTGGGGGATAGTGGGGGAGAGAGAGAGGTGGGGGATAGTGGGGGGGAGAGAGAGGTGGGGGATAGTGGGGGGGAGAGAGAGGTGGGGGATAGTGGGGGAGAGAGAGGTGGGGGATAGTGGGGGGGAGAGAGAGGTGGGGGATAGTGGGGGAGAGAGAGGTGGGGGATAGTGGGGGAGAGAGAGAGGTGGGGGATAGTGGGGGAGAGAGAGGTGGGGGATAGTGGGGGATAGTGGGGGGGGGAGAGAGAGGTGGGGGATAGTGGGGAGAGAGAGGTGGGGGATAGTGGGGGAGAGAGAGGTGGGGGATAGTGGGGGAGAGAGTGAGAGCGGCAATAGTGGGGGGAGAGAGGATGTGGGTGAATAGTGGGGAGAGAGAGTGGTTGGGGAATAGTGGGGAGAGAGTGAGAGGGGCAATAGTGGGGGGACAGAGGATGTGGGGGAATAGTGGGGAGAGAGAGGGGTGGGGGAATAGTGGGGAGAGAGAGGGGTGGGGGAATAGTGGGAGAGAGAGGGGTGCGGAATAGAGGGGGAGAGAGAGGTAGGGAAATAGTGGGGAGAGAGAGAGGGGTGGGGGAATAGTGGGGGTGGGGGTGGGGTAATAGTGGGGGGAGAGAGGGGTGGGGGAATAGTGGGGGGAGAGAGGGGTGGGGGATAGTGAGGGAGTGAGGGGTGGGGGGATAGTGAGGGAGAGAGGGGTGGGGGAATAGTGGGGAGAGAGAGAGGGGTGGGGGAATAGTGGGGGGGAGAGAGGGGGGAGATGGGTGGGGGAATACTGGCGGGAGAGAGAGGGGTGGGGGAATAGTGGGGGGAGAGAGAGGGGTGGGGGAATAGTGGAGAGAGAGAGGGGTGGGGGGAGAAAGGGGTGGGGGAATAGTGGGGGAGAGAGAGGTGGGGGATAGTGGGGGAGAGTGAGGTGGGGGATAGTGGGGGAGAGAGAGGTGGGGGATAGTGGGGGAGAGAGAGGTGGGGGATAGTGGGGGAGAGAGAGGTGGCGGATAGTCGGGAGAGAGAGAGGTGGGGGATAGTGGGGGGATAGAGAGGTGGGGGATAGTGGGGGAGAGAGAGGTGGGGGATAGTGGGGGAGAGAGAGAGGCGGTGGATAGTGGGGAGAGAGAGAGGCGGGGGATAGTGAGGGAGAGAGAGGTGGGGGATAGTGGGGGAGAGAGAGGTGGGGGATAGTGGGGGAGAGAGAGGTGGGGGATAGTGGGGGAGAGAGAGAGGTGGGGGATAGTGGGGGGGAGAGAGAGGTGGGGGATAGTGGGGGAGAGAGAGCTGGGGGATAGTGGGGGGGGAGAGAGAGGTGGGGGATAGTGGGGGAGAGAGAGGTGGGGGATAGTGGGGGAGAGAGAGAGGTGGGGGATAGTGGGGGGGAGAGAGAGATGGGGGATAGTGGGGGAGAGAGAGGTGGGGGATAGTGGGGGGGAGAGAGAGGTGGGGGATAGTGGGGGAGAGAGAGAGGTGGGGGATAGTGGGGGAGAGAGAGGTGGGGGATAGTGGGGGAGAGAGGGGTGGGGAATAGTGGGGGGAGAGAGAGGGGTAGGGAATAGTGGGGACAGAGAGGGGTTGGGAATAGTGGGGACAGAGGGGTTGGGAATAGTGGGGAGAGAGAGAGGTTGGGGAATAGTGGGGAGAGAGAGAGGTTGGGGAATAGTGGGGAGAGAGTGAGAGCGGCAATAGTCGGGGGAGAGAGGATGTGGGTGAATAGTGGGGAGAGAGAGAGGTTGGGGAATAGTGGGGAGAGAGTGAGAGGGGCAATAGTGGGGGGAGAGAGGATGTGGGGGAATAGTGGGGAGAGAGAGGGGTGGGGGAATAGTGGGGAGAGAGAGGGGTGGGGGAATAGTGGGAGAGAGAGGGGTGCGGAATAGTGGGGGAGAGAGAGGTGGGGAAATAGTGGGGAGAGAGAGAGGGGTGGGGGAATAGTGGGGGTGGGGGTGGGGGTGGGGGAATAGTGGGGGAGAGAGGGGTGGGGGAATAGTGGGGGAGAGAGGGGTGGGGGATAGTGAGGGAGTGAGGGGTGGAGGAATAGTGGGGAGAGAGAGAGGGGTGGGGGAATAGTGGGGGGGAGAGAGGGGGGAGATGGGTGGGGGAATAGTGGCGGGAGAGAGAGGGGTGGGGGAATAGTGGGGGGAGAGAGAGGGGTGGGGGAATAATGGAGAGAGAAAGGGGTGGGGGAATAGTGGGGGAGAGAGAGGTGGGGGATAGTCGGGGAGAGTGAGGTGGGGGATAGTGGGGGAGAGTGAGGTGGGGGATAGTGGGGGAGAGAGAGGTGGGGGATAGTGGGGGAGAGAGAGGTGGGGGATAGTGGGGGAGAGAGAGGTGGGGGATAGTGGGGGAGAGAGAGAGGTGGGGGATAGTGGGGGGGAGAGAGAGGTGGGGGATAGTGGGGGAGAGAGAGGTGGGGGATAGTGGGGGAGAGAGAGAGGCGAGGGATAGTGGGGAGAGAGAGAGGCGGGGGATAGTGGGGGAGAGAGAGGTGGGGGATAGTGGGGGAGAGAGAGGTGGGGGATAGTGGGGGAGAGAGAGAGGTGGGGGATAGTGGGGGAGAGAGAGAGGTGGGGGATAGTGGGGGGGAGAGAGAGGTGGGAGATAGTGGGGGGGAGAGAGAGGTGGGGGATAGTGGGGGAGAGAGTGGTGGGGGATAGTGGGGGAGAGAGAGGTGGGGGATAGTGGGGGAGAGAGGGGTGGGGAATAGTGGGGGGAGAGAGAGGGGTGGAGAATAGGGGGACAGAGAGGGGTTGGGAATAGTGGGGACAGAGGGGTTGGGAATAGTGGGGAGAGAGAGAGGTTGGGGAATAGTGGGGAGAGAGTGAGAGCGGCAATAGTGGGGGGAGAGAGGATGTGGGTGAATAGTGGGGAGAGAGAGAGGTTGGGGAATAGTGGGGAGAGAGTGAGAGGGGCAATAGTGGGGGAGAGAGGATGTGGGGGAATAGTGGGGAGAGAGAGGGGTGGGGGAATAGTGGGGAGAGAGAGGGGTGGGGGAATAGTGGGAGAGAGAGGGGTGCGGAATAGTGGGGGAGAGAGAGGTGGGGAAATAGTGGGGAGAGAGAGAGGGGTGGGGGAATAGTGGGGGTGGGGGTGGGTGTGGGGGAATAGTGGGGGGAGAGAGGGGTGGGGGAATAGTGGGGGGAGAGAGGGGTGGGGGAATAGTGGGGAGAGAGAGAGGGGTGGGGGAATCGTGGGCGGGAGAGAGGGGGGAGATGGGTGGGGGAATAGTGGCGGGAGAGAGAGGGGTGGGGGAATAGTGGGGAGAGAGAGTGGGTGGGGGAATAGTGCAGAGAGAGAGTGGGGTGGGGGAATAGTGGGGAGAGGGGGGTGGGGGAATAGTGGGGAGAGGGGGTGGGGGAATAGTGAGGGGGTAGGAGAATAGTGGGGGAGAGAGGGTGGGGGATCGTGGGGAGAGAGTTGGGAGGAATAGTGGGGGGAGAGAGGGGTGGGGGAATAGTGGGGAGAGAGGGGTGGGGGAATAGTGGGGGGAGAGAGGGGTGGGGGAATAGTGGGGGGAGAGAGAGGGGTGGGGGAATAGTGGGGAGAGAGGGACGTGGGAATAGTGGGGGGAGAGAGGGGTGGAGGAATAGTGGGGGGAGAGAGGGACGGGGAATAGTGGGGAGAGAGGGACGGGGAATAGTGGGGAGAGAGAGGGGTGGGGGAATAGTGAGGAGAGAGAGAGACGGGGAATAGTGGGGAGAGAGAGGGGTGGGGGAATAGTGGGGAGAGAGAGAGGGGTGGGGGAATAGTGGGGAGAGAGAGGGACGGGGGAATAGTGGGGAGAGAGAGGGACGGGGGAATAGTGGGGAGAGAGAGGGGCGGGGGAATATTGGGGGGATAGGGACGGGGGAATAGTTAGGAGAGAGAGGGACGGAGGAATAGAGGGGGGAGAGGGGCGTGGGGGAATAGTGGGGAGAGAGGAGGTTGGGGAATAGTGGGGAGAGAGGAGGGTGGGGAATAGTGGGGGATAGTGGGGGGAGAGAGGAGGGTGGGGAATAGTGGAAGATAGGGGGTGGGGGATAGTGGGGGGAGAGGGGTGGGGGATAGTGGGGGAGAGAGAGGTGGGGGATAGTGGGGGAGAGTGAGGTGGGGGATAGTGGGGGAGAGAGAGGTGGGGGATAGTGGGGGAGAGAGAGAGGTGCGGGATAGTGGGGGGGAGACAGAGGTGGGGGATAGTGGGGGAGAGAGAGAGGGGGGGGATAGTGGGGAGAGAGAGAGGCGTGGGGGATAGTGGGGGAGAGAGAGGTGGGGGATAGTGGGGGAGAGAGAGGTGGGGGATAGTGGGGGAGAGAGAGAGGTGGGGGATAGTGGGGGGGGAGAGAGAGGTGGGGGATAGTGGGGGAGAGAGAGGTGGGGGATAGTGGGGGATGGGGGGGAAGAGAGAGGTGGGGGATAGTGGGGGAGAGAGAGGTGGGGGATAGTGGGGGAGAGAGAGGTGGGGGATAGTGGGGGGGGAGAGAGAGGTGGGGGATAGTGGGGGAGAGAGAGGTGGGGGATAGTGGGGGAGAGAGGGGTGGGGAATAGTGGGGGGAGAGAGAGGGGTGGGGAATAGTGGGGACAGAGAGGGGTTGGGAATAGTGGGGACAGAGGGGTTGGGAATAGTGGGGAGAGAGAGAGGTTGGGGAATAGTGGGGAGAGAGTGAGAGCAGCAATAGTGGGGGGAGAGAGGATGTGGGTGAATAGTGGGGAGAGAGTGAGAGGGGCAATAGTAGGGGGAGAGAGGATGTGGGGGAATAGTGGGGAGAGAGAGGGGTGGGGGAATAGTGGGGAGAGAGAGGGGTGGGGGAATAGTGGGAGAGAGAGGGGTGCGGAATAGTGGGGGAGAGAGAGGTGGGGAAATAGTGGGGAGAGAGAGAGGGGTGGGGGAATAGTGGGGGTGGGGGAATAGTGGGGGGAGAGAGGAGGGGAAATAGTGGGGAGAGAGAGAGGGGTGGGGGAATAGTGGGGGTGGGGGAATAGTGGGGGGAGAGAGGGGTGGGGGAATAGTGGGGAGAGAGAGAGGGGTGGGGGAATAGTGGGGGGAGAGAGGGGGAGATGGGTGGGGGAATAGTGGCGGGAGAGAGAGGGGTGGGGGAATAGTGGGGGGAGAGAGAGGGGTGGGGGAATAGTGGAGAGAGAGAGGGGTGGGGGGAGAAAGGGGTGGGGGAATAGTGGGGAGAGAGAGTGGGTGGGGGAATAGTGCAGAGAGAGAGTGGGGTGGGGGAATAGTGGGGAGAGCGGGGTGGGGGAATAGTGAGGGGGTAGGAGAATAGTGGGGGAGAGAGGGTGGGGGATAGTGGGGAGAGAGTTGGGAGGAATAGTGGGGGGAGAGAGGGGTGGGGGAATAGGGGGGGAGAGAGGGGTGGGGGAATAGTGGGGAGAGAGGGACGTGGGAATAGTGGGGGGAGAGAGGGGTGGAGGAATAGTGGGGGGAGAGAGGGACGGGGAATAGTGGGGAGAGAGGGACGGGGAATAGTGGGGAGAGAGAGGGGTGGGGGAATAGTGAGGAGAGAGAGGGACGGGGAATAGTGGGGAGAGAGAGGGGTGGGGGAATAGTGGGGAGAGAGAGAGGGGTGGGGGAATAGTGGGGAGAGAGAGGGACGGGGGAATAGTGGGGAGAGAGAGGGGCGGGGGAATATTGGGGGGATAGGGACGGGGGAATAGTGAGGAGAGAGAGGGACGGAGGAATAGAGGGGGGTGAGGGGCGTGGGGGAATAGTGGGGAGAGAGGAGGTTGGGGAATAGTGGGGAGAGAGGAGGGTGGGGAATAGTGGAAGATAGTGGGTGGGGGATAGTGGGGGGAGAGAGGAGGGTGGGGAATAGTGGAAGATAGGGGGTGGGGGATAGTGGGGGAGAGGGGTGGGGGATAGTGGGGGGAGAGGTGGTGGGGGGAGAGGGGTGGGGGATAGTGGGGGAGAGAGGTGGTGGGGGATAGTGGGGGTAGAGAGGGTGTGGGGGAATAGTGGGGAGAGAGAGGGGTGGGGGTAGTGGGGGAGAGAGGGTGTGGGGGAATAGTGGGGAGAGAGAGGGGTGGGGGAATAGTGGGGGGAGAGAGAGGGGTGGGGGAATAGTGGGGAGAGAGAGGAGTGGGGGGTAGTGTGGGAGAGAGGGGTGGGGGATACTGGGGGGAGAGAGGGGTGGGGGTAGTGGGGGGAGAGAGAGGTGGGGGATAGTGGGGGAGAGAGAGGTGGGGGATAGTGGGGGAGAGAGAGGTGGGGGATAGTGGGGGAGAGAGAGAGGTGGGGGATAGTGGGGGGGAGAGAGAGGTGGGGGATAGTGGGGGAGAGAGAGGTGGGGGATAGTGGGGGAGAGAGAGGTGGGGGATAGTGGGGGAGAGAGAGAGGTGGGGGATAGTGGGGGGGGAGAGAGGTGGGGGATAGTGGGGGAGAGAGAGGTGGGGGATAGTGGGGGAGAGAGAGAGGTGGGGGATAGTGGGGGAGAGAGAGAGGTGGGGGATAGTGGGGGGAGAGAGAGGTGGGGATAGTGGGGGAGAGAGAGGTGGGGGATAGTGGGGGAGAGAGAGGTGGGGGATAGTGGGGGAGAGAGAGAGGTGGGGGATAGTGGGGGGAGAGAGAGGTGGGGGATAGTGGGGGAGAGAGAGAGGTGGGGGATAGTGGGGGAGAGAGAGGTGGGGGATAGTGGGGGAGAGAGAGATGGGGGATAGTGGGGGAGAGAGAGAGGTGGGGGATAGTGGGGGGGAGAGAGAGGTGGGGGAGAGAGAGGTGGGGGATAGTGGGGGAGAGAGAGGTGGGGGATAGTGGGGGAGAGAGGGGTGGGGAATAGTGGGGGGAGAGAGAGGGGTGGGGAATAGTGGGGACAGAGGGGTTGGGAATAGTGGGGAGAGAGAGAGGTTGGGGAATAGTGGGGAGAGAGAGAGGTTGGGGAATAGTGGGGAGAGTGTGAGAGCGGCAATAGTGGGGGGAGAGAGGATGTGGGTGAATAGTGGGGAGAGAGAGAGGTTGGGGAATAGTGGGGAGAGAGTGAGAGGGGCAATAGTGGGGGGAGAGAGGATGTGGGGGAATGTTGGGGGGAGAGAGGGACGGGGGAATAGTGGGGGGGAGAGGGACGGGGGAATAGTGGGAGGAGGGGAGGGAGGGGGGAATAGTGGGGAGAGAGAGGGGTGGGGGATAGTGGGGGGAGAGGGTTGGGGGATAGTGGGGGGAGATAGTGGGGGATAGTGGGGGAGAGAGAGCTGTGGGGGAATAGTGGGGAGAGAGAGGGGTGGGGGAATAGTGGGGGGAGAGAGAGGGGTGGGGGAATAGTGGGAGAGAGAGAGGGGTGGGGGAATAGTGGGGAGAGAGAGGGGTGGGGGAATAGTGGGGGGAGAGAGGGACAGGGGAATAGTGGGGGTGAGAGGGCTGGGGAGTAGTGGGGGAGAGAGGGGTGGGGGATAGTGGGGGGAGAGAGGGGTGGGGGTAGTGGGGGGAGAGAGAGGGGGGAATAGTGGGGGGAGAGGGTGGGGAATAGTGGGTGGAGAGAGAGGGGGGCAGGGGAATAGTGGGGAGAGAGAGAGGGGGCGGGGGAATAGTGGGGGAGAGAGAGAGGGTGGGGGAATAGTGGCAGGAGAGAGAGGGGTGGGGGAATAGTGGGGGGAGAGAGAGGGGTGGGGAATAGTGGGGGGAGAGAGAGGGGTGGGGAATAGTGGGGGGAGAGAGGGGTGGGGGTAGTGGAGGAGAGAGGGGTGGGGGTAGTGGGGGAGAGAGGGGTGGGGGTAGTGGGGGAGAGAGGGGTGGGGGAATAGTGGGGGGAGAGAGGGACGGGGGAATAGTGGGGGGAGAGAGGGACAGGGGAATAGTGGGAGGAGAGAGGGACGGGGGAATAGTGGGGAGAGAGAGGGGTGGGGGATAGTGGGGGGAGAGGGGTGGGGGATAGTGGGGGGGAGAGGTGGTGGGAGATAGTGGGGGCTAGTGGGGGGAGAGAGGCTGTGGGGGAATAGTGGGGAGAGAGAGGGGTCGGGGAATAGCGGGGGGAGAGAGGGGGGTGGGGGAATAGTGGGGAGAGAGAGGGGTGGGGGAATAGTGGGGAGAGAGAGGGGTGGGGGAATAGTGGGGAGAGAGGGGGGTGGGGGAATAGTGGGGGAGAGAGGGACGGGGGAATAGTGGGGGTGAGAGGGGTGGGGGGTAGTGGGGGAGAGAGGGGTGGGGGATAGTGGGGGGAGAGAGGGGTGGGGGTAGTGGGGGGAGAGAGAGTGGGGGAATAGTGGGGGGAGAGAGGGTGGGGAATAGTGGGGGGAGAGAGAGGGGGGCAGGGGAATAGGAGGGAGAGAGAGGGGGGCAGGGGAATAGTGGGGAGAGAGAGAGGGGGGGAATAGTGGGGGAGAGAGAGGGGTGGGGGAATAGTGGGGGGAGAGAGAGGGGTGGGGAATAGTGGGGGCAGAGAGAGGGGTGGGGAATAGTGGGGGGAGAGAGAGGGGTGGGGAATAGTGGGGAGAGAGGGGTGGGGGAATAGTGGGGAGAGAGAGGGGTGGGGGAATAGTGGGGGGAGAGAGGGGTGGGGGAATAGTGGGGGGGAGAGAGGGACAGGGGAATAATCGGGGGGAGAGGGACGGGGGAATAGTGGGGGTGAGAGGGGTGGGGGGTAGTGGGGGAGAGAGGGATGGGGGATAGTAGGGGAGAGAGAGAGGGGCGGGGGAATAGTGGCAGGAGAGAGAGGGGTGGGGGAATAGTGGGGGGAGAGAGAGGGGTGGGGGAATAGTGGGGGGGAGAGAGAGGGGTGGGGAATAGTGGGGGAGAGAGAGGGGTGGGGAATAGTGGGGAGAGAGGGGTGGGGAATAGTGGGGAGAGAAAGAGGTTGGGGAATAGTGGGGAGAGAGTGAGAGGGGCAATAGTGGGGGGGAGAGAATGTGGGGGAATATTTGGAAGAGAGAGGGTGTGGGGGAATAGTGGGGAGAGAGAGGGGTGGGGGAATAGTGGGGAGAGAGAGGGGTGGGGTTAGTGGGGGAGAGAGGGGTGGTGGATAGTGGGGGGAGAGAGGGGTGGGGGGTAGTGGGGGGAGAGAGAGGTGGGGGAATAGTGGGGGGAGAGAGGGGTGGGGAATAGTGGGGGGAGAGAGAGGGGGCCAGGGGAATAGTGGGGGGAGAGAGAGAGGGGTGGGGGAATAGTGGGGGGAGAGAGAGGGGTGGGGGAATAGTGGGGAGAGAGGGGTGGGGAATAATGGGGAGAGAGAGAGGTTGGGAATAGTGGGGAGAGAGTAAGAGGGGCAATAGTGGGGGGAGAGGATGTGGGGGAATAGTTGGGAGAGAGAGGGGTGGGGGAATAGTGGGGGGTGAGAGGGGTGGGGGGTAGTGGGGGAGAGAGGGGTGGGGGGTAGTGGGGGGAGAGAGGGGTGGGGGGTAGTGGGGGGGAGAGAGAGGTGGGGGAATAGTGGGGGGAGAGAGAGGGGTGGGGAATAGTGGGGAGAGAGGGGTGGGGGAATAGTGGGGAGAGAGGGACGGGGAATAGTGGGGAGAGAGGGGTGGGGGAATACTGAGGAGAGAGGGACAGGGGAATAGTGGGGAGAGGGAGGGCTGGGGAGAGGGGGTGGGGCATAGTGGGGGTGAAAGGGGGTGTGGGGAGAAAGGGGTGGCGGTAGTGGGGGAGAGAGAGGGGTGGGGGAATAGTGAGGAGAGAGGGGTGAGGGAATAGTTGAGAGAGAGAGGGGTGGGGGAATAGTGGGGGGAGAGAGGGGTGGGGGAATAGTGGGGAGAGAGAGGGTGTGGGGGAATAGTGGGGAGAGAGAGGGGTGGGGGAATAGTGGGGTGAGAGAGAGGGGTGGGGGAATAGTCGGGGGAGAGAGGGACAGGGGAATAGTGGGGGGAGAGAGGGACGGGGGAATAGTGGGGGTGAGAGGGGTGGGGGGTAGTGGGGGGAGAGAGGGGTGGGGGAATAGTGGGGAGAGAGAGGGGTGGGGGAATAGTGGGGAGAGAGAGGGGTGGGGGAATAGTGGGGGAGAGAGGGGTGGGGGAATAGTGGGAGAGAGAGGGGTGCGGAATAGTGGGGGAGTGAGAGGTGGGGAAATAGTGGGGAGAGAGGGGGTGGGGAATAGTGGGGGGGAGAGAGGGGTGGGGGAATAGTGGGGAGAGAGGGACGGGAAATAGTGGGGAGAGAGGGGTGGGGGAATACTGAGGAGAGAGGGACAGGGGAATAGTGGGGAGAGGGAGGGCTGGGGGAGAGGGGGTGGGGCATAGTGGGGGCAAGAGGGGGTGTGGGGAGAAAGGGGTGGCGGTAGTGGGGGAGAGAGAGGGGTGGGGGAATAGTGAGGAGAGAGGGGTGAGGGAATAGTTGACAGAGAGAGGGGTGGGGGAATAGTGGGGGAGAGAGGGGTGGGGGAATAGTGGGGAGAGAGAGGGTGTGGGGGAATAGTGGGGAGAGAGACGGGTGGGGGAATAGTGGGGTGAGAGAGAGGGGTGGGGGAATAGTGGGGAGAGAGAGGGGTGGGGGAATAGTGGGGAGAGAGAGAGGAGTGGGGGAATAGTGGGGAGAGAGAGGGGTGGGGGAGTAGTGGGGGGAGAGAGGGACGGGGCAATAGTGTGGAGAGAGAGTGGTGGGGGAATATTGGAGGAGAGGGACGGGGGAATAGTGAGGAGAGAGAGGGGTGGGGGAATAGTGGGGGGAGAGGGGCATGGGGGAATAGTGGGGAGAGAGAGGGTGGGGGAATAGTGGGGAGAGAGAGGGGTGGGGGAATAGTGGGAAGAGAGAGGGTGTGGGGGAATAGTGGGGAGAGAGAGGGGTGGGGGAATAGTGGAAGAGGGGGTGGGGGAGAGGGGGTGGGGGATAGTGGGGGGAGAGAGGGGTGGGGGATAGTGGGGGGATAGAGAGGGTGTGGGGGAATAGTGGGGAGAGAGAGGGTGTGGGGGAATAGTGGGGAGAGAGAGGGGTGGGGGAATAGTGGGGGGATAGAGAGGGGTGGGGGAATAGTGGGGAGAGAGAGGGGTGGGGGAATAGTGGGGAGAGAGAGGGGTGGGGGAATAGTGGGGAGGAGAGAGGGACGGGGGAATAGTGGGGGAAGAGAGGGGTGGGGGAATAGTGGGGAGGAGAGAGGGCTGGGGGAATAGTGGGGAGAGAGGGGTGGGGGAATAGTGGGGGGAGAGAGGGGTGGGGGAATAGTGGGGGGAGAGAGGGGTGGTGGAATAGTGGGGAGAGAGAGGGGTGGGGTTAGTGGGGGAGAGAGGGGTGGGGGATAGTGGGGGGAGAGAGAGGTGGGGGATAGTGGGGGAGAGAGAGAGGTGGGGGATAGTGGGGGAGAGAGAGGTGGGGGAGAGAGAGGTGGGGGATAGTGGGGGAGAGAGAGGTGGGGGATAGTGGGGGAGAGAGGGGTGGGGAATAGTGGGGGGAGAGAGAGGGGTGGGGAATAGTGGGGACAGAGGGGTGGGGGAATAGTGGGGAGAGAGAGAGGTGGGGGAATAGTGGGGAGAGAGAGAGGTTGGGGAATAGTGGGGAGAGTGTGAGAGCGGCAATAGTGGGGGGAGAGAGGATGTGGGTGAATAGTGGGGAGAGAGAGAGGTTGGGGAATAGTGGGGAGAGAGTGAGAGGGGCAATAGTGGGGGGAGAGAGGATGTGGGGGAATGTTGGGGGGAGAGAGGGACGGGGGAATAGTGGGGGGGAGAGGGACGGGGGAATAGTGGGAGGAGAGAGGGACGGGGGAATAGTGGGGAGAGAGAGGGGTGGGGGATAGTGGGGGGAGAGGGTTGGGGGATAGTGGGGGGAGAGGTGGTGGGAGATAGTGGGGGATAGTGGGGGGAGAGAGGCTGTGGGGGAATAGTGGGGAGAGAGAGGGGTGGGGGAATAGTGGGGGGAGAGAGAGGGGTGGGGGAATAGTGGGAGAGAGAGAGGGGTGGGGGAATAGTGGGGAGAGAGAGGGGTGGGGGAATAGTGGGGGGAGAGAGGGACAGGGGAATAGTGGGGGAGAGAGGGGTGGGGAGTAGTGGGGGAGAGAGGGGTGGGGGATAGTGGGGGGAGAGAGGGGTGGGGGTAGTGGGGGGAGAGAGAGGGGGGAATAGTGGGGGGAGAGAGGGTGGGGAATAGTGGGGGGAGTGAGAGGGGGGCAGGGGAATAGTGGGGAGAGAGAGAGGGGGCGGGGGAATAGTGGGGGAGAGAGAGAGGGTGGGGGAATAGTGGCAGGAGAGAGAGGGGTGGGGGAATAGTGGGGGGAGAGAGAGGGGTGGGGAATAGTGGGGGGAGAGAGAGGGGTGGGGAATAGTGGGGGGAGAGAGGGGTGGGGGTAGTGGAGGAGAGAGGGGTGGGGGTAGTGGGGGAGAGAGGGGTGGGGGTAGTGGGGGAGAGAGGGGTGGGGGAATAGTGGGGGAGAGAGGGACGGGGGAATAGTGGGGGGAGAGAGGGACAGGGGAATAGTGGGAGGAGAGAGGGACGGGGGAATAGTGGGGAGAGAGAGGGGTGGGGGATAGTGGGGGGAGAGGGGTGGGGGATAGTGGGGGGGAGAGGTGGTGGGAGATAGTGGGGGCTAGTGGGGGGAGAGAGGCTGTGGGGGAATAGTGGGGAGAGAGAGGGGTGGGGGAATAGGGGGGAGAGGGGGTGGGGGAAGTGGGGAGAGAGGGTGGGGGAAGTGGGGAGAGAGAGGGGTGGGGAAGGGGGGAGAGGGGGGTGGGGGAGAGAGAGGGGTGGGGGAATAGTGGGGGAGAGAGGGGTGGGGGAATAGTGGGGGAGAGAGGGGGTGGGGGATAGTGGGGGAGAGAGGGGATAGGGGGGTGGAGGGGTGTGGGGGAGAGAGGGGTGGGGGAGTGGGGGGAGAGAGGGGTGGGGGTAGTGGGGGGAGAGAGGGGTGGGGGATAGTGGGGAGAGAGGGTGGGGAGTGGGGGAGAGAGGGGGGGCAGGGGAATAGGAGGGAGAGAGAGGGGGGCAGGGGAATAGTGGGGAGAGAGAGAGGGGGGGAATAGTGTGGGAGAGAGAGGGGTGGGGGAATAGTGGGGGGAGAGAGAGGGGTGGGGAATAGTGGGGGCAGAGAGAGGGGTGGGGAATAGTGGGGGAGAGAGAGGGGTGGGGAATAGTGGGGAGAGAGGGGTGGGGGAATAGTGGGGAGAGAGAGGGGTGGGGGATAGTGGGGGGAGAGAGGGGTGGGGGAATAGTGGGGGGAGAGAGGGACAGGGGAATAATCGGGGGGAGAGGAGAGGGGGAATAGTGGGGGTGAGAGGGGTGGGGGGTAGTGGGGGAGAGAGGGATGGGGGATAGTAGGGGAGAGAGAGAGGGGCGGGGGAATAGTGGGGAGAGAGAGGGGTGGGGGAATAGTGGGGGGAGAGAGAGGGGTGGGGGAATAGTGGGGGAGAGAGAGGGGTGGGGAATAGTGGGGGAGAGAGAGGGGTGGGGAATAGTGGGGAGAGAGGGGTGGGGAATAGTGGGGAGAGAGAGAGGTTGGGGAATAGTGGGGAGAGAGTGAGAGGGGCAATAGTGGGGGGAGAGAGATGTGGGGGAATATTTGGAAGAGAGAGGGTGTGGGGGAATAGTGGGGAGAGAGAGGGGTGGGGGAAGAGTGGGGGAGAGAGGGGTGGGGTTAGTGGGGGAGAGAGGGGTGGGGGATAGTGGGGGGAGAGAGGGGTGGGGGGTAGTGGGGGGAGAGAGAGGGGGCCAGGGGAATAGTGGGGAGAGAGAGAGGGGTGGGGGAATAGTGGGGGGAGAGAGAGGGGTGGGGGAATAGTGGGGGGAGAGAGGGGTAGGAATAGTGGGGAGAGAGAGGGGTGGGGAATAGTGGGGAGAGAGGGGTGGGGAATAATGGGGAGAGAGAGAGGTTGGGAATAGTGGGGAGAGAGTAAGAGGGGCAATAGTGGGGGGAGAGGATGTGGGGGAATAGTTGGGAGAGAGAGGGGTGGGGGAATAGTGGGGGGTGAGAGGGGTGGGGGGAGTGGGGGAGAGAGGGGTGGGGGGGAGTGGGGGGAGAGAGGGGTGGGGGGTAGTGGGGGGGAGAGAGAGGTGGGGGAATAGTGGGGGGAGAGAGAGGGGGGGGGAATAGTGGGGAGAGACGGGTGGGGGAATAGTGGGGAGAGAGGGACGGGGAATAGTGGGGAGAGAGGGGTGGGGGAATACTGAGGAGAGAGGGACAGGGGAATAGTGGGGAGGGGGAGGGCTGGGGGAGAGGGGGTGGGGCATAGTGGGGGTGAAAGGGGGTGTGGGGAGAAAGGGGTGGCGGTAGTGGGGGAGAGAGAGGGGTGGGGGAATAGTGAGGAGAGAGGGGTGAGGGAATAGTGGGGAGAGAGAGGGGTGGGGGAATAGTGGGGGAGAGAGGGGTGGGGGAATAGTGGGGAGAGAGAGGGTGGGGGGGAATAGGGGGGAGAGAGAGGGGTGGGGGAATAGTGGGGTGAGAGAGAGGGGTGGGGGAATAGTGGGGAAGAGAGGGACAGGGGAATAGTGGGGGAGAGAGGGACGGGGGAATAGTGGGGGTGAGAGGGGTGGGGGGTAGTGGGGGGAGAGAGGGGTAGGGGGAGTGGGGAGAGAGGGGTGGGGGAATAGTGGGGAGAGAGGGGTGGGGGAATAGTGGGGGAGAGAGGGGTGGGGGAGAGTGGGAGAGAGAGGGGTGGGTAGTGGGGGAGTGAGAGGTGGGGAAATAGTGGGGAGAGAGGGGGTGGGGAATAGTGGGGGAGAGAGGGGTGGGGGAATAGTGGGGAGAGAGGGACGGGGAATAGTGGGGAGAGAGGGGGGAGAGAGGGGGGGAGAGTGGGGGAATGAGAGGGGAGTGGGAGAGAGAGGGGTAGAGAGGGAGAGTGAGGGAGACAGGGGAATAGTGGGGAGAGGGAGGGAGAGTGGGGGAGAGGGGGTGGGGGAGAGGGGGTGGGGCATAGTGGGGGGAGAGAGGGGGTGTGGGGAGAGTGGGAGAGAGGGGTAGGGGAGAGTGGGGGAGAGAGAGGGGTGGGGGAGTGGGAGAGAGGGGTGAGGGGAATAGTTGGAGAGAGAGGGGTGGGGGAGTAGGGGGGGAGAGAGGGGTAGGGGAGAGTGGGGGAGAGAGAGGGTGTGGGGGAGAGTGGGGAGAGAGAGGGTGGGGGGATAGTGGGGTGAGAGAGAGGGGTGGGGGAAGAGTGGGAGAGAGAGGGGTGGGGGAAGAGTGGGGAGAGAGAGGGAGAGGGGAAGAGTGGGGAGAGAGAGGGGTGGGGGAGAGTGGGGGGAGAGAGGGACGGGGATAGTGTGGAGAGAGAGTGGTGGGGGAGATTGGAGGAGAGGGAGGGGGATAGTGAGGAGAGAGAGGGGTGGGGGAATAGTGGGGGGAGAGGGGCATGGGGGATAGTGGGGAGAGAGAGGGTGGGGGAATAGTGGGGAGAGAGAGGGGTGGGGGAATAGTGGGAAGAGAGAGGGTGTGGGGGAATAGTGGGGAGAGAGAGGGGTGGGGGAATAGTGGAAGAAAGGGGGTGGGGGATAGTGGGGGGAGAGAGGGGTGGGGGATAGTGGGGGGAGAGAGGGGTGGGGGAATAGTGGGGAGAGAGAGGGTGTGGGGGAATAGTGGGGAGAGAGAGGGGTGGGGGATAGTGGGGGGGAGAGAGGGGTGGGGGAAGAGTGGGGAGAGAGAGGGGTGGGGGATAGTGGGGAGAGAGAGGGGTGGGGGAAGAGTGGGGAGAGAGAGGGACGGGGGATAGTGGGGGAGGAGAGGGGTGGGGGGAGAGTGGGGAGGAGAGAGGGGTGGGGGAATAGTGGGGAGAGAGGGGTGGGGAGAGTGGGAGAGAGGGGTGGGGGAGAGTGGGGGGAGAGAGGGGTGGGGGATAGTGGGGGGTGGGGAATGGAGAGAGGGGTGGGGTAGTGGGGGAGAGAGGGGTGGGGGATAGGGGGGAGAGAGGGGTGGGGGAGAGTGGGAGAGAGAGGGGTGGGGGAATAGTGGGGGAGAGAGAGGGGTGGGGGAATGAGTGGGGAGAGAGAGGGGTAGGGGAAGAGTAGTGGGGGAGAGAGAGGGGTGGGGAGAGTGGGGGGAGAGAGGGGTAAGAATGGGGAGAGAGAGAGGTTGGGAATAGTGGGGAGAGAGTAAGAGGGGCAATAGTGGGGGGAGAGGATGTGGGGGAATAGTTGGGAGAGAGAGGGGTGGGGGAATAGTGGGGGGTGAGAGGGGTGGGGGGTAGTGGGGGAGAGAGGGGTGGGGGGTAGTGGGGGGAGAGAGGGGTGGGGGGTAGTGGGG